>NW_020171810.1:65794-172752 GCF_003031525.2 Neophocaena asiaeorientalis asiaeorientalis | reverse complement strand
AGAGGGCTGCAGGGAAGCAGCTGTCCAGATCTCAGTTGTGAATTTATAGTTCGGGGATGAGCCTATAAACTGGATAAGTTAGAGGAGTTTAGAGAATATCAGCGTTCTGAGAGCGGGAGGCCAGAGCAGTACGGTGTCAAAGCTAAAGGAAATTTCCCCACGGAACGAGGTGGTCATCGCCCCTAGCCTCACTCAAAACTCATAAAAACACATTCGGGTGGAGCCAGAGGAATTACAGAAAAGAAGCTGAGGACTTTGGAAGAGGGTATAGAGGGTTAAAGATTGGTCTTCAGAAGCCAACTAAGCTTAGACTCTGAAGCACTCAGCGCAGAGACAGGAACCCAGGCTGCCTCGCTAGCTCCCCTCCTGCCCCGCAATCCAATTTACCATGGGAAGGTTGAGATCCAGGATGGGTGGCTTGTCCACAATCACACACCTGATTCTGGGCAGAGCCAGGACTATCAGCCCAGAACGCCAGTTCCTAAGCATCATTTATAAACAATAAAAGATGTAAGTAGGGCTTCCCTGGTGGCGCAGTGGTTGAGAGTCCGCCTGCCGATGCAGGGGACACGGGTTCGTGCCCCGGTCCGGGAAGATCCCACATGCCGCAGAGCGGCTGGCCCCGTGAGCCATGGCCGCTGAGCCTGCGCGTCCGGAGCCTGTGCTCCGCAATGGGAGAGGCCACAGCAGTGAGAGGCCCGAGTACAGCAAAAAATAAATAAATAAAATAAAATGTCAGTAATGTTTTAGAAATAGCCTTTGGGAACCAGTTAACTCAGCATGATCAGTAACTCAGTAATGGTCTGCTCAGTCTGTCATCATTTTTCTCAGGTGCTTGCCAGTCTGTATTTCCTGGCCCATAGCAGTGCAGCTGGAGGAGGACTCTTGGAAGCCCAAGGACTTGAACTTAACCCTGAGTAAATAGATTTTAGGGAAGAGGAGGAGAGGAAGGCATCTTGGATGGGGAAAGAACTTGAGCTGAGGGAGGATGAGCTGGCCCACCAGCGTTTGCAAGTGTTCTCCTGGCCAGGGCAAGTAGAGTGGCTGATAGAGTGGGAGCAGACAGTGGAGGGCTTTGGAGGTGAACGCTACAGGCTATAGGGCACAATGGGGAACTGGAAACGCACCGACAGGGAAACCAGCACTTTACTGGGGATTAGATTCATGGAGAGAGTGTTAGCTGAGACCCCAGGACTCTAGAACTCAATCATTTAGAAGGAAAACAAAATTTAAATATTGCTGTTGAAAGGAAGGTTGTGGGAGAAAGTACAGTCTTCTAGTTCAATTAACAGAAAAATCATTTTCCCTGGTTGTGTATGAATAATAAAAACACTGCTTACTATGTGCGAAGCACTGTTCTAGGTGCTTTATAAAAATTAATTCACTTATTCCTCATAACAAACCCACGAGGTTGTTACTGTTTTTGCCACCACTTTACAGGTATGGAGGGTGAAGCACAAAGAGGTTGCTCGAGGTAAGTAGGTCTGTGCTGAGGCAAGGGCCCAGAATCAGAAGATTTGGGTCCCAGTGCCTCCATTTATTGCTTCTGTGAATTTACCCCCTCTGACCCTGCTTTCTGGGTTTTTTTTTTTTTGGAATTTTATTAATTTTTTTATACAGCAGGTTCTTATTAGTCATCAGTTTTATACACATCAGTGTATACATGTCAATCCCAATCGCCCAATTCATCACACCACCACCACCACACCCCCGCTGCTTTCCCCGCTTGGTGTCCATGCGTTTGTTCAGTACATCTGTGTCTCTATTTCTGCCCTGCAAACTGGTTCATCTGTACCATTTTTCTAGGTTCCACATATATGCGTTAATATACGATATTTGTTTTTCTCTTTCTGACTTACTTCACTCTGTATGACAGTCTCTAGATCCATCCACGTCTCAACAAATGACCCAATTTCTTTCACTTTTATGGCTGAGTAATATTCCATTTTATATATGTGCCACATCTTCTTTATCCATTCGTCTGTCGATGGGCATTTAGGTTGCTTCCATGACCTGGCTACTGTAAACAGTGCTGCAATACCTGTGAAGTGCATACTGTAATCCGGGCCTACTTATGAGGCAGGATGTGCGGGTGCTTTGCAAACAGTGCATTGTGATACCAATGGAAAGTGTTAATATTTAAGTGAAGGAGGGATGCATTCCAAGGCCAAATTCAAACCAAAATGAGAAAATGACAAGCTTGGTTTGACTTGCAGAATTTAATGGGCTTGCCACCCACGGAGAGGCAAAGATGGAATCGTAGTTAAATTGTGGGCTTTGGAGTCAGATGGATCTAAGTTGGAATGCCAGCCCGGCCATTAATTAGCTCTGTGACCTAAGTCACATAACATTTCTGATACTGCATGGCTGATTTACTCATCTGTAAAATGGGCCTATTCCACTCCCCACAGAGCAGTTGTGAGGATTAAATGAGATGTCCTTAATACTGTGCCTGCAAGGTGTGAGTGCTCAGTAGAATGTAGATAGGGCTATTATTTTTTCTGTTTTTTTTTTTTTCCTCCCCATCCTCTGTGTGTCTTTATATTCCCCCAGAGATAGCCTCACCATGAGCGGGGAACTGATCAAGAAGTATGTGGCAGCCATGGTGCTGAGTGCAGCTGGAGATGCCTTGGGGTACTTCAACGGGAAGTGGGAGTTCCTCCGGAATGGGGAAAAGATTCACAGGCAGCTGGCCCAGCTTGGCGGTTTGGATGCCATAGATGTGGAGAGGTGGAGAGTCAGTGATGACACGGTGATGCATCTGGCCACGGCAGACGCTCTCCTGGAAGCCGGCAAAGTCTCGGACTTGGCTCACCTGTATTCCATCCTTGCTAAGCATTACCAAGACTGCATGGGAGACATGAATGGCCGGGCACCAGGTGAGAGCAGCCAGTGGAGGTCCTGGGCAAGTGGAGAATAAACAGGCCCAAGGAAATCATTAAAAATGTTGAATGAGATTTAAATATCAAGGAGACATTAGTTTTTATAGTTGTTTCAGAAATAGAAACAACCTGAATGTTCTGTAATTTATTTAATTATGGTGACACATCTGCAGCCATTTAAATTATGCAGATAACTATTTACCAATATGGAAAGATATTGTATATTAAGTTAAAAAAATTAGGTTACAAAACACTATCTTATGAACCCATTTTCTTTTTTTTTTTTAAACATCTTTATTGGAGTATAATTGCTTTACAATGGTGTATTAGTTTCTGCTTTATAACAAAGTGAATCAGCTATACATATACATATATCCTCATATCTCTTCCCTCTTGCATCTCCCTCCCTCCCACCCTCCCTATCCCACCCCTCTGGGTGGTCACAAAACACAGAGCTGATCTCCCTGTGCTATGTGGCTGCTTCCCACTAGCTATCTGTTTTACATTTGGTAGTGTATATATGTCCATGCCACTCTCTCACTTTGTCCCAGCTTACCCTTCCCCCTCCCCTTGTCCTCAAGTCCATTCTCTAGTAAGTCTGCGTCTTTATTCCCATCCTGCCCCTAGGTTCTTCATAACCTTTTTTTCTTTTTAGATTCCATATATATGTGTTAGCATACGGTATTTGTTTTTTTCTTTCTGACTTCATTTTGTATGACAGACTCTGGGTCCATCCATCTCACTATAAATAACTCAATTTCATTTCTGAACCCATTTTCATTAAAAGTATATATGTATATCTCTGTTGGGAGAGGTCTGGAAGAATATACACAAAGATGTTAATCATTGTATGTGGGTGATAGGGGTATTTATAGTTTCTTATTTTCGTTTTACTTATTTATAGCTTCTGAGTTTTCTTTAATAAAGAAAAATTTTTTTCCTTTTAAAGAAGACTGGAAAAGGTCGTGTAGAGACCCCTTTTCTGGTTCCAGGTTGCTCACAAGTGGTTCCTGCTCACTTTGGGAACTTTTTACAGCCACTTGGGCCACCAGCTGATGTGAATCACCTTTCCCCCAGCTCCTCCTGTATTAGTTAGCTTGACCTGCTGTAACAAAATAACCTCAGACCGGCTGGCTTAAACAACGGACATTTATTTTCTCACTGTTTTGGAAGCCAGAAGCCTGAGATCAAGGTGTCGGTTTCATTTCTTCTGAAGGAGACCTTTCTCTTTGGCTTGCAGACAGTTTCCTTCTAGCTGTGCCCTCTCACAGCACACATTCCTGGTGTCTCTTTGTGTCTCCAAATTTCCTCTGCTTATTAGGACACTGATCAGACTGAATTAGGGCCCACCCTAACATTCTCATTTTAACTTCATCACCTCTGCCCTATCTCCGATTAGGGCCCACCCTAACATTCTCATTTTAACTTCATCACCTCTGCCCTATCTCCAAATACAGTCACATTCCGAAGTACTAGGGGTTAGGGCTTCAACATATGAATTTGGGGGAATACAATTCAGCCAATAACACCTCCTGATGAAAAGCTCCCTGCTCCATAAACCTAGGGGCGTCTAGTATAAGTACTCTGGTGTAAGTAAGGCACAATGTTGCTCTGGGATTTGGGGTTTGGGGTTTGGAGTTTGGGGATATTCATCATCCTACTTTTTCGCTTTCCCTTTCCATCAAGGAAAGCTGGAGATGGGGCTTGGTTCTCTCATCCTGCGGGGGCTTCGCTTTGGGGTACACTGACCCATGCCCTACCGGACTCTCCCCAGGAGGCGCCTCAATGCAGAACGCCATGCTGCTGGAGCCAGACAAAGCCGATGGCTGGAGGATTCCCTTTAACAGCCATGAGGGTGGCTGCGGGGCTGCCGTGCGGGCCATGTGCATCGGTCTCCGGTTCCCTCACCGCAGCCAGCTGGACACCCTGATCCAGGTGAGCGTCGAGAGTGGCCGGATGACCCACCACCATCCCACAGGCTTCCTGGGAGCCCTTGTGTCTGCTCTTTTTACAGCTTATGCTGTGAACGGCAAGCCTCCCCAGCAGTGGGGAAAAGGACTGATGGAGGTGCTACCGGAAGCTAAAAAGTACATGGTCCAATCAGGCTACTTCGTGGAGCAGAATCTTCAACACTGGTAAGTTCGTAGGTGCACGCTCCTGCTAGAAGATGGTTGAACCTGTGTGTGCACATGCGTGCATGTGTATGCCTGAAACTCATAGATCATAGCAACCATCCTGGTTCTCACCATCCAGTTCTGTCGTCCACCGCATCCAGCTGCCTCCCCACCCACCTGCTAAGGATTTCAGGTACAGTCCCAGTGGTGGTGGCCACCAGGTCGCCAAGTGAAGACCTCAGGGAGGTCTTCCCTCATGTGTAGGGATCCTGTTCTCTATAGTTTTTGTGGCTGTTCTTATTTTTTTTTCTGGCCACACCACGTGGCATGCAGAATCTCAGTTCCCTGACCAGGGATTGAACCCATGCACCCTGCAGTGGAAGCACAGAGTCTTAACCACTGGACCACCAGGGAAGTCCCTATGGCTGTTCTTTACTGAGATGAACTTCCCTGTTTATTTCCTGGAACTTGTTTTTTCAGTGTTGTCTTGACACACAATACTGTGAAATCCTTGGCTAAAATTATCTAGAGATAGGTTTTTCCACCAGCTAATTAATAAGTGGTAAGGCCACATCTTCCCCTTTTCTTGAATTCATTTCACATTCCCTTTCTTAGAATAAAAAGGTCCAGGGCTTCCCTGGTGGTGCAGTGGTTGAGAGTCTGCCTGCCGATGCAGGGGACACGGGTTCGTGCCCCGGTCCGGGAAGATCCCACATGCCGCGGAGCGGCTGGGCCCGTGAGCCATGGCCGCTGAGCCTGTGCGTCCGGAGCCTGTGCTCCGCAATGGGAGAGACCACAACAGTGAGAGGCCCGCGTACTGAGGCTTTCTAATGAAATCACCCATGGTCATGATGTTCCAAAGTTCTCTCTTAAAAAAAAATAGTAACCGTATAAGGGGATGATGTGTTAATTAGGTTGATGGTAGTGATCATTTCGTTATGTATATGTATATCAAATCATCATGTCATACAACCTTGAATATGTACAATTTTTGTTAAGAAAATAATATAAAGTAAATAATAAAATAAAATATATAATGACAGGCTAAATACATAAAGTTCACCCTTGAAAGTTGACACTTGCCATGATTCTTAACTCAGGAAAAACAAACCTTTATTTCTCACCTTTAACTTGCTGTATATCTTCTTTATGTAGCAACAGGTATCAATGCCTTATTGACATCATTCCTTAGCAAAAATGTATTGAATGAATGTCACTTAGAGCTCATTTTGATTTTTTTATATCATATGATTTTAGTACCAGAAGTTGAAGTCATCTTGGAGCTTTCCCTGCTCACGCATCTTCTGGTACCTTTCCTAATGGCTTTTGACTTTATTTTTTCAATTGACTGTAGATTTTTTTCCTTCCTACAGGTCTTACTTCCAAGACCAATGGAAAAAGTACCTAAAACTCAGAGGGATTTGGGATGGCAGATCAGCCCCTACCTTCCCCAAGCCTTTTGATGTGAAGGAGAGGGATCAGTTCTACACCTCCGTGAGCTACTCTGGCTGGGGCGGCAGCAGTGGACATGATGCCCCCATGATTGCCTACGATGCCATCCTGGCTGCAGGAGACTCCTGGGAGGAGCTTGCCCACCGAGCCTTTTTCCACGGTGGAGACAGTGATTCTACAGCTGCCATTGCTGGCTGTTGGTGGGGAGCGATGTATGGTTTTAAAGGAGTGAGTCCCTTCAACTATGAGAAGCTAGAATACAGAAACCGGCTGGAAGAGATAGCTAGGGCTTTGTATTCTCTTAGGTCAAAGGAAGATACGTAACTACCCTTTAGGGAGAAGTGACATTCATTTCTGGTGGTTTCTCCTCTTGTGTAGTCCCTTTTCTGCTCAGTTTCACTTTTTTCAAAGTCAAGAGTCTTAACCTTGTACTCAGGGAATTTTGAGATAACAGTCCCTTGGGTACCTGAAGGTCAGTCTTTCCAAACTTATTCTGTCCTCGCCCCCCACCCCAAATCTACCCCTCTTCCTATCCTGAGGAGTCTTTATCTCAGTTCATGGCATCAGCCTCTCCCAAATTAGAAATCTCATAGCCTCATATCGAGTCTTCATTTTTACCATCTGATCTTTCGCTAAGTTTTTTTCTGTTTGCTTTAGGGTGGGTTCCCCAAAGTGGACTCTGAGACAAGGATTTGAGTGCAAGTAGTTTATTTGGGGGGTGATTCCAGGAAGCACTGTTAGGAGAATGGGGAAGTGAGACAGGGAAGGGAGGGGAGCCAGGACAAGGTGCGTTAATGAGCATGTTACCAACGTGGGCAGTTGGGACTCGGTCCGTCTGGGTCCTCTGCGTAAGGCACTCAGAGTTGTCCCACCGACTTCTATCCGATGTTGGTGGAGGACCACTCCCAGGCGTGCTAACTCCCTGGTGCTTCCTGGCCTGCCTCTTGCGCTAGCCAAACGTGAGTGTCCTCAGGTAAAGTCTCAGAGATGTTTGCAGTGGCAAGCTGTATGGCGCATGGGAACAGTGAGGGGTATATGTGGGGTCCCAATAGCATCTGCTGGTTGGTTCTACCTCCTAAATATCCTTCAAATCTGTTATTCTTTTACCTTTTTGCACCAAGTATGTTTCAGCTGGATTTCTGCAATCCAAGCTACTCAAGTCTGAGGAGAGGCTGCTCCTAGCTGCGCCCTCTCATTTCCTGGGCATGGCACTTGACATGGTGCCAGTTTGTTGTTGCCTATTTGCTTGCCTTTATTCTCCTCTAGACAGAACCTAGCCTGGTGCCTGGGCACACAGGAGATACTCAATCAGTATATATTAAATGAATGTTGTTTATTAGCCTCCTATCTGGTGCCTCTAATTCCAGTACTGCCTTCCTCATCGCCCTCCAGAGTGATCTTTACAAAGAACAAATTAATCATGCCGCTCTTCTAATCATGTACAATGAATACTCACCCCCTTTCTTCATTCCTCGGCGCTCTTCCCTCTCCTCTTTCCCTTTCGAGCCCCAGCTCAGGTAGCATCTCCTAGATGAAACCTGCTCTGACCGTTCAGGCTCCTCACTACACCCACAGCCTTCTGTCTCTAGCCCTCTCACCACACTGATCTTGTTGTGTGGTGATTGTGTGTCTTCTGGGGACGATCTCAGGCTACTTGTGAGGGCTTGTGTCTTATTCTTTTTGTGGCCTCCCCGTCTGGCCCATTAGAGAGACTCAGTATTTACTTTGGAAGTTCATCAATTTGTGTTGATGTGAATGCTTTCAACACGCAGTGTCTCATCTGCTTCGGACGCCCTCTGCTTCACGATCGTCAGGAGTGACCTGTGCCGGCCTGAAAGAGATATAGAGGGCTTGATGCTTTAACCAGGCCTGTGTGCTGACTTAAATGAGACAAAGCTCTCAACTCTGTATGTGAAGCAGGACTCCAGCAAAGGCATGAGGTTTATTATTCTTTTATACGTAAAGAAGAAAATTCCAAAGCTCTTTTTCTGGTTCAAAAAACTCTGATGTGAGCCGGGACGAAGTGAGAGAATGGCGTGGACTTATATATACTACCAAATGTAAAATAGATGGCTAGTGGGAAGCAGCCGCATAGCACAGGGAGATCAGCTCCGTGCTTTGTGACCACCTGGAGGGGTGGGATAGGGAGGGTGGGAGGGAGACGCAAGAGGGAGAGGATATGGGGATATATGTATATGTATAGCTGATTCACTTTGTTATACAGCAGAAACTAACACACCATTGTAAAGCAATTATACTCCAAGAAAGATGTTAAAAAAAAAAAAGCTCTGATGTGTATTTATATATTTCAGAAAACAGATGTGTTTTAAATATTACAACTAGGACAGCAGATTCTTCAGCAGGACAATCAGAATTGCAGACTTTAGGGGTGGGGATTTACAATTTACAGAACATGGTAATAACCTCTTAGATTCAGGTGTCTTAAATTCAGATGTAAAAGAAGACTTCTTTGTAGAAATATTTTGAGGACAGTTTCAGAATAATAGAAAGCAGTCAGTACATACATTTTTACACAAGATTCTTGAACAGAAGATTAACATGGAGACTCTCATGACTGTTTAGAATTTCCCACTGGATAAAAACTGACATTATAGTGCAGAATAGTGTGTGCTTTTCTGCAGCTGTAGGAGAAGAGGAAACATCTTTTCCTGGTCTTTCTGGGGTTTCTTTTACCAATAATCAGGAGAGCCTGAAGTTTTAAGGTGGAGAACTAGAATTCAGTTAGCACTGCCCAAACAGCAGAACTGAGATGCTTAAACGTTACAATATAGAAAAGGGAAGAAGAGTATTTTAACAAGTGGATTCTGTAGCATGACGTGTTTTACCTCTGTAACTGGTTTGGTGAATGGTCTGAATTTAGTGAGAAGTAAACATGGAATGATTTTCTTTTTCTCTAGCTACTGCCTTCATACATACTGCATTGAAGCTGCTTTTCCTGCCCCTAGCATCAACTTTTTGGTCTTGGGATGGGGGTGTGGTGGTGGGTATTAAAAACCCAGTCCAGTCCATCCCAGTCTAGCTTTTTAAAATTTCAGCTTTACTGAGGTATAAATGACATGTAAAATTGTAAGATATTTAAAGTGTACATTTGTGGTGATTTAATATACATTGTGAAAGGTTTCCCTTCATCTAGTTAATTAACATATCCATCACCTCACATGTTTATCTTTTTTTGGTGAGAGCATTTAAGTTCTACTCTTAGCAAATTTCAATTTCACAATATAGTGGTATTAACTATAGTCACCATGGTTTACATCAGATCCTCAGACCTTATTCAGCTTATAGCTGAAAGTTCGTACCCTTTTACCAACCTCTCCCTATTTCCCTCACTACCACTGCTTCCCCCAACCAGCCCCTGGCAACCAATTTTCTACTCTGTTTCTATGAGTTTGACTTTTTTTTTTTTTAGCTTCCACGTATAAGTGATATCGTGTAATATCTGTCTTTCTCTGTGGCTTATTTCACTTAGCATAATGCCCTAAGGTCCACTGATGTTGTCACGAATGGCACGATTTCTCATAGCTGAATAGTATTCCATTGTATGTATGTACTACATCTTCTTTATCCATTCATCAGTTGACAACCCCTTGAGTTGTGTCCATATCTTGGCTATCATGAATAATGCTGCGATAAACATGGGACATAGATATCTCTTTGTTACCCTGTTTTCATTTCCTTTGGATATATACCCAGAAGTAGGAATCCCAGTCCAGTGTGATCAATTCTAACACTTTAATGTCATGTCCTCCTTTCCCCCCACCATAGTCAGTCCCGGGCCCAGAGGACTTAGAGGAGAAATGGAGACATGGATGCCTCTTTCATTCCTTGCCTCCCTCTCTTGGGGTTCCCTGTCCCTCTCCAGTGTTGCCCTAGACCACCCTCACCAGTGGAGCCCTGATGGGAAAGGGTCAAGCCAGTCGTCTTCTGAGGGCTCTACTCAACCCAAGGGAAACTCATCCTTCCCGGTCACATCCACCACCGAGATTGCAGGCTGCCCCACCTGCTGCTGTCTACATTTCCCCCATCCATCTCAAATAGGACAGATTAGGAGGACGGATCAGGCTGCCTAGCAGACAGCCGAATTGGTAGCAGATGCCGCCGTCACCTTCATGCAGTCACCCTCACTCTCAGCTGGTAGCCCCCCTCATTTGGCTTTGTTGTGAGGGTGAGGTAGAGCACCACCTTTCCTTCCCTTTCAGGAAGGGATGGGAAACCCCCCCATAGAACTTAGGATTCTTGGGATTTTTTCCTTCAAACGGCTGATTTTCAGCTAGGGGAGGTGGGGAAGGGAGGTCTCCTAGAGCAGTTCTGCTGCCTCCTAGTAAGTCCCACTGGGATTTGTCTTTCCAAGGCCTTCCAGTCTCTTTAGAATGTAGTGGCGGAGGTGTGTGCATGGCGGTGAACGGGGTCCCGGCAGGGTAGGAGGGTGGAGACGTAGCATTTTTTCTTTGCTAGTAGGACTTCAGCTGCAATTGGAGACAAGAGATAGCGTCTTTTTAAGATCCTGTTCTATTTGCTATGCAAATTCTCACTCTTCACAGCAGTCACAATTCAGAAAGAGATCAGACTTTCAGACTCCTTCTTCTCAAACCTCAAAACCTCCTCTCCAAACCTGACTCTCAATTGGCAGCTTTGCTTCCTATTTCTCTGAGAAAATAGAAGCCATCGAAAGAGAACAACTGTCACACCCATCCTCACCTCTGTCTCCACCTACCCGCACCTGGGCTCCTGGGCTCTGCCTTCTCTCCTGACTGTGAGTGCTGGGGTGTGTGTGTGTGTGTGTGTGTGTGCGTGAGAGAGAGAGAGACAGACAGAGAGAGAGAGATACAGAGAGAGAGAGAGAGAGAGAGGAGGGAGGACCAGAATGAACAGAGGAAAGAGACAACAGACTTAATTATATGCATAATGTTAGAGTAAATTTAAAAGATGACCTGAATGACAGTATGAACTTGTTATGCTAATCAAGTTAACATCTGTGCTCTGAAAAACAGAATAGGTCATGAGTAACATTACAGGGATTAATGGTATTTTTTGACCTGCTAAATGATGGTACTTCATTTGCTTTCTTTGGTACCTAAGATTGCTAGATGTTACTAGAAGTCTTGGCAATATATACGTTTTTAAGATCTGCATTGGCCTCATCTGCCCTTCTGCAAGCTTCTTCAACCACACATTCTCCATTTCCTCTTCTGTCTCCACCTCTCCAGGGCAAGTAAATGTGCATCTTTTTAAAACAGCCAGAGCTACTGGGGGTGGTGAGGGAGGGAATGGAGACTCTGATGATTTCACTCACAGTCAACCATCCCAGTGGATCAGCTCCTCAGGGAATGGGGTCTGGTTAAGGACCCAGGGGTCATCTAGGCACGGCAGAGAGGGCAGTCTTGCCATCATTTTCTCATCCCTGGGGTTTCGGTTTGGGGATATTGACACCTAGGGAGTTGGTGAGACTCTCTCCTTTGGGGAAGGAAAGACAAGAGGAGGAAGAAAGAGTTGCTGTGCGTCAGGTAGTTTACTAGAGCTTGTTAACAGGTGAAGAACTGGGGCTCAGAGAAGCTGCCATCCATCTGAAGTCACACGGCTGGGATGACATGGAGCTGGAGTTTAAACCCAGGTCTGCTTGTCTCCAATCCTACCACACTAATTGTTGGCTATAATTAGAAAATGTTTCCTTAGACAAAGCCAAAATGAAACCCAGGAGTGAGATGGTGCTGGCAGCAGCCTGTGGCCTCTCTCCACCTTCCCACAACTATGAGGTGACATCAGAAGGAAAGATGGTGGTGGGTTTGAGATGCACGTTGGGGGCAGGGGTAGGAGTGGGCAGAGCTGAGCCCAGCTGAACCCGTGGAATGGGCAGATGGGTCACTTCCAGCCAGTTTCTTCCACCACTTAGAAGGCACGACAAGGGGACCCCCGGGGTGTCCTCTTCCTTCGAGCTTCTCGGGGAATCGCCCTACAGTACTGCACACCCGGCAACAAGCTCTCAAGGTTCACAAGTCATTTTACTTTGAAGTTAGCAGATCTCAGGGAACAAAAACTAAACCATAGAATTTGGCATTAAACTGTCATTTAAAAGCTGCAATTTTCAGTCTTTCTCAAAATTTGGAGGCCTGGAGACACCTGTGATACATTTTCCTGACAAGTGTAAAGCAAGGGTCTACCTGTTCTTCCAAGGAAAACAGAGACAGAATATAGACAGCTTAAAAATGAAAGCAAAGTTATGTGGTTTGGGGCACAAAGGGCATGAAGTATTCTCTTTACAAGAGTTTAGATGGCCTTACATTCGTGTATTATGGTTTGTTCTGAGAATGGGTGTGTATGTGCGTGCATGCCTGTGCACGCACGTGTATACACATGCAGTACATATAGAACACCAGGAGTGGAGGCTCCAAAATCATGGTCTTCACCTCAAATTGGAAAGGAACCTGGCAAAAGTTCAGACTTCCTGAAAATCGAGTAGGATAGGGGCTTGAGCCATCTTGGGCTGTGCACTAAAATTTCATGAGAAGCTCTAATGGGTTTCTATGCACCCTTAAAAAACAAATGAGGCAGGCGGAAAGAATTTTGTTTAGTGTGAAAAGCAAGGTGCAGAGGGTTTTTGTAGTGGGTCAGCAAGCGTGTAAAAAGTTCAGAAAGGATGGGATAGAATAAACTGGTGAGACTCAGAATTATAATTTCCTAAGATTATTTTATATTAGTTAGTATGTTAGTTTATATTCCCCCCACTCCCAACCCCACCCCTAAACTGAAGGCCGTGCTTCTATACATGTGTGCATGCACTCATGCACACACACATAAAAGCTTATTCATTTATGGAACTGTCAGCCCGGGATCCTGAAGGAAGGTGAGGAAGCTGGGAATCTGAGCTGGGAACAGGCAGGCAGGAAAGGCCGAAAGAGATTCTATGGATTCCAGGGGTTGTAGCCAGTAGCTTCCTCTCTTCCCCTCCACTCCCTTCTCTTCCTCTCCTCTCTTTCTTTCAAAACAAGTGTTTAACGAGCACCTATTATGTGCCAAGCACAGTTCTAGACAGCAGGCACACAACAGGGAGCCCTGAGCAATGAGCACTGGATATTGAACCCAGTGTCCTTGGTCTCTTGCTTGCCTCCCTGTGTTCCTAGATCCTAGGCAAGTAAAGCCATCTGACTCCACTTCACCGTGGGGGCCTCGGTGCGGTCTTGGGATCAGACCCCTTCCCACTGCCCTCTCTAAATGAACACACCATACCAGAGGTACCATGCCTTTCCTTAGCAAAGATTGAGCACTGGCTGTGTGGCGGGCACTGTGCTAGGCACTGGGGACACCTCACTGAACAAAAGAGACCAGAATTTTGCCCTCCCGAGGCTGACATTCTCCCTGGGGGGGGCAGACCATATACACTGATTATAAGGTGGTGTTCCCTACCAGTGTCTCCTGTAGAAAGATCTCTATCTTCACCTTCTAAAACACGTCACCTCACTTTCCAGGAGGACCTCGCTTTCTTGGCCCCCTGAAGCAGTGCTCCCCAGGTCTCTGGCCTCTGTGAGCTTTTAGTTTCTTCACTGGTGAAACGGAGATGGCTGTGGTTAGAATTAACAGAAGACTAGTGGCTCTGGCGTGCCTACAGTCATCTGCGGAGCCTGCTCGAACTGCAGAGTCCGGGGCCCAACCCCAAGGAGTCTCATTCAGTGTGTCTGGCTTGGGCCCAGTGGTCTGCCCCCCTTCCCCTGGGTGATTCTGAGGCAGGTGGTCTTGCCCAGGACCACTCCAGCCCCATGTGGAGAGCACTGCACCAGACGATGTATGTGACAGGCAGGGCACCCTCTACATGTCAGCCGTGTTGATGTTGCACAGGGAACACTGTGCTGGAAAAGCTGGAATGACTGGCCTAACACGCCAGCTCTGGGTGTGATGGAGTGGCCAGGAGAATGCAGTCCTCAGTCTCCTGCTGTGAAGAACCTAATTGACTGATGGTCCTGGTTGCTGCCCTTCTAGATCTAGCCTCGTCTTTGTGCTGAGACTGCCCCCAGCTAGTGGCTGAGCAGCGCAAGGCCGCTAACACAGCTCATTTTCACAAGAGACCTCAGCTTGAGGCTTCCCCACTGCCTTGGCCAGGACATTCCAGGAACTGCATGGTGTTCTGGGGCTTCCTGTGCAATCCTCTTTCCTTCTCCCTGACCTGTGCAGGTGTCAGCTCTGCAGCAGGGTCTAAAGGGTCTCCCTACTGCCTTCAGCTCCCCTTTTTATTCGTCACAGGTCTTATCCCTGATAAATCTCTTGCACATCTAGTCCCATCCTGGCTTATTTTCTCTGAGGACCTGGACCTCTACACCTGGCTTGGTCTCTGACTTCAGAACAGCCTTCAGTAGTGCCCTTCCTGGTGGCAACAGCACCTGATCAGTGGCATCACGTGCAGGAGGGGAAGAAAGGGCTGGCCCCTCCAAAATCAGTTTATCTCTGTCTTGGGCAGGCCTGGCACAGCTTGGTGCAGTGGTTGGTGCCGCCTGTTGGCACAGTGGTTCAGAGCATGGCCTCGGGAGCTAGGTTGTCCTGCTTCAAATCCCAGCTCTGCAGGAGCTTGTGCAAGGTACTTAACCCCTCTATACCCTGAAGCTGTATGTAGATAGTACTCCCCTCACAGAGCTATGGTCCAGAAAGTTCCATACTGCCCTGTTGGTGGGTTCTCTGCCTCACAGCAATGTGCTACAATTAAGGAGAGCTGGGCAAGTATGGTGCCTCCCCCTTCCCCTGACCCATCTAGAACTAGCGCTCTGTGGTTTCTGCCACTCCTTTGGGTGAAGAGGCCATGCGGTATACTGGAAACACCCTGGTTCCAGGCCAGCTCTGCCATGTCCAGCAGAAAGGTCTCCATAGGTCATTTTCGTTCTCTATTTCTTTGTTTCTTATCAATGAATTCAAGACACTGAACGACTCATCTTAGAGGTTGGACTTCTAGCCCCAAGTTTCTATCAAAGGATAGTACTCTCAGAGGCCAACTTCATCTTCTTTCGTTATTTCCGTTAAATGTACACGAAACATATTAATACATTGTTGGTTCAGCTCTGTGCTGGGCACTGGGGACTCAAAAATGAAAAGAGAAGGTCTTTGCCCTCAAGCCACTCAGAGTCCTCCTAGGGGGCAAACACGTCCACAGATGACTCTGGGACAATGTGGGTTTGTGATCCCCTAGAGATGAAAGACTTCTGCCTTGGTTTTTACTAACATTTTATAATGGGAAGTGGGAGAGGTGCAGGAAATAGTTTCCTGATGATGTTTGGCTCAGAGAGGAAGGGCAATGTGTTTCAATGTCCCCTGCTTAAAAAAAAAGAAAAGAAAAAAGTATATTTCATTTCATTGAGAAGAAGAAACAGAAAAACTGGGGAAGTTAGACAAATAGGGAGAGACCTGTTACAGGTCATGAGGCCAGTTAATGATTAGTGAGACCCAAGTGGGAGTTTAGTGTTCAAAACTGTGAGAGCCTGGGTTATGAGATCTCTTTGTCATTAGGGGTCGGCTTCACCCCAGCTCTGAGACTTCCAGCTCAACGATGGCCCCAGACCCCTGGGAGGGCTGCTTCTGGTCATGGGGGCTTCTTCTGTGGCTCAGTGTTGGAAGTACAGGTAAGTCGGGGCTGGGGCCTTGGGTGGGACTTCTTTCGGTCAATAATTCTATTTTTTCAAGCCATCTATTTACGTAGCGCTAACCTTTGGAAGGTCCCCTAAAAGCCCTCTCCTGAGATGTATTTAAAAGAGGGAGAAAAAAACCTTCAATCATAATGGGAATGACAGCACTTTCTTAAGTCACAAAAATTGAACTTCCTCTAGCTGTTTTACTCATTTTTCTAAAATCTGCATTACTCCTTTTCACCTTGCACAAGCCAGGAAGAGTATAAAAAAAAAATTAATTCCAAAACATGATTCATTTTCCCCCTGTAAATATCCATTGTTCCAAGATATATTTAATTTTAAAATTTAAAATTTCCAAACTAACAACAAGTTTGTCATTGAGATCGTTAGAGGTCCTTTCTATTCTTGCCGACCCAGCTCAAGTTCAGGCTTGTCATCCCTCTTGGCAGTACTATGATAACTAGTCCTGTTCACCACAGATAACCAATGACCTTTAGCACAGCTTCCCTCAGATGCCATTTGCACGGTGCCTTACCCAGTGAAAACCCCACGCACCACTCTCCCTTGCTTAATATAGCAAATCTAAACCCTGTTATGGCGTAGGGAACCTCGGAAGAGTAAAATTCCCTCCTCTGACCAGCAGTGGCATCACCCTTGGAAAGCTCCCTTCCCTCTGCCCCCAACAGCAGACTGCCTTTGTGTCATGTCCACGAGACATTTAATTCTCATTCCCCAGCTTTAGGGTGTGTCATTCTTTATGCCTGTAGTTGCTCACACTACCTTTTTGTTCATTTCTGCTCTTCACGTCTTCCAAGAAGGCCTCCATGATTCATACTTCCCTTGCAACACCACAGGCCCCTGCTCACCCCTTCCCTGCATCAACGGTTGGCGTTGAAAAGGTGCTACTTAGCTTCACGTGTGCTTTCTCCTAACGCAATCATTTATTTGAGTGCATGTGTGTGTGTGTGCGTGTGTGTATGTAAAGTAACCATATCTCTTGTTTTATGAAGTGGCTGTTTATACACCATATACTAGATCTAAAAGGATTCATATCTTACACATTTTTGATAAATGTGAGAAAAACTGCCCTGCAAAGTAGTTATAACTGTTGATTTGTACGTGAGCACGTCTGTTTTCCCACCCTCTCCAACAACACTTTGTATTATCAAATGTTTTTCATACTGTCAGTCTCATAGAAAAAATAGTATTACACTGTTGTCTTAATTTTTATTTCGTATTGTGATTTGTGCTTCTGGTGTCTTGTCTAATCAATCTTCTTATAAAAATAATCTTTCATATTTTCTTCTAAACTCTATGGGTTTAGATGAAGATCACCAGGGACAAATCTTGTGGTCATGGGGTATTGTTTTTTTTCCTACTCCTGTGGGGTATTTTTTAATATGATGTTGAATTTTATTTGCCAACATTTATTTTTATTTTTGTATATATTTATGTTTATTATTTTGTATATTTGTTCATAAAGGAAATTTATGTATCATTTTTTTCCCTTGTATTGCCCTTCTCTGGTCTTGATACTAAGATGATTATAACCACATAAAATAAGTTTCTGTTCTATGAAACAGTTTTATATAAGATAAAGGTTACTTGTAATTTAGAGGTTTGGTGGAGTTCTCAAATAAAACCATCTGGCTCTAGCGTATTTTAGGGCCAGAGAAGACTCTTGATTACCAGTTTGATTTTTTCTTTTTCTGGTGCTAGTAGGTTTATTTGGATTTTTATTTCTTCTTGAGTCAGGTTTCAGGAAATTATATTTTTCATTGCTTTTAAATTTTCCAATGCATTTGTCTGGGAATTTTTAAGAATATCTTTTATACTTAATGTTCTGCAGTTTTACTATCATCTGCCTATTTGTATAGATTTATTTCCTTTTTATCTTGCTCATTACCCTGAGTATAACTTGTGATTAGAGAACTCATATCTTTTTTCAGTTATGGAAAATTCTTAGCAATTACCTTTTCAAAATATTGTTTCTTCTATTCTCTTCCTTTAGAGAACAGCTACTAGTTAAATGTTGGAGCCTCTCCATCTATTGTCTATACTTTTTAACTGCACTTTCATATTAAAAACTTCTTTTACTTCTTCTGTACTAGACATTATAGCATTGATTCCATTTTTATTTCCATGACTATCTTTTTCATTTCCTTTTTCTAACTAGCTTTTTACTATATATCTTATCATTTATGCCCGTTTTTATTTCATAACTTCTTATGCTCTGTCTTTATTTTTATCCTTGTACATTCTCAGCATACTTATTTTAAAGCTTTGTCAAAGGTTTTTAAAACTTTATTTCACCTGGAAAGAATTCATCATCCACTTATTGGCTTTATCGACTATCTGTGTAAACATTTGATTACTTTATATATTTGTTTTCAACCTTTTTAAAAAGTAAATTAGTTACTGAAGTACAACATACATACAGAAAGGTACACAGGTTAATGAATTTTCAGAATGATTTCACCTGTGTAACCATCATTCAGATCAAGAAATAAAATGTTACCAGATTCTTAAAACCCATTCCCTGTATCCCATCTTACTCACTACTGCCCCAAAGATAACTCTTATCTTGACTTCTGACACAATAGATGTTTCATTTTAATTTTCAATGAAAAGTTTGTTTTCAGTCTCTTCATCTCTCTGTCTCCCCACCCGAGCCCCCATCTTTGCCCTCTCTCCTCCAGAAAGGTGCGTTATCTCAACTCCTGTGAGTGAGGCCTTGTCTTTCCATCCTGTCTCCCTAAATAAAGCTATAGCCCCAGTAAAAAGTCAATAGCTGTTTTTGTTTGTATGGTTTTTGTTGTTAGCTTCCTTTCCTGAGCTGGGGATCCCCTCTCCACCACTGGCTACCACTGGTGGGTCTTCCACACCTGACTTGGAGCACTTTTGGACCCCGCTTACCTCACAAAACTGAATTCTTACAACCACTGTCTTCTCTCAGACCTGGAACCCAACACCATTTTGCAGTTCTATTCTTGTTCCTGTTTTGGAGATATTATTTTTATATTTGAGATTGTCTATGTCTTTTTCTCTCTCTCTTTTGGATATTCATCTGTCACTACTCTTTGGCTAAAGTGGTGCTTGGCGGGATGGGGTATCTGTGCATGATTCACTGTGCCACATTCCATAGTCTTGAATGACGGACAGTTCAATCCTATTGTCTGCAAATATCGGCAATTTTTTCTTCCCCTTTTCAAACCTTATAATTTTTATCCTGTTTTATTGTCTTGTTTTACTAGCTAGGACTAGAACTTCCAGTCCAATATTTAATAGAAGCACTGATAGCAGACATTCTCATTTGCTCCCAGTTCTGAATGGAATGCTTCTAACATTTCACCAATAACTATAATCATTGCTATAGGCTTTGGGTAGGTACCCTTCCTTCCTTATGTTAAGGAGTGTTGGGTATTGAATTTTATCGTGTGTTTTTTCCCTACATCTATTGAGTTGAGCATATGGTATTTTTTTTAAATTTGTTCATATGTGAATTACATTGATACATTTTCTAATGTTAAACCATCTTTTCATTTTTTGGATTAAACCCTGCTTGGCCGTGATGTATACTTGTTATCCTTGAAGGATTTGACATTTTATCTAGGATTTTTATGTCTGTGTGTAATAGTGAAACTGGCCTTTATTTTTTCTTTTCTCCTTCTTCCCTTGTTCAGTTTTGACATTTTGGCTATTTTCATAGAATGAGTTTGGATTCTTTCTCCCCTTTTCTATTCTCCGGAACAGTATGTGTAAGATAGGAATTGAAGAATTGTTAGAATTTCTCTGTGAAATCTGTCCTGATAGAGGTTTTTGATGAATAGATTTAAAACTACTGTTTCAATTCCTTTATACTACAGTTTTACATTTGATTTTCTGTTTTTTCTTTCTTGACTAAGTTTTAGTAAGCTATAGTTTTCTAGGGGATTATCAATTTTCTAGGAAAATATCTATTTTTTAACTGTTGGATGGGTATAAACATGCTATTTTGTGGTTTAAAAAATCTGCTGGGCTTACATCCCCTTTTAATTCTCTATATTGTTTATTTGTGACTTCTCCCTTTTTTTCTTACTATATTATCAAAAGTACATCTAGTTTCTTTTTTTTTTAAAGTACATCTAGTTTATTATTCTTTCCAGAGAACTACCTTTTGGTGTTTATTGTGTGTGGCAGGTTCTATTCTAGGCAGTAGAGTGAACAGAATGGATAAAAATCCCTTCCTTCTTTGAAAGTATCTTCTAATGTGGGGAAATTAATAAACAATACATTTAATAATAAACTGGTAAATAAAAAGTCTTCATTAGGTGATGATTGCTATAAAAATAAACAGATCAGGTTAAAGAAAATTGAGAGAATGGAGGTGAGGCACATCGGCAGATTGCAATTTTAAATAGAGGGTTAGGGACTTCCTTGGTGGTCCAGTGGCTAAGATTCCACACTTACAATGCAGGGGGCCTGGGTTCGATCCCTCGTCAGGGAACTAGATCCCACATGCCGCAACTAAGACCTGGAGTAGCCAAATAAATAATAAATATAATAGGGGGTTAGAGGAAAGAAGATGACATTTGACAAGCAAAGACTTAAAGTAGGAGAGGAAATTAGTCACATGGATGTTCAGAGAAAGACACTTTGGGCAGAAGGAATAGCTAGTGCAAAGACCCTCAGGTGGGAACCTGTCTAGAGAGAGGAAGAGCTAGGAGGACTGGCTGGAACAGAGGAAGCAATAGTCAGACAGGCAAAGGGCTCCCCAAGGGGATGATCTAAGATATTTAGGGCTTTCTTCCACTGTTAGGACTTTGGATTTTATTCTGAGTGAAATGCCTTGGTGGCTTTTGCACAGAGATGTGACATGATTTGATTTACTTTTCTACTACTGTGTTGCAAATAGACTGAAGGGGGACAAGAATGAAGGCAGGAAAAGCATTACAGGCTACATAATTTTGAGAGATGATGGTGGCTTAAACCAAGGTGGTGCCAGTGTAGGTAGTGAGAATGGTTTAATTCTGAATATTGTGTTCTGAGGATTTACTCACCATTGTACGGGGGTGGCAGAAAACAAAATGTCAAAGATTTCTCCAGGAAGGTCGGCCTGAGCAACTGCATGGACTGAGCAGCTACGGATGCTGTTCATATTCATTGTTTTATTTAATTTCAACTACTTCCTTTTTTTTTTTTAAAGATTTATTTTTGGCTGCATTGGGTCTTCATTGCTGTGCGCGGGCTTTCTATGGTTGCGGCGAATGGGGCCTACATTTTGTTGTGGTGCATGGGCTTCTCATTGTGGTGGCTTCTCTTGCTGCGGAGCACGGGCTCTAGCCGCGTGGGCTTCAGTAGTTGTGGCTCTTGGGCTCTAGAGAGCAGGCTTAGTAGCTGTGGCGCACGGGCTTAGTTGCTCCATGGCATGTGGGATCTTCCCGGACCAGGGCTCAAACCTGTGTCTCCTGCACTGGCCGGCAGATTTTTTTTTTTTATCCACTGCGCCACTAGGGAAGTCCCTTAACTATTTCCTTTATATTTCTTTCCCTACATTTTATTTGGTGTTGCTGTATTATTCTTTTTCAGCTTTCTGAGTTATGAGATTAATTTACCTAATCTGTGTCTTTCCCCATTTTCCCCTGATATTTACATTTATGGTTATAGAATATCAGCCTAGTACTGTTTTAGCTACTTTAACTCAGGTTTTGATATTGTATTGGTTTTATTGTTATTTCGTTTTTAATATTATCTAGTCACCATTGTGATTATTCTTTAACTCATTCATTACTTAAAAGGGAATTTTAAAACCTCCAAATGTGTCTTTAAATAACTTTTGTTACTGATTTCTAATTTTATTACATCTTATTTAGATAACGTTGTCTGGAATATGTTGATTCTGCGATGCTTGTTGTGCCTTGCTCTCTGACATACTATGCTTATTTAAAAGGACTCTTAATTCTCTGTCTGATGGATGCAAACTTCCCTACATGACCAATAGAGCAAATGTACTCATGTATGTGGTTCAAGTGTCATGCTCAAGCAGAGTCCTTTCACCTTTTCTTCGAAGAGTTGGGGGAAGGCAGATGAAGTAGTCGTCAGGCATCGTTCTCTCTTGTGTTCCATGGGGGCTCAAGTTGCCACAGGCTGAGGAGCCTGAGGGCCTGCACAGTCATAGTGGGCTTCATCGCTGGGGTGTCCAAGACCTGGCTGCTCAGAAGGGAGATACAAGGGGCCTCAGGGACCAGGTCTGGGACTTAGCTGCAGAGGTGAGGAAACCGCTGTCAGCACTCTCTAAGGGTGCGGTTCCCTCAAGCTGCTCACAGTTCCACAGCCCAGCACACTCCAGATCCACTTGCTTGTTGTACATGTGCTCCTCCATTACCTCTGAAGGCAGATAACCATTCCAGAAACCTGAAATAGCTGTCTTCCTCGTGAAGAGCCCTGCACAAATCAGTCTGCAATCTGGACCTGTCCTGATTCTGCAGATAGTTTTGTCCCATGGCAGGAATGTGAGGTAGCTGCTAATAGCACCAGGACTTCGGGGCTGGGGGGCCAGTGCGACAGTGTGTGCCCTGCTGCCCCAGCCGGTCTCTTTCTGTAAGACCAGCTGGGTGTCAGGTGCTCCCCCCTATTTATCACAGGCGTGAGGGTGGGCTGTTGGGTATTGAAGATAGGCCAGATTTTTAGCTCCCTGGGAAGCAGGAGTTTCATGCTGCTGTTTCAGTTCAGTATTGTAGAAGGCCTTTCAGTGACCTTGACCATAAAATATCCCGTTTAAACGTACCTGTTGGAAGGCACTGTAGAATACATAGAGCTCATTAAGGGTCCTCTCTACTATCTGGCTGGGCAGCCATGTGCTGGGCGCTGGAAGGCTCTGGAGTGGCTCTGGGCTGCTCATAAGGAAAAGAAGTGATGAGGCTGGAGGGGGCAGTTTGAAACCCTCTGGAATGGGGTGCTCAGACCAGAATGAGCCTAGTCCCCAGGGCAACTGCTCATTTCATAGCCCAGAAAACTGTATTATTTAGCTAGGACTGCTGTAACAAAATGCCTGGGTGGCTTAAACAACAGAAGTTTATCATCTCCCAGTTCTGGAGGCTGGAAGTCTGAGATTAAGGTGGCAGTAGGGTTTGTTCCTTCTGAGGGCTGTGAGTGAAGGAGCCATTCCAGGCCTCTCTCTTTGGCTTGTAGATGGCTGTCTACTCCATGTGCCTTCACATCATCTTTCTTCTCTGTGACCAAATTGCCTCTTCTTATTAGGACACCAGTCATATTGAATAAGGGTCCACCCTAAAGGCTTCATTTCAATGTAATTACCTCTGTAGGGACCCTATCTCCAAATACAGTCACATTCTGAGGTATCAGGGGTTAGGACTTCAACACATGAATTTATGCAGGTGTCGGGGGATAGCCCATGACAATATCCATTTCACCATGGCCTTTAATCTTCTCTAGCTGAGCAATATTCATATTCTTCTCTGGTATTTTATACATGAAAAATATACACAGATTTTGGTTACAGAAGTGATGCCTTTAATAAATGGGTCTGATTATTACCCTTGCTGATTTATGATGAATGCCTATAAGCCCTTGTTTCTCTCTTCCTTTCAAGAACACCTTTTTTCCTTTTAAGAACAGATGACCTCACCTTGGATGTTTCTTGGGTTTTTATTTGTTTGTTTGTTTTTTCCTCTAGGAGATGCACCTCCTACCCCACAGACAAAGTGCACTGACTTCCAGAATGCTAATCTTCTCCAAGGCACCAATCTCAAAGCCCACTTTCTCCTCTTCACCCCTTCTGATCCTCTCTGTGGGCAACTCGTGGAAGAAAGTAGTGACATCCGGAACTTGGGGTTCAATGTCACTCTAGGAACCAAGCTAGTTATCCATGGATTCAGGTGGGAGCCAAAAAACCAATAGGATCACCTCAGCTAAGAGCTAGAAAGTGACCATAATGCCATAGGAAGTTAGTGGGGAGCAAAAGAAGAAATGGATTTACTGCCTGTCACAGGTCCCATTGCTCACCTCCTGCTGACTTTGAAGATGTCTCATAGCAGCCTGAACACACATCCTGTTGTTCTTTCTTGTTGGTCACATATGTTACTCCTCTGCTAACTGTAAATATGTGTGACCCTGGACACACTCTCCAACTGTAAATATGTGTGACCCTGGGCAAGTCACTTTAGCACACGGAGCCTTGGTTTCCATATCTGAATAAAAGGGAAGTTGTAGAGATGGTCTCAGTGATCCTTTCCTCCCTGAAGTGTGGGTTGCATGATTCATCTCAGGGGTAACATCGTGGTGTTTTTATCCAGGGTTTTTTAGGGTTTTTTTGCGGTACGTGGGCCTCTCACTGTTGTGGCCTCTCCCATTGCGGAGCACAGGCTCCAGACGCACAGGCTCAGCGGCCATGGTTCACGGTCGCAGCCGCTCCGCGGCATGTGGAATCTTCCTGGACCGGGGCACAAACCCGTGTCCCCTGCATCGGCAGGTGGACTCTCAACCACTGCACCACCAGGGAAGCCCTTATCCAGGGTTTTATCTCCTCTTCTTCTCTTCTTCCTGGGTTTCATGACCTAAGAAACTTCCACTTCCATCACTCCCAGAGGTTAGCGTTTCCCAGGCGCTACACACTTCTTCAACTTCTTTGAGGCCCTGCAGGCCAAATTTTGTTGTAATGCATAGTCTCTGAGTCCCAATTTAATCACCACCCTTCCTTCCAACATCTTCTCCCCAAAGCCCACTGAGAATGCCGGAAACAGAAAAAAGTTGGTGAGAGGAGAGAGGGAGAGAACGTGGTGAAAGAGTAGCACTATGGAGCAGCTGGAGTTGGGGGCCCTGATGAAGAGGTGGACAGCAGGGCACTGCACAAAGGGTCACCATTTCCTCATCTCTGGGTTCTCTCTGCCTCTCCAGTCCCTCACTCCAGGTCCCAGCCACATCCTCCCTCAGGCATCCCTTCTCTCTCTTGTGCCGAAGTCTCTTCTCCGGCAAATCTTGCATTCAGCCACTACCCAAGGCTGAGTGTGTGCCCTCAACCCAGAGATAGTTAGTGGAGCTGAAGAGCTCAGCAGCCTCACTTATGCTGCCCGCTCCCAGATGCCCCAAAGCCACGTTCCCTGGCATACACCCAGCCTGGGCTCCCCTGTCCATGCAAGCAAGCTCTGGGCCATTGAGAAAACTTCTTCCCCATTCCCAATCTCTTGGGAGAGCTCTCTGAAATTTTTCCTATTCTTCTTTTCCTAGAAAAGTCCTATTATACTCTAAGTTCCAGAAGGATAAGGAATATATCTTATTTTTCTTTATTTCTCACAAAGCACCTAGCATACTGCCTGGCCCATTTGTTGAATGAAGGAAAGAGTGAATGAATGAATGAGTAAATGAAAACATCCTCAAGGAAAGTGCCTATACTATAGAATGAGAATTAAGATTGCAAATCTTAACTCTAATACACAAAGCTATCTTTTCTTTCCCATGAGTAACACAAGCAGGGTCAGTGCAGTGGTTTGTGTGATCTATGCATTACACAGAGGTACCTGACTGAGGGCCAGGGGCTGAACTCTGACCTGAGCTCTGAGCCCTGGCCTCAGGCTACATCCACCTGGAACAAAGGTACTCTTTTATAATTTACACACAGGCTCCACATGTGCAGGTAGGAGCCCTGCTAACTTTGAGATCCCACCCTGTACTTGTGACTTTCTCTGGGTTTGTTCTATTTATAGAAATGTCATTGTAATTTCCATGACAATGGATGCTGGCTGGGAAGATAATTTTCCTATCTTTTCTTGGCCCCCCATCTAGGGCTTTAGGAACAAAGCCTTCCTGGATTGACAAATTCATCAGTGCCCTTCTGCAGGCAGCAGATGCTAACGTGATCGCTGTGGACTGGGTTTATGGCTCTACAGGTGTCTACTTCTCAGCCGTGGAAAATGTGGTTAAGCTGGGACTCGAGATCTCCCGTTTCCTCAGTAAACTCCTGGTAGGTATAGAAGAGCTTAGGGTGAGTTCTGGCTGCTAACAGGGGAGCAAGGGGTCAGAAAGAAGGAAGTGACATGTGAGAAGGAGCTTTAGGT
Organism: Neophocaena asiaeorientalis asiaeorientalis; assembly: GCF_003031525.2. NCBI lineage: Eukaryota > Metazoa > Chordata > Mammalia > Artiodactyla > Phocoenidae > Neophocaena > Neophocaena asiaeorientalis. Next base: position 146,629 of record NW_020171810.1, on the reverse strand, counting down.
GGAAGCAGAGCCACCCAGTAGTCTGTGGGTCTTCGGTTCAAATCTCAACCTAGCCGCTTGCAGTGCTGACCTTGGGCAGGTTTTTGAACCTCTCTGAGCCTCCCGCTTGCTCCTCTGTAAAACATGCCACTGCATGTTACATCAGAGGTGCCAATGGCTGACTCTTCTAGGTCCTCAAGAGGAAATGGCCATGGTCATGCCTCACATACTTTGGACACCAAAGGGAAAGTGAGTGGGTTGTCAAGGTGGGGAGCCCAGGGAGAGGGCAAGTGATTAACAGGGTGAGATTCTGCACTTTTTCCCAAAGCACGTGTGGCTGGTGTGTCATGCCCAAGACCTTCTGCTTCTGATGCCTCAGGGCAAAGTGTTATCCTTGTAAGGCCAGGGGCTGCTGTGACACAAATGTAATTCACTGTAAATGCCCATTCTAGGTGCTGGGTGTGTCAGAGTCCTCAATCCACATCATTGGTGTCAGCCTGGGGGCCCATGTGGGGGGCATGGTAGGACATTTCTACAAAGGCCAGCTGGGACAGATCACAGGTAACATTCTTCCCTGCCCATCCTCTCAGGTTGAGAGAGAGAGAGAGAGAGATCATGACCTGGAAGAGCCTTTGTTAAGGCAGGCAGAGGGAAGTGTTGGGCCTTTGTTCTTATGATCAAGTCATCGATCACCACTGAAATTTACTTATTGTGGCCCTTTTGGATAAAATGGTATTGTGTTGTTATTGCATGATCTCTAATGTCAGTGTTAGAGGCCATGTATTTCTTTCTGAGCCTCAGTTTCTACAACTGTAAAATGGGTTGTAGCAGCTCATATATCCTTGGCCCACTATGGAAATCACCTGTAGACAGTTTTGCTAAATACTTGCAAAGTGCTGAGAACTTTATGCTTCAGGAGCTACCCTCAATCAATAAGGGACCAGAGCTGTGTGGTAAATACCCTGGCTTCCTGGCACTTCATTGAGACAATTCTGAGTCATGTTCTACAGAATCCTTCAGAGGGACCCCAGTGGGATGAGACCTAAAGAGATAATCTATTCATTAAAATTTTCTTTCGTTCTCTGACTCGTTTTTCCACTCCCTCACTACGCTTTCTGTGATTTTCTCCCAAATAAGCTACTTGAACTTTAAATCCTTGTCTCACAGTCTGCTTTTTGGGAGGATGAGGAAAAGGGATCCAAGCTAAGGCCTGGGGAGAGTAATATTTACTTTGCTCTGTTGTTGTAAGGACTAGAAAGTGTGGAAGTGCCCAGCACAAGGCCTGGCACATAATAACTACTCAAAAAATTATAGCCGTTGTTATTACTACCTGAGGATTAATATTACTGACATTAATCCTTGCCAAATGGTTGGTGTTAGCAAGCACATTTCAGAGCCAGAGAAACTGGGTCATTGAGAGGTTAGAGACAACAGAGTAGAGCTTCCTGGGAAAGGTGGTCCTGAGCTAGTTCTCTCGCCCTTGGGTCCTTGTTGGGGGACTCTGATCTGAACCGGAAGGGTTGCCCATGTGGGTGTGCAGTGGGTCCATGGGGCTTCCTGTGGCTGACATGTCTGTCCTTGCAGGCCTGGACCCTGCTGGACCGGAGTACACAAGAGCCAGCCTGGAGGAGCGCCTGGACCCTGGGGATGCCCTCTTTGTGGAAGCGATCCACACAGACACGGACAGTGAGCTGGGGTGGGGGAATGAGCACAGGGCAGAGGCCAGGAGGCTGGTATTTATCTGTGTGGTCCTGGGAGGAGACCCTTCCCCTCTAAGCTTCTGTTGCAGTGAGGAGTTTACTAGCATGATCTTGAAAGTCTCTTCCAGCTCTGTCATTCTCTGAAGACTGAGATGAATGATTTTATTTTTAGCCAGCAGCAGAAAGGAGGATTCTCATTTGTGGACCAAAACTGTTTGGTCATGAGTCTCACTCTGATTCAACACTAAGCTTTGTCTGAGGTAGTACTCAGAGGGCACTTCTGCCTGGGAAAGTCTTTCTGCTTTTTCAGGGTGAACATGCCTGGCCCCAGGAAATTGGGGCATTCTACTCCTGGCACAGGTACTCAGACCTATCAGGACTTCCCTCCTCCCCAGAGGATAAGGCCAGCCCTCAGTCTAGTGAAGAATGAGAATTGCCCCCTCCAGTAATGAGTGGCACAGTCAAGAACCCCCAGCTCTGAATCCATCGTGACCAAATTAAGCTCTTCTGACCAGCGGGCACTCCTCCTCATTTCTACTCGACGTCAAACACCCACAGAGTCTGGTGCCAGGCCCCATGCTCAGTGTGTTGGATACAAGAAGAAATTACATTTGTCTCTGACCAGAAGAGTTTGCTGTTCAACTGAGAGATGGCCATGTCTCATTCCATTTGGCTAAAAGCCTTCTTTTAGCATTCAGGACTCACGGATTCAGGATTCTGGAAGAAACTCATGCAATCATATTATTCAACCCTCTTTCCCACCTCCATTTCACAGATAGGAAACCAAAGCCCATAGCCCTCTGCTTAGCTATTAAGTTAATTAAACATGTCAATTAACAAGGTTAACGCCTTATATTCCTAAATTTGCTAAATAGGTGACTCATTGGTCCCTGTTTACCTGTGCTAGGCCTCTCAGTCCCCTTTAAAGTTGGAGCCACTTCCTAATGTGATTAAAAAAAAAAAGGCATTCCATTTGTTCAGTCGGTCTTTATGATCTATGTAGCAGGCACTGAGAATACTACAACGCACAAGGCACCAAATAAGATCCCTGCCCACATGGAACTTACAAGCTAGTCGGCAAGCATTCGTTCACTAATTTGTTCAATAAAGAAGTATTTGGCACTAACGTGTGCCAGGTACTGTGCTGGTGTTGGGGATACAGCAGGAAAAAAGACGGGTAAAGGCCCTGCCGTGGTGGAGCTTACATACAAGCGAGGAGTCAATTCCACCCTGTGATTATGATAATGAGGGATATGGGAGAAGTGTGACTCAGCGGCAGGTTCAGGGTCTACTTCAAATAGGATTATTGAGGGAAATCCGGCCAAGGAGGTGATATTTGAGGTGAGACTTTGTGGATGAGAATGAGCCAGCACTGGAAAGAATGGGGAGAAGAACACTCTAGGGGGAGAGGACAGCCAAAATGAAAGCCTTGTGGGTGGGGACAGGCAGAAGAGCCACGTGGTTAGAGCGCAGTGAGTGATGTGCTGAGAAAAGGGAGCAGGACCAGGCTGGACATGGCGAGGAGTTTAAACTTTATTCTATGATCAGGGAGGAGAGGGCGGCGATTTGGATTTCCTTAAAAGAATACTCTGGCTGCTGGGCAGAGAATGGACTGCCAGTGGGCAGTAAGGGAAGGCTCACTGGAGGGTGTTTGCGGTGCTGGCCTGGGTGAGGGGGACGATAGTGGCATGGGCGAAGGTGGTGGCGGTAGAGATGGAGAGTAGAAAGACTCAAAATATATTTTGGAGGTAGAGCTGACCCGACAGATGATGGGAGAGGATGAATTCTAGGTCATCACTTAACCCCTGGATAGATGACGTTAAGCAAGTAATACACGCTCAGTTGCTTACAACTGTGATAGATAATATGAACAAGAAAATCAGGGTCTTTGGCAGCTGAATCTGACCAAGTCTGAGGGGTCAGATACAGCCACAATGATGAGATGCAGGCTACAGCCTCTCAAACTCATCTCTTTGTAGCCAGATTATATTTCTGCTCAGTCATGAAAGCACAAAAATATGTGGGAGACTGGAAATGTGGTCCCACACACACATATCTGAACTATCACTTGTAGCCAAATAGAAACTATTCAACAAGGAAATTTACCGAACTTCTTATAACATGTACTGATTCATAAAAACTTATATTAAGGGATATTTTTCTTGATTTTATTAGGCAAATATGAGTATCTTCTTATAAATTTATTCTTAGCTTCCTTTCAGCACGGCAAAACCTGTTTATAAAACCATCTGAGGGCTAGTTCTGTAGTCTCCCAGCACTTAGGAATGAAGTGGGCACCCATTCAGCACAGAGAGGGGGTGGGCCCCCAAGGTCAGACCTCAGGCTCTGTGGCCGGTGGACCTTGCTATGGGACCTGGAAAATAGGCCCCTGCAGTAAGAGGGTAACGGGGTTCTGCCTCCTTGCAGATTTGGGTATTCGGATTCCTGTTGGACATGTGGACTACTACGTCAACGGAGGCCAAGACCAACCCGGCTGTCCCACCTCCATTTCCGCAGGTCAGAAAGCCAGAGAGAGTTGATGTGTGGCTGCCCCAGAGACTGGAATTTACCAACAGGCTTTGTGTTGAGTCAGCCAGTATGGGCCATAGGGGGTCTTCCTTACAGTATCCTTTGCTGTGTCCCATCAAGCTTACTCAGCACTTATTAAATGGATGTCTTTGGAGCCCAGGTATTCTAGGGGAGGAGTGCCTGAAATTAAAAGCCTGCTCCATATTTAGGCTCCCTCCCCACTTCTTAGGCCCTACTGTGATCCAACGTCACTCAAGCCAATAACTTCTCTTCTTCCCGGGCCCCACTTTGTGGCAGAGTCCACAGTGGCTACATCCTCTGCAGAGCCTCGTTGTGGCAGAAACAGACTGATGTGCCCAAAGCTGCTAGCTGAAGGGTCAATTCACTGCATGACCATTTCCCCAAACTAACTAAATTCAAGTTCTCTAAAATTGCTTTCAAGATAATCTTCTTGAATACATTCAGTGAATATGCATTTCTTCTCTTCTAAATTTATTCTTCTGGAATGTTCTTTTTGGATATATTAATTGAATATATTCTTAGCATAATTTTAAATTTATCAAAAGCTAAGCGTTGTGGCTTCCCTGGTGGCACAGTGGTTGAGAGTCTGCCTGCCGATGCAGGGAATGTGGGTTCGTGCCCCGGTCCGGGAAGATCCCACATGCCGTGGAGCGGCTGGGTCCGTGAGCCATGGCCACTGAGCCTGCGCGTCCGGAGCCTGTGCTCCGCTATGGGAGAGACCACAGCAGTGAGAGGCCCGCGTACCGCAAAAAAAAAGCAGCTAAGCGTTAAGGATTGTGTAGTCTTCTTATATTCTTATGAATATAGCCAACCTATCAACATTTCATATAGGAATTTTATTTTGATTTTTGATTACTATGTTTTTAACCTTTTCCTGCTTTACCAAAATTTTAACATTTTAAGGATTCTTTTGACAACTGTGTTGAGTAACCACTAATCCAAACTTACCAACTTTACTGATTTTCCAAAAACATGTTTCTTTTAACAATTCATAAAAATTTTCAGCAATTCTGATCAGATGGGATGGTTTGATTTTAATGGCTTTTGAAAATTTCTTTGGCATTTAAATTGGCCACTTTTTTTTTTCTTCATAACACAATCTGAGAAGGGTTTAGTTTGTGTCTCCCAGCTCCCTCTTGTAGCTAGAAGGAGGTTGACCATAGACAGTTTTCCAACTCTGGGGGAAAGGAAAGTCAGCAAGCAGCTCAGACTTGGTTCTGGTCCCAGAGAGGGGGTCCCAAGGTGAAAGAAGAGTCTGAAGACCCTAAACCCTGGAGTTATGGCTCATTATAGACCTCTTAGCCCCAGCAAATTGATTCAGTGTGAATTATTACAAATTTTAAAATAGTCCACAAAAGGGGGAAAGTGGGGGTGGGTGGTGGTGATGGTGGTGTGATGAACTGGGAGATTGGGATTGACATATATACACTAATATGTATAAAATAGATAACTAATAAGAACCTGCTGTATAAAAATAAAATAAAATAAAATTCAATAAAATAAAATAAAATAGTCAACAACAACAATAACCAGAAAGCCAAGTGTTTGTTATATTGGGACATTTGGCAAATTCAGTGTATCAGTCACTTGGTGAGGTGAACCTCAACACACTGGCTTTCTTTTTTTTTCTTTGGGTTGGTTCCAATTTTTATTATTGTTGTTAATAATAATACAATGAATGTGCTTACACACCAAGCTTTCCCCTTTCTTTTTTTTTTTTTAACATCTTTATTGGAGTATAATTGCTTTACAATGTTGTGTTAGTTTCTGCTATATGACAAAGTGAATCACCTATATGTATACATATATCCCCATATCCCCTCCTTCTTGCATCTAACTCCCACCCTCCGTATCCCACCCCTCTAGGTGGTCACAAAGCACTGAGCTGATCTCCCTGTGCGATGTAGCTACTTCCCACTAGCTATCTATTTTACATTTGGTAGTGTATATATGTCCATGCCACTCTTTCACTTCGTCCCAGCTTACCCTTCCCCCTCCCCATGTCCTCAAGTCCATTCTCTACGTCTGTGTCTTTATTCCTGTCCTGCCCTAGGCTCATTAGAACCTTTTTTTTTTTTTAGAGTCCATATATATATGTTAGCATACGATATTTGTTTTTCTCTTTCTGACTTACTTCACTCTGTATGACAGACTCCAGATCCATCCACCTCACTACAAATAGCTCAATTTTTGTTTCTTTTAATGGCTGAGTAATATTCCATTGTATATATGTGCCACATCTTCTTTATCCATTCATCTGTCGATGGACAAGTAGGCTGCTTCCATCTCCGGGCTATTGTAAATAGAGCTGCAATGAACATTGTGGTACACGATTCTTTTTGAATTTTGGTTTTCTCAGGGTATATGCCCAGTAGTGGACTGCTGGGTCATATGGTAGTTCTATTTTTAGTTTTTTAAGGAACCTCCATACTGTTCTCCACAGTGGCTGTATCAATTTACATTCCCACCAGAAGTGCAAGAGGGTTCTCTTTTCTCCACACCCTCTCCAACATTTGTTGTTTGTAGATTTTTTGATGATGGCCATTCTGACCAGTGTGAGGTGATACCTCATTGTAGTTTTGATTTGCATTTCTCTAATGATTAGTGATGTTGAGCATCCTTTCATGTGTTTGTTGGCAATTTGTATATCTACTTTGAAGAAATATCTACTTAGGTCTTCTGCCCATTTTTGGATTGGGTTTTTTGTTTTTTTGATATTGAGCTGCATGAGCTGCTTGTATATTTTGGAGATTAATCCTTTGTCAGTCGCTTTTTTTGTAAATATTTTCTCCCATTCTGAGGGTTCTCTTTTCGTCTTGTTTATGGTTTCCTTTGCTGTGCAAAAGCTTTTGTTTCATTAGGTCCCATTTGTTTATATTTCCATTTCTCTAGGAGATGAATCATAAAGGATCTTGCTGTGATTTATGTCATAGAGTGTTCTGCCTGTGTTTTCCCCAAAGAGTTTTGTAGTGTCTGCCCTTATATTTAGGTCTTTAATCCATTTTTGAGTTTATTTTTGAGTATGGTGTTAGGGAGTGTTCTAATTTCATTCTTTTACATGTAGCTGTCCAGTTTTCCCAGCACCACTTATTGAAGAGGCTGTCTTTTCTCCATTGTATACTCTTGCCTCCTTTATCAAAAACAAGGTGACCATATGTGTGTGGGTTTATCTCTGGGCTTTCTATCCTGTATCATTGATCTATATTTCTGTTTTTGTGCCACTACCATAATGTCTTGATTACTGTAGCTTTGTAGTATAGTCTGAAGTCAGCGAGCCTGATTCCTCCAGCTCCATTTTTCTTTCTCAAGTTTGCTTTGGCTATTCAGGGTCTTTTGTGTTTCCATACAAATTGTGAAATTTTTTGTTCTAGTTCTGTGTAAAATGCCATTGATAGTTGGATAGGGATTGCTTTGAATCTGTAGATTGCTTTGGGAAGTATAGTCATTTACACAATGTTGATTCTTCCAATCCAAGAACATGGTATATCTCCCATCTGTTTGTATCGTCTTTAATTTCTTTCATCAGTGTCTTATAGTTTTCTGCATACAGGTCTTTTGTCTCCTAAGTTAGGTTTATTCCTAGGTATTTTATTCTTTTTGTTGCAGTGGTAAATGGAAGTGTTTCCTTAATTTCTCTTCCAGATTTTTCATCATTAGTGTATAGGAATGCAAGAGATTTCTGTGCATTAAGTTTGTATCCTGCTACTTTACCAAATTCATTGATTAGCTCTAGTAGTTTTCTGGTAGCATCTTTAGGGCTCTCTATGTATAGTATCATATCATCTACAAATAGTGACAGTTTTATTTCTTCTTTTCCAATTTGGATTCCTTTTATTTCTTTTTCTTCTCTGATTGCTGTGGCTAAAACTTCCAAAATTATGGTGAATAATAGTGGTGAGAGTGGGCAAACTTGTCTTTTTCCTGATCTTAGTGGAAATGGTTTCAGTTTTTCACTTGATCCTTTTAATGTGCTGTTGGATTCTGTTTGCAAGTATTTCGCTGAGGATTTTTGCATCTATGTTCATCAGTGATATTGGTCTGAAGTTTTCTTTTTTTGTGACATCTTTGTCTGGTTTAGGTATAAGGGTGATGGTGGCCTTGTAGAATGAGTTTTGGAGTGTTCCTCCCTCTGCTATATTTTGGGAGAGTTTGAGAAGGATAGGTCTTAGTTCTTCTCTAAATGTTTGATAGAATTCACCTGTGAAGCTATCTGGTCCTGGGGTTTTGTTTGTTGGAAGATTTTTAATCACAGTTTCAATTTCAGTGCTTGTGATTCATCTGTTTATATTTTCTATTTCTTCCTGGTTCAGTCTCGGAAGGTTATGCTTTTCTAAGAATTTGTCCATTTCTTCCAGGTTGTCCATTTTATTGGCATAGAGTTGCTTGTAGTAATCCCTCATGATTCTTTGTATTTCTGCAGTGTTAGTTGTTACTTCTACTATTTCATTTCTAATTCTGTTGATTTGAGTCTTGACCCTGTTTTTCTTGATGAGTCTGGCTAATGGTTTATCAATTTTGTTTATCTTCTCAAAGAACCAGCTTTTAGTTTTATTGATCTTTGCCATTGTTTCCTTCATTTCTTTTTCATTTATTTCTGATCTGATCTTTATGATTTCTTTCCTTCTGCTAACTTTGGGGTTTTTTGTTCTTCTTTCTCTAATTGCTTTAGGTGTAAGGTTAGGTTGTTTATTTGAGATGTTTCTTGTTTCTTAAGGTAGGATTGTATTGCTATAAACTTCCCTCTTAGAACTGCTTTTGCTGCGTCCCATAGATTTTGGGTCATCGTGCTTTCATTGTCATTCGTTTCTAGGTATTTTTTTATTTCCTCTTTGATTTCTTCAGTGATCTCTTCGTTAGTCAGTAGCATATTGTTTAGCCTCCATGTGTTTGTATTTTTTATATTTTTTCCCCTGTAATTGATAGCTAGTCTCATAGCGTTGTGATTGGAAAAGATACTTAATACAATTTCAACTTTCTTAAATTTACCAAGGCTTGATTTGTGACCCAAGATATGATCTGTCATGGAAAATGTTCCATGAGCACATGTGAAGAAAGTGTATTCTGTTGTATTTGGATGGAATGTCCTATGAATATCAATTAAGTCCATCTTCTTTAATGTGTCATTTAAAGCTTGTGTTTCCTTATTTATTTTTATTTTGGATGATCTGTCCATTGGTGAAAGTGGGGTGTTAAAGTCCCCTACTACAATTGTGTTACTGTCGGTTTCCCCTTTTATGGCTGTTAGCATTTGCCTTATGTATTGAGGTGCTCCTATGTTGGGTGCATAAATATTTACAATTGTTATATCTTCTTCTTGGATTGATCCCTTGATCATTATGTAGTGTCTTTCTTTGTCTTTTGTAATAGGCTTTATTTTAAAGTCTATTTTGTCTGATATGAGAATTGCTACTCCAGCTTTCTTTTGATTTCCATTTGCATGGAATATCTTTTTCCAACCCCTCACTTTCGGTCTGTATGTGTCTCTAGGTCTGAAGTGGGTCTCTTGTAGACAGCATATATACAGGTCTTGTTTTTGTATCCATTCAGCCAGTCTATGTCTTTTGGTTGGAGCAATTAATCCACTTATATTTAAGGTAATTATTGATACGTATGTTCCCATTACCATTTTCTTAATTGCTCTGGGTTTGTTATTGTAGGTCTTTTCCTTCTCTTGTGTTTCCTGCCTAGAGAAGTTCCTTTAGCATTTGTTGTAGAGCTGGTTTGGTGGTGCTGAATTCTCTTAACTTTTGTTTGTCTGTAAAGATTTTAATTTCTCCATCAAATCTGAATGAGATACTTGCTGGGTAGAGTAATCTTGGTTGTAGGTTTTTCCCTTTCATCACTTTAAATATGTCATGCCACTCCCTTCTGGCTTGCAGAATTTCTACTGACAGATCAGCTGTTAACCTTATGGGGATTCTCTTGTATGTTATTTGTTGCTTTTCCCTTGTTGCTTTTAATATTTTTTCTTTGCATTTAATTTTTGATAATTTGATTCATATGTGTCTTGGCGTGTTTCTCCTTTGATTTATCCTGTATGGGACTCTCTGCACTTCCTGGACTTAACTATTTCCTTTCCCATATTAGGGAAGTTTTCAACTATAATCTCTTCAAATATTTTCTCAGACCCTTTTTTTTTTTGTCTTCTTTTTTTGGGACCCCTATAATTTGAATGTTGGCACATTTAATGTTGTCCCAGAGGTCTCTGAGACTGTCCTCAATTCTTTTTATTCTTTTTTCTTTATTCTGCTCTATGGTAGTTATTCCCACTATTTTATCTTCCAGGTCCCATATCCATTCTTCTGCCTCAGTTATTCTGCTATTGATTCCTTCTAGGGAATTTTAAATTTCATTTATTGTGTTGTTCATTATTGTTTGTTTGCTCTTTAGTTCTTCTTGTTTCTTGTATTTTCTGCATTCTATTTCCAAGATTTTGGATCATCTTTACTATCATTACTCTGAATTCTTTTTCAGGTAGACTGCCTGTTTCCTCTTCATTTGTTTGGTCTGGTGGGTTTTTACCTTGCTCCTTCATCTGCTGCATATACCTGTTTTCTCATTTTGTTTAACTTACTGTGTTTGGGGTCTCCTTTTTGCAGGCTGCAGGTACATAGTTCCTGTTGTTTTTGGTGTCTATGCTCAGTGGGTGAGCTTGGTCCAGTAGCTTGTGTAGGCTTCCTGGTGGAGGGGACTGGTGCCTGTGTTCTGGTGAGTGGGGCTGGATCTTGTCTTTCTGGTGGGCAAGGCTGTGTACGGTGGTGTGTTTTGTGGTGTCTGTGAACTTAGTATGATTTTAGGCAGCCTCTCTGCTAATGGGTTGGGTTTTGTTCCTGTCTTGCTAGTTGTTTGGCATGGGGCGTCTAGCACTGGAGCTTGCTGGATGCCCTATGCCATGCCCAGCTCCGTTGGGTGGAACAGGGTTTTAGCATTGAGATGGAGATTTCTTGGGGAGTTCTCGCCAATTGATATTATGTGGGGCCAGGAGGTCTCTGGTGGTCCAGTGTCCTGAACTCAGCTCTCCCACCTCAGAGCCTCAGGCCTGACACCAGGCCAGAGCACCAAGACCCTGTCAGCCACACACCTCAGAAGAAAAGGGAGAAAAAAAGAAAGAAAGAAAAAATAATAAAAAAATATATTTTTAAAAAGTAATAAAATAATAATAATAAAAACAAGAGAGCAACCAAACCAATGAACAGATCCACCAATGATAACAAGTGCTAAACTCTATACTAAGATAAATATAAAAATCAGAAACAAATCAGTCACAGACAGCAAACCCCAAGTCTACAGTTGCTCCCAAAGTCCACCGCCTCAATTTTTTGTTGATTCGTTGTCTATTCAGGTATTCCACAGATGTAGGGAACCTCAAGTTGATTGTGGGGATTTAATCTTCTGCTGCTGAGGCTGCACAGAGAAATTTCCCTTTCTGTTTGCACAGCTCCTGGGGTTCAGCTTTGGTTTTGGCCCCGCGTGTAAGTCGCCCTCAGGCATCTGTTCCCTGCCCAGACAGGAGGGGGTTAAAGCAGCGGCTGATCAGGGGGCTCTGGCTGTCTCATGCTGGGGGGAGGGAGGGGTACAGTAGTTATAATTGGAATGCAGGGTGAGCCTGTAGCAGCAGAGGCCAGTGTGACATTGCAACAGCCAGAGGCGCACCATGTGTTCTCCCGGGGAAGTTGTCCCTGGATCATGGGACCCTGGCAGTGGTGGCTGCACAGGCTCCCGGGAGGGGAGGTGTGGATAGTGACGTGTGCTTGCACATAGGCTTTTTGATGGCTGCGGCAGCAGCCTTAGTGTCTCATGCCCGTCTCTGGGGTCTGTGCTGATAGCCGAGGCTCGCGCCCATCTCTGGAGCTCGATTAGGCAGTGCTCTGAATTCCCGAAACAATGGTCTCTTGCCTCTTAGGCAGTTCCAGACTTCTTCCCGGACTCCCTCCCGGCTAGCTGTGGTGCACTAGCCCCTTCAGGCTGTGTTCACGCAGCCAACCCCAGTCCTCTCCCTGGGAACTAACCTAAGCCGGAGCCTCAGCTCCCAGCCCTGACCCGTCCCAGCAGGTGAGCAGACAAGCCTCTCAGGCTGGTGAGTGCTGGTTGGCACCGATCCTCTGTACGAGAATCTCTCCACTGTGCCCTCTGCACCCCTCTTGTTGCGCTCTCCTCTGTGGCTCCAAAACTTCCCCTCCCACCACCCTCCGTCTCCTCCAGTGAAGGGGCTTCCTAGTGTGTGGAAACGTTTCCTCCTTCACAGATCCCTTCCCGAGGGGCAGGTCCCATCCCTACTCTTTTGTCTCCATCTTTTCTTTTTTCTTTTGCCCTACCCAGGTACGTGGGGAGTTTCTTGCCTTTTGGGAAGTCTGAGGTCTTCTGCCAGCGTTCAGTAGGTGTTCTACAGGAGTTGTTCCACATGTAGATGTATTTTTGATGTATTTGTGGGGAGGAAGTTGATCTCCACGTCTTACTCTGCCATCTTGAAGGTCTAACGCATTGGCTTTCATAGATGGACTGTGAACTGCGGGGGACTCCCTTGATTGTCTTGTTGCTGGGTTGTGTATAATGAGGTTGTAAAAAATTGGTTGTGTGGGTGATGCTGAAGAAGGTAAAAATGTGCAGACAGATATCCGTTTTGAGAGGGAGGATTGGGATCGCCAGCTCTCTGTATGTTCCCATTTTCTGAAAGAGAGTTTTTATGATCGTGGAAGAATGGGTGTGTATGTAAACAATTTTCTTGGTAAATTAACTAAGTTACCCAGGAAAGTTAAAAAGAAAAGTGAGAGTGTAGTAACCATGTTCATTAATATTTTTAAAATGTGGCTCCAGGGACATCCCGTGTATTTATAGCCTGTTGGAGTATAAAATTCAATAAAATTACAGTAAGTAGCATGGAGGGAGTTTCCATTTGTCTTGAACTGAAACCTTCGTTGTGTTCTTTTTGCCCTGTTCAGGCTACAGTTATCTGATCTGTGATCACATGAGGGCTGTGCACATCTACATCAGCGCCCTGGAGAATTCCTGTCCATTGATGGCCTTTCCTTGTACCAGCTACAAGGTCTTCCTTGCTGGACACTGTCTGGATTGTTTCAACCCTTTTCTGCTTTCCTGTCCAAGGATCGGTAAACACTACCCCTTTGGCTTCCTTTGACAGTTTGGGGAAAGTTCAAGTCTTGTCACCTCTTTAAGTCCTGATCTCCTATGGTCAAGAGGTCTACCCGAGCAGGGTAAAGAAAACTTAAGCAATGAGTCGTTCAGCCTGTCCTCACCTGGAAGGTGGTGTTTAGCTCTCTGCGTCCCACCCCTCACCCTCTATACCGCTGCCTGATGCCATACTGGCTCTGCACACAACCCTCACACACACACACACACACACACACACACACACAGGCACTGGCTTGTCCATTGATGGCCTTTCCTTGTACCAGCTACAAGGTCTTCCTTGCTGGACACTGTCTGGATTGTTTCAACCCTTTTCTGCTTTCCTGTCCAAGGATCGGTAAACACTACCCCTTTGGCTTCCTTTGACAGTTTGGGGAAAGTTCAAGTCTTGTCACCTCTTTAAGTCCTGATCTCCTATGGTCAAGAGGTCTACCCGAGCAGGGTAAAGAAAACTTAAGCAATGAGTCGTTCAGCCTGTCCTCACCTGGAAGGTGGTGTTTAGCTCTCTGCGTCCCACCCCTCACCCTCTATACCGCTGCCTGATGCCATACTGGCTCTGCACACAACCCTCACACACACACACACACACACACACACACACAGGCACTGGCATGTAAGTCCAGCCTCAAGATGCTCTCCAGAAGCACTGGTATAGTCCAGATTGTCTGTACCCACTCTCAGACCCGATGCTCACCATAGGTCTTCCTCGCTAGGCCAGCCATTCTCCAATTCCTGATAGGCTGTAAATCCCCAAGGCTGGCACACTGTGCCCACCTTAGAGGTGGGAGACCACATCCCAGCTGGAGGGGTTCCTAACTGCCGAGTGGCCTGGGCACACTCCTGGATGATCCAGACCAGTCTGGAGAGAAGGGCTTAGGAAGGCTGAGGCTCCAGCCTCAACTCACCCTGTGCAGATCATGGCTGTGAAAATCCTGGGGTCATCCAGTGTGGAGGGCTCCAGGAAAACGCCTGGGTAGTGTAAATGGGTCTTCCCCCTCCCTCACTCTCCCACTTCCCACTCCTGGCTGCCACTCAGAACCACAGCAGCCTGCCATTGCTTATAGAAATGAAATGAATATCAGCTTGACAAAATGTTAAAGTAGGGGTGGTTTCCCATAATAAAGCGAATCAATATTACTTCCTACTCATCGGGCATATGTCACTGTTTCCCACAGATGTGATGGACTGGATGGTTTAACAACCACTTCACACTGCCCCGCCTCATCTCTCACTAGACTTTCCCTTTTTTCCAAACACCACAGTGATGCTAACTACTCATACTGCCAAGAGTATTTCATGTCTCCTCACCCTGTGTCCCTTTGCCCAGACAGTTCTTTCTGCCTGGAATGCCCTTCTCTGACTTGTCAACCCTTATTCTTCAGCTCAAGCACCTCCCTGTGCTCCAGTGCACAGGATACAAATGCCACTAAAACAACTGTCATATAGATTGTTTTGCAAGTTGAAGACGTCATTTCAAATTTCTTATAAATACTCCCTGGGAATGGACCAGACAATCTGCAGAATGTATTTGTTGTCTACCTGTATGTATATTCCCATCTGGATGGGGTCGCTTGTATCCCAGGACTCACCGCAGGGCACGGCACATCATGAGTATACAGTGGAGTTGTCTGTGGAATGAATGGGTGCATGAATTAATCGATACATGGCTGGGTGCTGTGGAGCCCTGAAATGGCCTCCTCAGGGCTCTGCTGTCTTTGCTTCCCTATCTCCAGGGCTGGTGGAACAAGGTGGTGTTAAGATAGAGCCACTTCCCAAGGAAGTGAAGGTCTACCTCCTGACCACTTCCACGGCTCCATATTGCGGTGAGTGCAGGCAAATGAGCTGCTCAGCTCTGCCAGTGTGCTGTCCAGCTGAGTCCAGGGCTCCGTCTTGGGCTGTGTCCAGCCCAGCATGGAAGCTGAAGTGGGAGGTGAAGACCTGGGGCAAAAATGTCATGAGAAGGGAGAGGTGGGGGACAGCAGCTACTGGTCTTAGATAGAACCAAAACTTTTCAGAGGTAGCCCAAACCACTGCTCTATGGATGAAAACTTGGCGGCATCTTACCTTACTGTCGGTACACTGGTCCTCATTCCTCCCCACCCCACCATGGAAACCTGCCTTCCAGTGTAGGTTCTCTCTGGAGTGGTATTTGGGAGTACCTTTTGGATTTCTCCTACCTGCATGCATTTCCCCCTCCTTATTGCCCATTCTATGTGTCTCCCACTCTGGCAGCCCTCCTAGGTCGGGGTCCACGAGGAATACTGAACCTTCATATACATATTCCAGCTATTTACTATGGCTCCTAACCACTGCATTTCATTGAAGCTAAGATGCCAGCGATTGTGAGAGATGTTTAGTGTGAGAGAAATGGGCGTCTTAGAATCTATGACATACATTACAGGCCGAACCATCCTCCTTCCCTGTGCTATTTGCATTTTAACTAGGTTGACTATACTTCCTGATTTTGTTATTCTGTTATCCTGGTTCATTGTGTGTTCAGAGTAGAAGTACGCTGGTTTGGAGGGGACATTATATGATCACCCTAATTCTAAATGATTTTCTGATCAGCTGGTGTCTGGTTGGTTGGTGGAGGGATCTTTGTGGCTATAACTTCCTGGAACTAGAGGGCCTGGTGAAGTGTGAGACAGAGCCCGAAGCTCAGGCTCTGTGGTCACCCAGACCTGGATTTGAATCTCGACTTCTCCATTTACCAGCTGTGTCATCAGGAGCAAGTTTTTTTAACCTTTCTGAACCTCTATATACTTATGTGGAAAATGGGAAAAATAACAGTACCTATTTCAAAGAATCGATTGTGAGGATAAAATAAAATACATAGTACACAGACAATCACCAGCACAGTGACTGGAACTCAGTAAGTAATAACTCCCTTCCCTCTGTCAATGGGAGAATTTGGGAGATGAGGTGGGGGTGTTTCTAACTTCATGCCAGAGAGAATACGTGGCTACTTCTTAGGAATAAAGGGGGTTACAAGAGTCATCTGTGGGCTTTCCACATGTATCAGCTCCTCTGAGAACCCAACACCGAGCAGTGAGGGGCCCAAGGCTACAATGGGTGGGTGAAGAGGTCAGCATTCAACTCCAGGTCTTCTGACTCCAAAACCTTTACCTTTTCCAGGTCATCATCTGCCTCCATACTTGTGTCTCTGCCCCCTCTTCCAAGAACCCGCTCTTTTCAGCTGTATTTCTCAGTTAGGTCAGCCTGAGGGAGGACTTTGTCCAGACACCGCGTTTCTACTTCCAGCGGCAGCTCCTCTCTGTCCGCACAGCCAGGGAGCCTGAGGAACACCTGGAAGTTAAAGGCATTTTTAGGTCCCTGCTAAGGGTAATTCACCAGGCCATACATTTTCTGACTGTTTCATTTTTGTTGTGAGACTCCCTCCCCATTCCCCCAGAAGTATGGCTGTGTCTGTTCAAAAACCTCAGCGGACCTGCCTCTTCTGAGCCTTCCATTCTGAGCATCAGAGCTGGACCCATCCTCTCCTGGGGGTGGGAGGTACAGGACACCCACCAGGTAGCCCACCTGGCAGCTCCCGCTCTCACCCACTCCCGAGCCATCATGGCACTGAGCTCCCATCGCCCAGCACTCTTGGCCTGCAGTCACCCTTGGCCTCTGCCAGGCAGGCACCAGAATGGACAGAGAATCTTCTCCAAAAAATCATTTTTCTCACAATATTACTTTTCTCTTGTAGAGCAATGTTTCACCCGGAATGTTTTCTCCCCATCACCTCATTTAATCCTCATCATGTTCTGTGAGGTGATGTTGGGGGCTATTGATTATAGATGAAGGAACTGAGGCACAGAGAGGTTCAGTGACTTAGGCAAGGCGATACAACTAGTAAGCAGCAGGCCTGGCCTTGGACCCAGTTCCCCTGGCAAACCATCCAGGGCTCATGTGCTGTTTCCCATGTCATGTCCCCAAGCAGGTTGGATTTCACTACCAGCTCCCACCCACCCAACGTTAGCAGACCTGGCCCTCCTAGGGTTTTCAGGGTAATCAGAGAAGAGAGAAGCAGAACCTCAGGAAACTTTCTTAATCAGTGATACATGCTGATAAAGGAAGAAGCGATATAATATATCAAACTCAGCCCAGAGAATTAAATTCCTAAAGCTATGTAAGTTAGCCGTTTTTCCACATTGCAAATATCCACTCCAGTTCAGCCCTTGCCCGTCAACATAACAATCTGCATCCATAATAAACAACTGAGAAAGAGAGACAGAAGGGACGTGGCATCTGATGTTTCGCTCTGTGGAGCGGGGAGCACGTAGCGCTCTCTTGTCTTCTTGTGGGTTCTTGGCAGTGAGTCCTGTTACTAACCCCAAGAGCCCCGATGGACCACATCACTCCTCCAACTTAGAGCTGACTCTCCTTAAATTCACTTAGTCCCTCCTCCCAATGTTCACCCATAAAACATGACAAACGAAAAAGTACAGGTAGGGCAGAGCTCTAGCTATGTCCCAACCACCAAAGGAGTCTGTGAAAATGTTCGGAGACCGAAGTCACTGCATGGTGCCACCAGATGGGCTTACCCCTTAGTGAGGAAAGGATGGGGTGCTGGGGAAGCTGTAACCCTTCTTAACCTCTCTTGCCAAAGGGGCAGCAGGTCTGGGGATGTCACCGTGAACCAGGCTGCTCAGCCTGTCTGTGTCGACAATACCAGCTTTGAGAGCCTCAGTGTCTGTGCTGCCCAAGCAGGTGGAGATGCCACACAGGCACCCAGCCACCACAGGGAGGGCAGTAGTCATCTCCTGCACACATGGTGGTTCCCTGACACAGGGTGTATGCTAAGGGGGGGAGGGGCGTTGCTGTATTTTATGAGTTAATTGTTTAGTATAAGATAGACCCTTTTTGGTTCTTTCAAAATCACACCATCAGGAAAATGTCACTCGTTGGTAACAAAGAGTGACACAGTGCCAAAGAGTGGCACATTCTAGGATTACAAGTAATAATAAAAACTATCATGTATTGAATGATTCCTAGGCACGGGCACTGTCTAAGGACTTTATATGCATTAACTCATTTAATTCTCATTCAGACCTGTGGGGTACGTAATTTATTATCCCAGTTTACACTAGAGGAAGCTGAGAACCTGCGACAACAGGTAATCTGCTCCAGGTCACACAGCTGCTAAGAGCGAGAGCAAGATTTCCTGACTGCCCTGCTGCTCTCTGGGACATGTTGTGCATTGCACCCACTGACCTCTGGCCCAGTTATCTGCTCTGCTTTGGTTTCCTAGTGCATCACAGCCTTGTGGAGTTTTACTTGCTGAAGCTGAGAAACCAGGACACCTGCATCACGGTCACCTTCCTTAGCAGCAGTGTCGCCTCCTCGGTCACGATCACCATGTACGTAAGTGTCCCACATGGCTGGCTTCTCTCCTTCCATTTACATACATGCACGTATATGCCAGGACAGGCACTGTGTGATCACTGATGGGTGGGTGGAGCCAGCTGAGCTGGGGAGGGGGGTGAGGGTGGCACCTGCCACAGATGGACCCACAGACACAGGCTGGGCAACTGTTCCAGGTTCAGGATCAGTACGGGGTCCAAGTATAGTGTATTCAGACAATAGCAGACAAGCAGGCAGACAGCAGTAATGGAACGTCCCAACAGGTGGGGAGAGTTTGGGGATTGGGTCCCTGATAGGAAACAGCATCAGGAATCCAGGCAGGGGGCATTAGGGATGTCAGCAAGTAGGAAGGCCTCAGTCATTGGCCCAGGGAGGGCTGGCCAGAGCCTGGGAAGCACCTACTCCTGGGCGGAGGGATGGGAGGAGAGGGGAGCAGTACTAGATGGGTTTCTAGAACAGACTCTCAGGCAGAGGGTCAGTTAGCAAATGAGTGCAAGGTGAGGGCCAGCAGGGTTGATGCTGAGTGGTGCCAATCCCTGGAACTGGGGCTGATTTCCTTTCTTTGTTGGGTCACACTTGGGCCTCGCAGCTGGTGAGACCAGGCTTGAGGTAAGCAGGCAGAGAGCCTCAACTGCAGGGAGCCGCAAGCCTGGCAGGGGACAGGAACTCAGCAGCAGTGGTTCATGTTTCTTTAAAAAGTCATTGGGGGCTTCCCTGGTGGCGCAGTGGTTGAGAGTCCGCCTGCTGATGCAGGGAGCGCGGGTTCGTGCCCCAGTCCAGGAGGATCCCACGTGCCGCGGAGCGGCTGGGCCAGTGAGCCATGGCCGCTGAGCCTGCGCGTCTGGAGCCTGTGCTCCGCAACGGGAGAGGCCACAGCAGTAAGAGGCCCACGTACTGCAAAAAAAAAAAAAAAAAGTCATTGGTTAGTTACTCACAAGGCAGCAGGAGACAGACTAATCAGATAGATCACTGTCTCAGTCAGGGCTCAGCCTGGAAACCAGAGCCCAAGCCAGGCAGTCCAATAGAAGGAAATGAACACAAAGAGCTAATTACAAAAGTGTGGGGAGAACTGAAAACCCAAAAGGATGGGGAGGCAATGCAGAGATCAGCAAAAAGAGTCATTCCACCCCAGAGCTCGAGGGACAAAGCCAGGTGGTGTTGGTAGAACAAGGAATGGGATGGGGGGTGCAGGGTGGGAATGATTGGCAGGAGTGGGAAGCAGGGAGGAAATGCAGCTCCTTCAAATCACTGCCTGAAGCAGTGTGCCACCTGTGCCGGGGAGCCTGAGAAGTGTGGTTTGCAGGGGGATGGATGGAGCACAAACAGGGACGTGACCAGTGCCCATACACAGAAATGCACAATTGTCAGCAGTGGCAGGGGCTACGAGAACAAATAAGATAGAGCCTGACCAAGTGTGAAGAAACAATGTTTGAGTTGAGATCTGAAGGATTTGGAGGATCCTTCCCCCCAGACCAGGGGTTAGTGAGATATGACATGGGGAGCAGACAGCAGTGGGACCAGACATGGGGAGAGGAGGCTGGAGGGGCAAGTCAGGGTCAGACCATGCCACGCCTGGAAGGACAGGGTAGGGATTTTGGGTTTTATCCTGAGAGCAGTTTGGAGAGCTGCTGGGAATTTTAAACAGGAGAGTGATGGGATCAGATTTGGGTTTGGAAACATTTCTCAGGCTACAGTGATGGATATTAACTGTGCTGTCAGGGAAAGACAAGTTTCTGCTGGGAGGAGCTCACGTCTGGGCTCCCAGACACTCTCCCACCAGGCAGTGTTCCAACTCACCCAGGCCGCACAGCACAGGACAGCAGGCAGTCAGGACACCCACAAAGATCTTGGGGTGCCCACGTGAGCCTTGCGGATTATAGCTGAGTAATTTTCATTAGATCAGTTCAAGGTCACGTGACTTCTGCAAGGGTGTTTTTATCACCTTTCCAGCCCACTGGTAGATGAGCCGACACCGGCAGGAATCATGACAATGACACACAACTCTGGCTGCTTGTTAGAACCACCTGGAGAGCTTTAAAGAATACTGACAGCAAGCCCCACTCCAGACCAGTAGCAGTAGAATCTCCAGGTATGGCTTCAACCACTACACTGTTAGAAGCTCCCTGAGTGATCAGAATGGACATCCACAGATTCCTTCTTTTTTCTCCCCAAAGAGATTTGCATCATTGTTTTGAAGAAGGCTATCAGAACATGATCATCTTCAATTCCTTGGTTCTTGTTTCCTCTTGCAGAACAGAAATTTAAAAGAAGGGAGGGGGTTTATGTGTGGTCTTTCCCCTACTTTCTATAACTTTGTGAAACCCCAAGATTTCCTTCCAATGAGAAAATTTACCCAGGCCAAGTCCCCAGGCCACTCACTCACAGTGTCCTTTGTAGCCCTTCTAGTTTGCAAGCTCTCCATCCAAGCAGACTCTTAAAGTGAATAATCTTCTTATTTTTTCCTCTGAAATACTTCAAAACACTTTTGAAATCTAAAAAAAAAAGAGAGAGAAAGGAAGAAAATGGAACAGCTTTTAAACAAAGTTTTACCGAATCTTCCTCAAAAGGACAAAACAAACTATATGACTAATCCTTGGTTAGAAAGTACACAAAGAAGACATTTCATCAGTATGAAGAGGCCAGAAAGGAAAGGGAAACCATGCTCACTTTAGACAACACCCAGTGCCACCGCAGAGGGGAAAGCAGCGCCTTCCGGGCTCTCCCTCTTTCTCACAGTCCCTCTTTCTGAGCCCAGAGGGGACTGGAACAGGCCAGAGCAGGGCACAGGGGGGCGGGGGATGGGGGGGTGGCTGCTTAGACCTAGGGCTGTGTGACTCCAAAGCCACAGCTGGGAGGAGACCACACCTGGACTCCACCACAGCTCTGTCTGGCTTCGAGGCCTGTTGTTTGTTTGTTCATTTGTTTCCATCTACACTTTCATACTCAGTCTAAAATAGAGTAGTCCTCACACAAACTTCTTGGAACTGAACAACCTAGAAGAGGCCTCTACTTCCAGGTAGATGGACCTGACACTGAAGATATTCACCAATCAGAATTCAGATCTTCACTAACCTGAATTCAGTTCTTCACTAACTAGGACCCTTTTCCAGATGTGAAAGTCCAAGGGCTACTATTTCGCTGCAGGGTCCCCTTATTCACTTTCAAAAAGCAACACCTATTTTCTGCATCACATTCAAAGCTGTGAGGGTGTGGGCCGAGGGGCTGGTGAGGGTGATGCAGAGGACCGTGGAGCCCACCTTCCAGGAACTAACCGACCGGGCTACCCGCAGAGCCCCTAGGAGCCAAGGGGAGGCAAAGGCCAAACGTGTGCGGCAGTAAGTTACTTTGCCTTTCTCTTACAGACCTAGACAGCAACGCCACGGGAAAGGAATCATAGCTCACCCCAGCCCTCAGTGCCAGATAAACCAGGTGAAACTCAAGTTTCAGCCTTCCAACCGAGTTTGGAAAAAAGACCGGACTATCGTTATTGGGATGTTCTGCACTGCTCCTTTGCCCGTCCATGACAAGTAAGCCCCGTATCTACCCCGCCCCAGACACACCCACAAGGATCAATCCTGACCTTAGACGTGACACTTGTTGAGGTGCAATCTCATCACGGGTATGAGCTTCCTTGATGTGGAGGTGACAGAAGACCCAGGGTTTTCCTGAACCTCCTGCAGGGCCATCTTGGGTTGGGATGCTAAGAAGACAAAGAGGTTGGACTTTAATTCCCCATCCCCACTTTAATATAAGAAACTCCATTTTACCTGAAATATACATATCAAATATGTATAGATAATTATAACATACAATATATATAAAATATATATCTATATATATACATATATGTTTTATTACCTGCTATACTTAGTTTCTCTGTAAGATTTTATTGGAACAAACATTGCTCATTGCATATTTCCTCTTCTTTAGCCTCCACTGGTCAGTCATGGGTGTGGATCCAGAATCCCTGTCCCCTTTACCCCACCTCTAGTAGGCATTTAGAGTATTAGTCTTACCACACCTGGCCCTCAGAGAACAGGAGCGGGCTCGTGGTAATCCAAGAGTAATCATCCCATAGACGATTGTAGAATTCTTTCACCTGACATCACGGAAACACAGGCGCACGCAACTCTGGGCCCTCTCTCCCGACCAATCAGGAACCTGCCCTGAGGACACACCCTCTTGTTGCTCTTCTCTTGCAGTAGAAGGACCGTCTGCTTACCTGAGCCAGTGAACTTACAAGCAAGTGAGACTGTTTCTCATGACCTGAAAATAACCTGTATATAGTTATATAAGGGCAGGATACATCTCCCTGGATTGGGGGTGGTGGTTCAACTTATTCTAAGCCATTACTACTAAGAAAGAACACAAAATCTTGGTTATTTTCCCCATAATTAGCTACCTTAGGAGAGAGAGCTCATTTTACAGAGCTTTATCCCCATTGTGAATTTAAAGAAGCTTACAGAGACACCATTTCAACTTTCCTATTCATACTTAACTGCAATTGCCCCATATCCTTGGACATCTGTACCTAGGATTCAACAGAAACATATACAGGAAAAAGACTGTTTTTTTTTTTCAAATAAAACTCCATGGAATATCTGAATTGTTTGTTTTATTGGTACGGAATTCTGTTATGTACAGAAAAGGTGATTTACAGTCTGTGGGATTGGAGAAAACAGTAGATGCTGAATTCTCTATATTAAAATAGCAATTGTGGGACTTTCCTGGTGGACCAGGGGTTAAGAATCTGCCTTCCAATTCAGGGGACGTTGGTTCGATCCCTCGTTAGGGAACTAAGATCCCACATGCCGCAGGGCAACTAAGCCCCACGCGCCGCAACTAAGAGCCAAGGCAGCCAAATAAATAAATAAATGTTTTTTAAAAAGTAGCAATTGGAAAGAAGTGCTTGGTATAAGAGAGGTGATGGAGGGTGGGGAGGAAGATGGTACCACTCACCATCCCTTACCATTGCCTTCTCTGGGTAACTGGAAAGTTTGGGGGATCAGAGAGATCTTTTGGGAATATAGGTGGATTTTCTTTGGGTCAGTGTTTCCCAAACTTTAATCTTTATAAATAACCTTGTATCAAGCCACAGTCCAACAAGAAACAGATGGTGTGCTCAAATTGTGTAATTTGAGAATTTAATAAAAGAACTATTTATAAAGGTGTTCGTAGGAAGTGAGGAAACCACAAGGGGACAGTGCAGTTCCCTGGGACTGGGGCCAGTGGGAGCTACTACTGTCTTATGTCTGAAGAGGCCAGAGGAAGGAGCACCAGGGTCTGGAGACAGAGAGGTCTGTGGGACCTTTGGTCAAGGAACAGTCATCGGACAGCAATCCTGCAGGGAGAGAACCAGGGGAAAAGATTCTCCACCCTCACTCTTCTTTCCTCCCCCATTCTGCTGGTGCTCCCACTGAGTGATTGCAACTAGAAGCCAGAAGACAAGAGGCACGTTGATGTGGCCCTGGGGTATAGAGCAGGGCAGAGAAGGGTGAGAATGGCTGCGATGGCCGTGGGAACAGACAGAGAGACATGACACATACCTTCACTGCTTTCTCCTTAGCCAGGTATTCCTGGATTCCTCTATACTTAATGATTTTGTTTAACTCTTAAAAACCATTTTGACCATTTTTAAGTGTATAATTCAGCAGTATTCGCTACATTCGCATTGTTGTGCAGCCATTACCACTATCCGTCTCCAGAACTTTTTCATCATCCCGAACTGAAACTCTGTCCCCATTAAACAATAACTCCCACCGCCCCTCCCCCCAGCCCCTCGTGACCACCATCCTAATTTCTGTCTCTATGAATTCTACTCTTCTAGAGCACCTGATACAACCATACAGTA
The DNA here is from genome assembly GCF_003031525.2 of Neophocaena asiaeorientalis asiaeorientalis. Taxonomy (NCBI): domain Eukaryota; kingdom Metazoa; phylum Chordata; class Mammalia; order Artiodactyla; family Phocoenidae; genus Neophocaena; species Neophocaena asiaeorientalis. The sequence goes on along the minus strand of NW_020171810.1, from coordinate 122,035 downwards.
TTTACTGTCGTATCTGGCTTGTTTTACTTAACATAATGTTTTCAAGGTTCATCCATGTTGCAGCATGTGTCAGAATTCCCTTCCTTTTTAAAGGTGAATAATGTTCCATTGTGTGTATAAACCACATTTTGCTTATTGATTCATCCATCAGTGGACACTTGGATTGCTTCCACCTTTTGGCTATCGTGAATAATGCTGCTATGAACATGCGGATACATACAATGCTTGAGACTTTTTTTTAAAAACCTAAGTAAACGGGCTTTGAAAGGAAACTGCTGACTCGCCGATTCACTCTCCACAGTAAAGGCTGGGTGAATGATGCAAGCAACAGGCTGCAACTGCTCCATCTGGTCCAAGTCACCTAGGGCACCAGGAGAGAGAGGGAGCCTTTGTCCGAAGGACAGGTGATGCCTTGTGAATGCTCACAGACACACCTTGTTTTCTGCACCATCCATCCCAGTCAGTAGGAAAACAACATGTTTGGAGAAACTTCTTCAATATGCAGGATTGGAGTTCTTTCTTTTTTTCCAAAACCCAAACCCCTCTTTTTTTTTTTTTTTTTTTTTGTAGTACACTAATATCTCTGATGTATGCCTATATATGAGAGTTCTTTTCACTTCATATTATGGCCAACACCTAATACCATAAACTTTTTTTTTTTTTTGGCAGTACCCAGGCCTCTCACTGCTGTGGCCTCTCCCGTTGCGGAGCACAGGCTCCGGACGCGCAGGCTCAGCGGCCATGGCTCACGGGCCCAGCCGCTCTGCGGCATGTGGGATCTTCCCGGACCGGGGCACGAACCTGTGTCCCCTGCATCAGCAGGGGGACTCTCAACCACTGCGCCACCAGGGAAGTCCCCCTCTTTTGTTTTATCCCTCCCTTTACTCCACCCAGGTTCCCAGCAAGAACCTCCCTAGAGACAGACCTACCCTGGGCTGTATGAGGCTGTACTTCCTGTTCTCTTACTTTAAGTCACTGTTAGACTCCCTCACGTTTTATGTTGCTCCCCATCAGAAACTTCAGATCATTACCTTAAATGGAAAACCAGTGTTCCTTATCATAAATTAATCCTAAAAATAAATACAATGAGAGCATAACAATGTTTAAAATTCCAGCTAGATACCGTGGCTTGCTGCAAGCTCTATGCCCCAGGCCTGTTTTTTCCTTATTAAAAAGAAAAGATTAACAAGTATAAGGGAGATGTCAAAAACTTATCAACACCAAACAGAGACTTTCTTCTATATATGTAATCAGTGGACTGAAAGAAATTTAGAGCCGGACTAGCAATTTCACCGAGATTTGATATTATTTAATGCTGGGTCTATGTGCTACCTTAAACTGTCTCGCCCACACTCTAGAAAACCTGGCTTTACGTAGGTGGAATGTGTGTGGGGTTAGGAAAAAGGGAGCGGTAACAGAACTTGCTTGATGGCAGGGCAAAGGCAGAGCATGGGTTTTCCCTCCACACCCTTGTCGCTCCCAACCCCTGCCGAGAAGTTTCTTGAACAGAGACTACCACGCAAGTAATTCAAGAGTCAACCCCTGCCCTTACATGGCACTGCACACATGAATTCCAGAGGCTTTCTCTCTCTGGTCGCTCTGCTCTGAGTTTGTTCAGTTTGTACTGCAGTCCCAGGACTGGGCTCCATATACCAGGCCTTCTCCCCCAGTGTACACCAGAGGCACACGTTCATTTGTTCTTTGTTGTAATCCTCCATTGCTTCACCCAAGAGCCGCTTTAGGGTTACCCACAATAATTCAGCTTTTAAAGGTCTGTATTCTTATTGATCCAGCTTGCTTGCCTTCTTGTGGAGTTGACTTTTTGAACCTGAATGAACTTTTCATGTAACCCAGTTCCTTTACATATTATTATTGTAGTTTCTCCAACCTGTCGGGAATTTTTCACATCCTAATCTTATCCTTAAGAATACTTAGCTCTCCCTCCAAGCTTTATGTCATTTATATCTATATCTATATGCAGATATATGACATTTTTTGTAGACTCCTTTTTCATAACTATAGCTAATAACTTGAAAGGAGAAGGTCAAGGGTAGACACCTACCTCTAGAAGCATCTTTAAGATCAGTCAATACTCTGAACCTTCACGTATATTTCTAACTCATGTTTATCTTGGCTACTTACATATTATGAGAAAAGTTCCAATTCTTTATATTTACAACAATCCCCTGATTAAAATATGATTAATTTAACTTTAGCATGACTTAATTCCCAGAAATGTAGGCTCCCAATAATTGCTACTTTATTTCCTAAATACATGCAAGCAAACTTTTTAGTGATTTGTTCCTGGACTTTGCTGGGAATCAACATCAAACTTCCTGATCTCTAATTTTAAGAGTCTCTGCTTTCTGATTACTGGAGCAAATATATTCATCCACCGTCTTCTACGTCTTCTCTTTGGGATTATCTAGTGATGAGTGAATAAAGACCCCAGTTACCCCACAAGGTCTTCCTAAAACAACATTATAATTCAGGGTCTGAGTACCAGGATTGATTTAAAGCAGTTGAGTGATTTCAATCTTGGTCTTCATGTTAATTTCCCTCCAAAATCCACCCCACCTTACTATATATATATATATTTTTTTTAATTACAAAAGAAATACATGTGCATTTTAACAAGTCAGACTGTAGACACATAGTTTCCGTGGCCCCGAGGTAATAAATGTTAATAGCTAGGTGTATGTCCTACACATCTCTCCACATTAATACAAATATATACACACATGATTGTTGTTGTTTTTTGTTTTGTTTTTTTCTAAACAAAAATGAAATCATAGCACACACATCATTCTGCAATTTTCCTTTGTTATTCACAATATATCATGAATATTCCTCCTGGGCTATACATAGACTTAATTTATTCCCTGGATGTATACATTCCACAGCATGGGCATGTCATAATTTAGCCAACCGTTTTCTTGGTGATGAATATTAAGGCTGTTTCTAGTTTTCTTCAACTACAAATGATGCTGCAATAAGTACTTTTGTACATCTATTCTCATACTGGTGCCTTCATTTCTATATGATAGATTTCTTTGGTGAGAATAGCTAGGTCAACAGATATATCAAAAGGTTAGCAGTGCTGGATCACTTTCCAAAAATGTCATAAGAATTCACATACACTCTGACAGTGGTTGAAAGAAATAGTTTCCTTGCGATTACTTATTCAAATAATTGCCTCCCTGAGATAAGTAGCCCAAATCACCAAATTTCTCCTGTGGAGTTACTATGTGCTGTTCAACACTTCCCAAGTTGGCCGACCAGTTACGCATCTGTGAAACTGGAATGATGGGCTCTCCTACAGAAGTATAGGGGCCTGAGATTTTACTACCTTTTTGAAATGACATTCATTCATTCAGAGTAGTCTTCAGAGCAGTGAAACTCCCTATGGGTGAACTATGATGAACTTTTTAAAATAAAGCCTTTTTTTTTATGATTGTAAAATTCAACTAATTCAAAAATTTTTAGTCAATACAGAATGCTATGTCAGAGAAAGTGAAAAGCTAAAACTTCCTGAGCATTTAGTATGTGCCAGGTAGCATTCTAATCTCTTTATAGAAATTATCTTATGTAATCTTCCCAACAATTCTGTGTATTACTTCATTTTTCATATAAGAAAACTGAGGGACAGGAAAATTAAACAACTTCCCCATGGTTAGACAACTAGCAATGAGTAAAATCAGGATTCACACCAAGCCAGCTGACTCCATCATCTAGGCTCTAATTGCCACATTATAGTTAGACAAGTAGACTTGCTCAGGTTGGTTTCTTGTATTTAGATGTCTTAACCAACATATCTAAAGAGAGATCTCCTCAGTCTGGCCCCACTCAATCTAACTAAAGTTACCTGCCATTTCCCTCAATGTGCTTAAGCCAGGATCCCCTAACAAATACTGTGGACAATGCCATCTCCAAGCCTTTGCACCTGCTGCCCCCACTACCTCCATTCAGATTCTGCCAGTCATACTGGGTCCACTTCCAGTTCCCCGGGAAGCCTGCAACCCACATGTCATTGCAGTTGGTACCCGTGCAGCCTCGCAATGGCGGTTTATAGCTTATTCCATGTTGGTCAGGTTTCTATGATGGGATTGTAAGGGCCTTAAAGGCAAGGACTATATTTTCTCATTCTCTGTGTCTTCAACGTTGTAAGCATGCAATAAAAGCTCCTTGAATTGAATTAAAGACAAGACTCTAATTATGTAGACAAAGGCAACGAGAGAAGATCAGGCACAGAGAAGAGTGACTTAACTCTAAAGGTCTTTTCGTAAGTTTCAGGAATGGCCTTCATTTATGCAACTTGTTGTAAAATTTCACCTGCCGTTGTTACACTTTAACCTTTAATATCTCTACAGGAGGAAGCTCTGGTTGTACATGTAAAGGAAATTATATTGAAACATAAGTCTTCCCAAATTGCTGCATTCTTATCCAGTCCTTGATGTCCTTGTTAAGTGGTCCTAAGTGACATTCTGAAAGTGACATACTGCTTTCCCCAGCCTTAAACACACCTCTGACCTCACTCTTGAGCACACCCGGGCCCAGGGGTGACCATGATAGCCCTGCCTCTACCCCAGCAGAGGTGGCTCCTTCCCCTTAGAGGAGAGCTTTGAGGTGATAGGACTATTGCCATGCCTGAGTCCTTCCATGCCCCTTTGAAAGCCCTGAAATCCTCCCCGATCCTCAGTATTCACCCTCTCGTTTATGAAACCATACTGTTTGATTTATGTGCCCATTCAGTGTCTTGACAGCAGCCCAAACTCAATCCATGCAAAATCAAATCAACATCTCCCCTAAAGTTGTTCCTCCTCTCCTTACTGTAATAGCCTCCACCATCATCTGCCAACCAGGCTTGAAGCCTGAGTCATCTTTGACTCAGAACATCACAGTGCTCAAAAACAGAAAAAAAGCTCATTCCCCTCCTTCCTCCTAATACTTGATTTACACTCAGACACTGTCACTTTCTTCAAAATTTGCTTGATATGTGTCCCTTCCTGCCTATTCCCTCAGACATGTGGTAAGACCCTGGATCTGGTACCAACCTCGAACTAGTCTCTTTTCCTCCAGCTTCATTCTCCTCTAGTCCATTCTATTTACCTGTGCAGATAATTCCTTCTATAAACTCTTTAAACTTATCATTCTCCTGCTCCAAACTTTTCACTGATGTCCTTAGCTTAAGGGCTTCATTAACTTCTTAACCTAGAATCCAGGAACTTTCGTTGTGGCTAAATCCTTATCTTTTTTCCTTTATTTCTTTCTTACTCTTTACCAGAAGAAATCCTTAGCCCCTGCTGGGTTGATCCACTATAATTATTATTATTGTGTTCTTTAAATAACCTTTTATATTAGTCATCAAGCCACAGAGTGTCAGAGGAGGAAACCAAGGCCCAGAAAGATTAGAGGAATTGCCCAAGGTCGTCAGCCAGTAGAGGAAAACATAACCCCTCTCCCATTTATATTGCACTTCCAAACCTGGGCTGCACTTCTATTGGCTTTTAATAACTCTAAATGACCTTCATTACACATAAGTGTGAGCTTTAATAACGTTTTGAAGATAAACAAAGGACAGTGTTTATCTGGAAGTAAATTCCTGCTGCTGCCTTGAAGTTCTGGATCTCTAACATCAATCCAGGACTAAGCCAGTACAGATTCTTATTTTAGACAGAGCTGGAGGGTGGAGAGGTGGAAAGAAATCTAGGTTTAGATCCTGGGAAGGTCAGCCCAATATGTGGGCACCCCTCTTCATGGCACTGGGGTCAGACTGACTCAACTAAAAATGCCCCTTCTTTCTTGCAGTCACCAGGAGTCTCAACTTTAAAACTCCCAGTGTTCACTCAAGCCCTCCTGGTTTGGGCTTGAAACTGAATCCACTCCAACCTCAAGATCACTCCCTTTGACTCTCAACCTAACCTTCCATTCAGAAGTCACCCTCTGCTATATTCCTTATCTGGAGAATACAATGAAATGGGTAAAACTGGAGGCAAGTAATCACAAAAGCAGAATGTTCATTCATTCATTCAGCAAACCTTTACTATAAGCCAGTGATGTACTGTGTACCAGGCACCGTTCTGAGGGCAGTCTTCTTAACGATACAACATACTGAATGCTTACTATGTGTCAGGCATGGTTTTAAGTATATATATATATATAGAGAGAGAGACAGAAACAGAGACAGAGACAGAGAGACAGAGACAGAGAGACAGAGAGACAGACAGAGACAGAGACGAGAGAGAACTCTTACAACAAACATATGCAATAGGTTCTTTTTTATTGCCATTTTACATATGAACAAGCTGAGGTGCAGAGCAGTTAAGTTACTGGACTGTGAATGACACAAGGCTAAGTGGCAGAGCTGAAATTCGAACCCAGGCAGTCCAGCTCCAGAGCTTCATATTCTTAACATTATGTTGATAGGGCATCCTAACCCAATGTCTACTTGTGTCACCCCCATCTCCTTTTTAAAGAAAACTTAATTTAACAAACATTTACTGGCAATGACAAAGTGTCTGGCCATGTGCTACATGCTGAGAATGAAAATACAAAGAAGACAGAAAGGACTGTTCTCTTCAGAAGCTCACACATAAGTGAGCCATCATGTGCCAATGCTGGTGGTCTTATAATTTACTTTAAAATACTTCAGCTGGACAGTGTGATAAATGAGTTGTCTTTAGTCACCATTCTTGGAATGTTTGATCATTTATCCAAATCAGGAGTAATACTTTAGGGGCAGTCATCTGACATTTCATCAAAAGCTCACAGTCCAGAGGCAGCTACTATAATCGCTTCAATCCTCTTCATGTCCCCATGTCCACCTCTCAACCCTCAGAATCCCTGGGAAGCTTTTACAACTACAGATTCTAAGCCTAGGGGCCCCAGAAATTCAATTTTAACTGGTTTGCTATAGGCCCAGTTTTATATTATTTTATATATTTATATAATATATATTATATATTTAGTTTTAAACTTTTTATTATGGGACATTTCAAACACATACAAAATTAGAAATATAGCATAATGAATCTCCATGTACCCATTATCCAGCTTCAACAACTATCAACACTTGTGGCTGTCTTGTTTTATGTATGGCATTGGTATTTTTTTAAAAGCTTCCCAGTTTATTTTAATATGCAGCCAGGGTTGAGAATCACTGCTCTAAACAAATAATTTCAATGCAACAACTAACCGCGCCCCTCCCTCACCTTTCCTATAAAAGGGCTTTGCTGAAAGCTTTCAGAGAGTTCGGGGTATTTAAGGCATGAGCCACGTGTTTCCTCACAGGGCCTTGCCATAAAACTTTCTCTGTTCCAAACTCCTGATGTTTTGGTATTGTTTGGGCTCACTGTGCGTCGGGCACACGGATTTGTCTTCAGTAACAACTGCAAGAAACAGGGAAAAGAGAAGAAACCAAATCAGAGAAAGGAGAAGGAGTCGCCAGTGTTTTCCTCTCAGACACTTCATGGGGGAGCAGGCATGAAGGCCAAGCTGTCCAGGGTCAGGAGATGGGGGGCACTAGGCCTGAGCCTGGAGACACCAGACAGAAAGGACCTCCTTCCTCAGTCACACATGAGTCAAAGAGTTCTGGCTTGAATAGTGGACAGAAGCCAAAGAAAACTGCAAAGCAGAACTAGACGTCTCTAAAATCCCACGTGTTAATCTGACCCAAGTTGAAATGGGTAGCAACTGAGTTTAGCAAAGCTCTAACCGTTACCACCTAAACACCAGACCTGTAGCCCCATGTGAGGTGCCGGGACCACGGCCACAAGTCAGAGTCCACCCAGCCCTCTGGTGCCTCCAGAGGGAGTCTAGGGGGAGAGGAGGGCTGGGCAAGGTAGCCCCAGAGGATCTAGGGTCCTGTGGGGACTGGTGATACAGAGCTGGAGGGAAATGGCGAGAGTGCGGGAAGGGAGGGGACGTTGGCACTAGTCATGAGGGACGAATAGGGTTCAGGGCTGGTGGGAGGGGCAGAGGGCAATTCCAGGCCATTGAGCAGTTGGCAATTGCAATCATGTGCTGTGCAGAGGAGGACTCCTGGGAAGCCTCACGTCAGATAAGTGAACCAAAAGTGAAATAAAATCCCATGACCTCCAGGGAATTTCTGAGTAGGAGTCAGTGTATAAATTCAATGACGATTAGGAGTGAAACTGCTGAGGGCATTGCTCACACTTCTTCAGTCATCAGGATTTGCGGAGGTGTCTACAGGAAACCAGTGTGTCCAGAACATACAGGGAAGAAGGCACAGAGCCTCTAAGGTGGACTCTACTCCCCGCCCAGGCAGTTCTCCCAGGGTCCCGCACAGGTGCCTGCCTCTCTCTCCCTTTCGCCATCACACGCTCTGGCCTCTGGTAGGGGCGGGGCAGGCGCGCAGCTCTTAGCCCGAGACTGTTATTGCGAGACGTTAGCGCAGTAGCTAGAGGTCAGGTTCCGCCAGCCGTCAGCCTCGCAGGGCTCTCTCGGCAGAGAGTGCGGTGAGAGGCGGATCCCGGCCTTCTCCCTGGGGCCCTCCAGGGCCCTTGGCCTAGGGGCCGGTGAGTGAGCTGGGGAGCCCGGGGACAGGCTGAGGGCTGTGTCCCGCAGAGCACCAGAGCCCTCGCCACGGCCGACCACTGGCCGGGCCCAGGACCCAGCTCTGCGACCTGATAGCGGTGACAGTCTCCATGGGTCGCAGTCCATGGAGGCCTCAGCAACTGGAGTATATGGACACTGCCATTAAGGTAACAGCTTCAACCAGCTTCAGTCTTTCCGTTCAAGTTTCAAAAATTGACACAGCTGAGACCGGTTGTCTACCCCTAGGAGGCGGCCAGAGGTCAGGGTTAGGCTGCAAGGACGTCACCCGTCGTTTCTTCAGGTCCGTCTCTGTGGTGGGCTGTTCTCAAAGAAGGGCGACTGTGAGCTGTGAATTCGCCTGATTGGTGTCCGCCACAACATGTACTCCTTCACAAATGATTTTGTGTAGGATCTCAAATGATCCTACACAAATGATTCTCTCCAGTGTAAATGAAAAGCCTGAGGGCCGGCTGGGTCCTGGGTGCCCGGCGTCCTCAGTGGTGATGGCTGGGCAGGGTCTGGGGACCTGGTCCTGAGGGCACCACCAGCTGAGATCTGCCTCGTGGGCCGGGCCTGGGCACTGGTGGGAGGACCCAGCCTGGGTGCTGGATGAATGCTCCCGGGCAGGGTAGCCGGCCCCCGCAGGGACCTCGTCCTCTTAGCCAGGACCTGGACCTCGGAGGGTGAAGGTTGAGCCTTGGGACCTTGCCCTTTCTCGTCAGAACAGAGAATAACATTTGTTTTGGTGGAGGTTTACCGGAACATCGTGACCTGACCGTGACCTGACCTCAAGGACAAAGGATCTGACACCAAGAAGTTTGCAACAACTAACCGCGCCCCTCCCTCACCTTTCCTATAAAAGCGCTTTGCTGAAAGCCTTTGTGGAGTTCTGGATTTTTAAGGCATGAGTCACCCATCTCCTTGCATGGACCTGCAATAAACTTTTCTCTGCTCCAAACTACGACATTTTGGTATTGTTTGTCCTCACTGTGTGTCGGGCACACAGACTTGCATTCGATAACAGTATCTCACAACCCACTGACCATTTCAACAGCCTTGATTATTCTCCTGGCTTTGTTCTCTCTACTCAAGTCCCTCAGAACTTGAATATTTGGGAAACAGCTATGGTCTGCCAGGCGCTGTGGTGTGCACTGAACACAATCTCCCTCCATGCTGCTTTGAGAGCACCATTTCCCGGCTCACGTCCCACTGCGTTGTGACTGGAGCTCAGATTCCACAGCTGGTCACTGAGAGCTGTTGCTTCTCTTCTGCAAGCATGCCTTACTTGTACCTCCAGCCCACAGACTCACGTGCATCTTTTACCTGGATTTTTTTCTGCTTTGACTACCTTTCTCTGTATTTTAAGGCACAGCTCAAAGTCAGCTTCTTCACGAACACCTCCTGATCCCAGAAATGGGAAGTGACACCTGCTGAACTTCTGTAGCTGTTGTAGTGGTTTCAACTACTCATGTAAGGCTTAACACAATGGACTGGAGTAGTGCTTATTTGTATATGTATCAGGGATCCAGCTTCACCTTAAAGTGGTTATGAGCCACAAGAAGCCTGTTAATCTTCAGAGGAGTCAGGCCCAGGGAGCTTGACTTAATAAGGCCTTGGTGGAGATGTGGGAGAGTGCCTATAACTCATGTATCTTTTCTAGATCTGGAGCTCCTTCAGGGCAGAGACCATGATTGATTCACCCAGCAAAGCATGTGGTGTCCAGAATAGTGTTTGACAGCAGTGGATATTTAGTAAGTCTTCATGAGATAAAAGAATATTTATTGTCCTCTCCTTAGAGCAAATCTGACTATATGTCAAGCTTTATTCCAGAATACATGAAGTTGTAACCCAAAGATTTTATTTTCACATGTGTGGACCTCTAGTATGGGATTTTGTAAGAGGTTCACAAATCCATATAATGTCATTTATTTGTTTATTTGTCATGTATTTATTTATTTATTTTTGTGGCAGTCCTTGCTGATAGTTTTATTTTTTAAAGAAAGGAATACATATCACTTTCCAAAGTTAGCTTAAATGCTATCCTGCCTGGGAGGAAGGATAATGGGCTAAATGACTTCTCAAGTTCTTTCTTTCTTTCTTTTTTTAGGATTTCAATCCATAATTTTTACTTTAAAAAAATTTTTATTGGTGTATAGTTGATTTAAATTTTTGTGTTAGTTTCTGCTGTACAGCAAAGTTAATCAGTTATTATACATATACATATATCCACTGTTTTTTAGATTCGTTTCCCCTATAGGCCATTACAGAATGTTGAGTGAGTTCCCTGTGCTATACAGTAGGTCCTTGTTGCTTAACTATTTTAAATATTGTAGTATATACATGTCAATCCCAAACTACCAATCTGTCCCTCCCCACTATTTCCCCTCTGGTAACCATAAGTTTGTTTTCTATATCTGTGACTCTATTTCTGTTTTGTAAATAAGTTCATTTGTACCATATTTTTAGATTCCACGTAAAAGTGATAAGGTCTGATCCTTTTGAAAACAAACACACGCACGTTAAAAGCGTTTCACATCCTGAGGAACCTCTGTTATATACCACATGTGTGTAACAACAGCCCTGCCTGGGCAGTCCTCCCGCTTGGGGGGTGGCCCCGCACCCCAGGTAACATTTTTGAGTCTCAGTTTACAATGTACAAGGAGCTTTTTTGTTGTTTATTGCTTCATTCACTCCCTACAACAGCCCTCAAGGATTGACAAGAGAGCTGTTGGATTTGTCAAGACTGACAAAGGGCTTCTATTGTGAAATGTACATGGAAGAGACAGAATTCCAACAAGAAAGAAAATAAATACATAGTATAACTTTAGGGAAAAAAATGAGAAAAGAACAGAAGAGCAATATAGAACACACTGCAAAGTTCTACAAAGCACATAATCGGAATCCTAAAAGGTGAGGAAAGAGAACATAGGGCTCTGAAGACAGGGCAAGAGGGCAAGAGGACAGATGGTGATGGTGAGGTGAGGTGGGTGTCTTAGCTGGATTGGTGACATTGAGCTGAGAACTGAGTGACCAGAAGAAGTCAGCCAGGAGAAGGTATGATTGAAAAGCACTGCAGAGAGAAAGAAAAACTGCAAAAGCCCTGATATAGATAGGAGCTGGGTGTGTATGAGGAGCACCCAAAAGTCTAGTGTGGCTGAAACATGATGAGTGAGAATAAGAGCAGAATGATGTATGGCTAGAGAGACAGACAGGTGGGGTCTTGTGGATCCTAAGTAGCTAAAAGAGTAGCGTTCATCAGCATTCCTTTTACTCTCTCACATTGACCAGTCCCTGTAATCAACAGAACACAGAGCTGATTATTAACTAGGTCCATGTGACTAGTAGAAGGGATTCATGTCACTTCTGGGCCAAAGCATCAAAGAGCCAGTACAGGAACGTCAAGCTGTCTCTTTCTTAAGGTAAAAAAGCCAGAAGGTCAAAGTAGGTTGAATCATTCATTGAGTTGCAACATGAAGACAGTTGCCCTGATGAGTCACAGCAGATTCTCAGTAGACTTTAAGAGCAATAAATCTGTGTGCCATTAAGTCATAAAAGCTGATTCTGACTATTATCCCATGGTAAGAAATTTGGATTTTATTCTAAGTGGAATAAGAAGTCATTTGAAATTTTGAGCAAGAGAGTGAAGACATCATACACATTTTGAAATGACAACTTCGTGTAGAATAGATTATGGGGAGGAGGGACAGGAGAAATAAGGAGCCAGTTATAAATCTATTAAAGTTAATCTAGCGATGAAATAATGGTGGCTTGAAATTAGTGGTGGCAATGGACATGCTGAGTTGAATTGGGGATATATTTTGAAGATAGAACTAACAAGACTGATGGAAAGACTCCAAGGTTTGGGGCCTGGGCAACTGAGTGGAATGAGAATGAAGAGTTATAAAACTTTTTTGGTTTAAAGATCTCTTTCATAGGACAGGGGGAAAGAGAGAGAGAGAGAAACTTCCCAGCTCCTTTCACAAAGTCAACATAACCTTGATATTAAAAGATGACAATGATATGACAAGGTACATAGATTCAAAACTACTAAACAAAATATTTACAAACCAAGTTCATAAATACATAAAGAGGAAAATACATCATAGTAAGACTGGAATTGTTCCAGGGATACAAGTTTGTTTTAACATTCACATATCTATTGATGTAGTTCATTAACAGAATAAAGCAGAAAAATAAACTCAATTAGTGCAGAAAAATCATTTGAATCGGAATAAAAGAACTGACTTGTCCTAGAGCCCAAGCTCTTACTCAATATGCTACTACCTCCTAAACTATTTTTTTTCTTTTTTTTTGCGGTACTCGGGCCTCACTGTCGTGGCCCCTCCTGCCGCGGAGCACAGGCTCCAGACGTGCAGGCTCAGCGGCCATGGCTTACGGGCCCAGCCACTCCGCGGCATGCGGGATCCTCCCGGACCGGGGCACGAACCCGTGTCCCCCACAACAGCAGGCGGACCCTCAACCACTGCGCCACCAGGGAAGCCCCTAAACTATTCTTAAACTCTATAAATCAGGGCTTCCCTGGTGGCGCAGTGGTTAAGAATCCAATGGCCAATGCAGGGGGCACAGGTTCGAGCCCTAGTCAGGGAAGATCCCACATGCCACAGAGCAACTAAGCCCACGTGCCACAACTACTGAGCCTGTGCTCTAGAGCCCTCGAGCCACAACTACTGAGCCTGCATGCCACAACTACTGAAGCCTGCCCACCTAGAGCCCATGCTCTGCAACAAGAGAAGCCACCGCAATGAGAAGCCCGCGCACTGCAATGAAGAGTAGCCCCTGCTAGCCACAACTAGAGAAAGCCCGCGTGCAGCAACTAAGACCCAATGCAGCCAAAAATAAATAAATTAAAAAAAAAAAAGAACCACAATGATATGCTGCTACATACACCCAAATGGCTAAAATGAAAAAAAAAAAAGACAATGCCAACTATTGGAGAAGATGAGAAGCAACCGGAACACTCATACACAGTGGGAATATTAATCGGTATAATCACCTAGGAAAAGCGTTTGGCAGTATTTACTATAGTTGAACATATACATGCCCAATGCCTCAGTAATTCCAGTATATACCCCCAAATGTGTACATATGTGTACCAAAAGATAAGTTCAAGAATGTTCATAGTAGCACTATTCGTAATTGCCCCAAGCTAGAAACTACCCAAACACCTATCAATAGTGTAGTGGAATGGATAAGTAGATTGTGGTATATTCACACAACAGAGTACTATACAGCAACAAAATGAACAAACTCTTGAGAGAGCAAGGGTTGCCCAAGGATTCCCAGCTGTTTCAGCCCTCAGCTAGTTTGAGTCTTCCCAGCCTGGGCCCCAGACACATGCATGAAGAAGCCTTTGAGGTGATTCTGGCTGTAGTCACTGTCTGAATGCAACAACACAAGAAACCCTGACTGCAAACAGCCCAGCTGAGCCCAGCCAAGCCCCACTTTTGTGAGCAAAACAAAGTATCGTGATGATTTTAACTCACTGCTTTAGGGATGAATGTTACACAGCAATAGGTAACCAGAATACATGTGGCAGTATTTGGGGGAAAAAAATAAAATAGAATATGTTAAACTTGTAAGTCTACTTTAAAATGTTTAAGGAAATTTAATTAAATAGATTTGTAAAAATCCCTCTAAAAACTACTGTTTAATATTAGGGTCATAAATAGAGGGAAAGATTTGTAAGTTGAACTTAAAAGCTTAATGGCAAACTAGGTTCTAAAATTTCTACTTCCCTATGTTGAACCTTAATGAAAAAAAATTTTTAATAAAACAAGACAAAAACAGTGAAAACTTCTTGGATAGCTGACTTCATTGATATTTTCAGAACGCTGAAAGAAACAACATAAGGAAAGGAAATGAGTGATTTATTGAGTGCTTACGAGGTGCCACGCCATGTCCTAGGTGCTTTACCTGAATCAACTCATTGAATCCTCACAACCCTGTGAACTGGGTTTTATAATCCCCACTTTACACTCAGAGAGGCTATGTGACTTGCCTGAGATTCTGCAGTTAGTAAAGGATAGAATCTGTGCTTTTGCACTTTCGGGTGCCTTCTCTGGGAAGGAAGCCTGGTGAAGGCAAAGTTCTAAAAGTCACTCGGGGGCCTTGGTGTGGCTGCAGCACTTTAGCATCTTCTGTGTCTGCTCCGACCTTGCCTGAGAGCCTTCCAGTGGGTGAGAAGAGGGGTGTGCACACGAGTGACCTTCCTGTGAGGATTAATGTGGCCAGAGAAAAGGATGGTCCATTGATCCTTACAGTTCAGGAGTCAGAGTTGGAGCCAAGGGGGCCCGTCCCCTGGACATAACTTGAGAGTAGCTCTGGAGAGGAGTTCTAGAAGCTGTGGAAAGACAGAGGAAGGATTTCAGCACTGTGGCTCCAGATAGCTCGCATAACTTCACAGGGTTCTTTTCACGTCTTTTTTTCCTCTACCAGTTCCCAATATTTTAACTGTACCCAATGCCTAACATAATAGGGGCAGATGTATCTTTGAATCATTTCCTTCTAGAATATTAGGGTGAGTCAGCTTTGAAGTTATATAGTCCCGTCCTCTCATTTTATAGGAGAAGAGACCAAGAGATCAACTTCAGTTGCTTCCTGTGAAGAATCTATACGCTTCCTATGAAGAATCCTACCTAACATTACGGAATGAGTTCTCAAAAATCTGCATAGAAAATTGGTGAGTTTTATAAAACCCTGTCTTTTATTTTTACAAAGAGAGGGATAGGTAAATGAGGCCTGTAAAACAGAAGTAGAAGAATAACCTGGGGGTGGGCCCTGGTTATAGGCTGCTGGGATCCCGAGGGCAGGGAGGGAACTGCTGCCTCTAACTTACCTGCCTGAACACGGAGCCTTGGTGGGTCGAGTAGAGCTACCATCTAGAGACCCAGACCCTGAGGCCCCAGGCAGCTCCTGCCATGCCACCTTCAAGGGCAAGTCTTCTGCCCCAGGAGGCTTTCTAGTTCTGGGAGAAACATGCTATTTAACAACACTGACAGCTAACTAAGCACCTTACGGCCACTTCCAAGGGAAGGAGCCTGAATATAGTGTGATGGTGATCAGTCTCTCCCGGGCAAATAAAACAGGTGAAGGTCTGGCTATAGCTTAGTTATTCAGGGGCCAAGGAGCTAGTGTGTGCTTTCTTTGGATCACCACCTTTTTGCTGTTCCTTTTGTTGTCAGGGGATCCTTTCAGCTGCTACCTTCCTTGGAATACCAGACTGGAGGAACTAAGATGGGAAATCATGTATCTCAGAGGAGAAGGGGTAGGGAGTGGAAGAGAGAAGCAGGGGCAGCGTGGGGAGGAGTTTGTTAAATAAATCTATACAGAACAGAGTTTTAAAATACCTTATACATTAAACTAGTGCTTTATAGCTTACAAATTGCCTTTGTGTACTTTATCTCAGTTACTCCTCACAGCAACCTGGTAAGGTAGACAGAGGCTACCTATCTACTTATCAGTAGGTATTAATTATCTATGAGACTACTAGCCCTGTTTCGCAGATGAGGAACTTCTCTTGAAGGTGGTTAACTGGCAGGACTAGAGTCACATCTTAGAATCACAGAATCATAGCATCACGGAGTTAGAAGGCACCTTAATAGCAATAACCTAAGGCATCCTTCTCTCAGAGCTTGAATCACCTTTAAAAAACCTCTGAGAAGATTTCTTCTGATCCCTATTTGAATTCTTCCAGTGACGAGTAACTCACTGCTCCTTGAGGCAAATCCATTATTAATACTGAGCTAAAATCCTCTCCTTATAGCTTTCAGCCCTTAATTCATTTTTGTCCTCAAGAACTTCACCAAATTAAGGGAAATTGTAATTCCTCTTCTTTTCAAAATTCGAAGGTATTACTCTTGTCCACCTCTTGCAGATTAAGCATCTTACATTCTTCCAGCTGTTACTCATGATTACTCATAATGTGATTACCTGGCACAGTGCCTGAAATACACAGTGGATACTCAGTGAATGTTTGTTGAATTGGTTCTGTGGCCTTGGTACTATGTCCTGGTCGTGGCCTCTTTCCTTGACCACAATTAGCCTCCATGTTGTAATCTGTTTCTCATTTGTTTTTTTATTTAAATAATAGAAAGGAAACAATATATAGTATTTACTTTCAAACCACAAAGTCTTCAGAACTACTTGAAAACATAAGCAAAATTGCCCAAATTTCAGACAGCTTTCAGTTAATTTGTGATAATGGACTCATTATCTGACTTAACTGACCACTTCAGAGATGCATTCATTGAGCATCTCCTTAAGTAAGACATCAAATGGAGCATTGTGGAGTGTGTTCATAGAATTAACTGGAAAGATTCTAGTGAAGGCAGGGTTAATTTGAGGTCTAACTGTAAGACCCTGCATGAATACGTTATCCAACAGCACTGCTTTGCATATTAGAAAAAGTAGCACCCAATTGTGGATATTCTGGGTACCACCAAACTGAAAAATGTGCTCTCTTCAAAAATAAGCTCCAGTAGAACCTCTGACTATTTTTAGTTGGTCTTAAATTGGCTTGGTGTGAGGGAGAAGTGCTGGCGTCAGTGTGATGAAGCTGTGTCCTGACAATGCAGAATCCAGTCAGCTTCATGCCTCTTATGTAAGTGCTGGGTGGGGATGAATAGCAATGAACTTACAATTTTGGTCATTGAAGAGCCAGGGACTAGATGGTGAATTGTGCCCTGCTTTAGAAAGGAAACAAGAGTAAATTGCTACCAATCACGAGGGACTATGCTTATTCATTACAGTAATAACACTAAAAGGAGTTTGATGGCAAATAAGTCAAACCAAACACCCTAAAACACAATTCGAGGAAAAGGTCTCTGGGTTAAATTATCCCATTATCACAGACTAACTTGAAAGCTGTCTAAAATTTGGCCGATTTGATCATGTTTTCAAGTTGTTCTGAAAACTCTGTGGAAGTAAACAATGTGTTTTTTCCTTTCTATTACTTAAGCCAAAGAACATTTAAAAACCTACTCTCTTTATACTACAAATACTAGTACTTTAGAAAGTGAGTTATGTTAGCAGTTTTCTCATCTTGAGCCTCAGAAAAGGCTGAATTTGGAAAGAGGCCTTTTGTGCAATAGTATTGAGGGTGGAGGACCTGGGAGATGGAGTCGTGACTGCCCTGCGCTGTCATCACGTGGTAGGTGATAGACTCTTCACAGGTACAGAATGGAGAGAACTCCTAGTCAAGCAGGACCTACCACCCAGCAGGGTGGAGGACAGTCCCAAGTCACAAGAGAAATCGTAGTGAAATACAGCAGTGAGTTCTTGCTGGAAGACACGCTGATGTCCCGGGGCTTGTGTCCATTATACTGTTGACTGGCTGCCTCTCTTCCCTCCTCTGAACAGCACATCCTTTGCCTTCTCACATAAACCCAGGAGGGCCTTTGGGGGCCAGCTGGGCCAACACACTCACATGAAGAAAGCGAGGTTCAGTGAGGTTGTGTGGTTTTCAATCAGTAGCAGAGCCAGACATAGCAGCCAGGACTTCAGGCTCCCAGTGTGGGTCTCTTTCTTGTTTACAACCCCGCCTGCCTCTTAACTAACTCATGCGTAAGATGTGTAGCCATCAAAGGTGGGAATTTTCACACCTTCACTTGAATGGTTTTCTTTATAGGCAGAGGGAGAGGTACTGATCTTGGAAGAGTCAGGATTAAAAACTAAGTTGGGGATACAGGGCGGCTTAGGAAGAAGAAGAGACAGAGCAAAATAGGAAGTGGGGCAAATGGGAAGAAGGCAACAGAGAGATAAATACAGCAACAGTAAAATGAGGAAGACGTGGAGGACAAATATGGAGAGGGGAAATTAACTGAGAAGAAGAAACAGGCCTTTTTCTTCTTAAGAGCAGCAAACTGAGGGAACCAAGGACTGAGCAGAAGTCAGAAGGAAGGGAGAATGAGGAGAACAAATAGAGCCAGGAAAAGAGAAGAAAGCCAGGAAGGACATGAGGACACAGGGAGCTGCTGTAAGTTCAGAGTGTGTGTGGGTGGGTAGGTGTGTTGGACAAAGAGAGGGACCCACAGGACAGAATCCATATGCACTGGTGGGGGTGGGCGAGTAGGGCACAGTGGGAAGGAGGCAACAGGAGAGGACAACACAAATGGAGGAGGTCAAGAAAGTGATCTTGGGTGCTAGACGCTGGTTGTAAGGACTCTGCTTCCATAGATTATCAATTCCACACCTATGAAACCAAATGGCTAACCTTTTATCATTTGCCTCTCTGCCTCTTTCATCATTTATATGACTTGCTTTTCAAAATATACAAACATTCACTTACTTACCTCAAGTACCCTAAATGCCTTCCTCACTGAACTAGTTTCTTGGGAAAATAGTCAGTGTTTCCTAAAGAATGATTAATCTCTTAGCTAACCCTCCCCCACCTTGGAAATGCATTCCAAATTGGAAACAGTGGGATTTTCCTCAGGAAAAGCCAGGCCTGCACCATGGTTGGCTGGAGTCCTAGAGGGATAAGTCACACAGCATTGTGAGAGCAGCCAGGGGGAACAGTTACGGCTCAGCACACACTTTCTTGTACACTCTCCTAAGGTGTGAGGGAAATCCTGCACGTTAGTCCCACCCAGATTACGCCCACTCTACCTCCCACAGGGGTGGTTTTCTGGGAAAGTCACCCTATCATAGTAATATTCAGACACAGCAATGTCCAGTCCTGTGTCTGAGCAAATAACACACTTTCCACTGGCCCAGAGGAGAGCAAGGTGGGGACATTTTCCTCCCAGAGTCATTAGCCTCTAATCACAAGCCTCTTCGAAATACTCGATGTTAGCAGAGGTACCTGTCCAATCCAGGCTAAATAATGACTGCTTTCCAGAGCTGACTATATGCCAAGAAGAAGCATTAGAAATTAGAACCATGTCAGCTTTTTAAAAAATCCTTTAAAATGCATGCCACAAATAAAATCCCCTTTAGTCTTAGCTGTGGCCTTAGTTATTAGCACAACCTTGCAAAAAAAAATTAGCAACCTATCTGCTTGCTCAAAATGTTGACCAAGCCAGCCCACTTTCAAAAATGCAATCACACTTAATAAGGGATGAGTTTTAAAAAAATATTAAAAAAAACCTCTCATGCTTTGCATGCACCAGGAGTGAGTTGCTATCTGCAAGGTTGGGTTAATGCCACTTTCTGGGAATCCTCGGGAGGACAGGCTCCATGAAACGATTTTTTGCCCTTACAAACCCAGTTAAGGCCAGCTGTTGGCAAGAAAGTGACAGCTGCCTTCTGAGTACTTACACAGGATCCTGAGCCCGGCAGCTGTGCCCATGTTAGTTCTCCCCTCACCTCATGTACTCCCCATCACTCTGATAATCCATGAACGATTCTGATCCTGACACCTCCTCAAAATCCTCCAGCACCAGACTGGTAGAGTCCTCACCCAGGACGCTGCTGTCGGGCCTGGACATCCTGACCCAGGGAGGAGGTGCAGGAGGGCTGGTAGACGCTGGAGGTGGGGAGCTAGGGGGTGTTTGCTGGACAGATGTGGGCAGGGCCTGAGGAGAGGGGGATGCGGCAGGCTCACGGACGTCCTTGTCATCCTTCTGAGACTCTGGTCCTGCATCTGGGGCAGCAGGACCTAGGACATGGTAGAGGCTGGGGAGACGGATGTCGAAGCACAGCCTGAACTTAGCAAAGAGCTTGTCATTGAGAGCGTAGAGCTTCTCCGAGATGTCATAGCCCAGCAGGGCTGAGAAGAGGCGAGAGATGTATCGCTCTTTGGCCAGAAGGAGGTGGAGACTTTTCCGGGGCCAGGAAATGTAGCTACATTCAGTCTCGGCTGTCAGAGTGACCTGAGAGGGGTCAGGAGCAGAGAGTAAAGGTTGAAACTAGAAAATGTGTCCATGCTTAGCACAGAGAAATATAGCGTTTACTTGGCAAACTGCTGCACTTTTCTGAAGAAGCTGTGGAAGTAGCTCTCCATGGCCTTGCGTGGAAGAGGTCCTATGACCGACGTTTACTGCGTGCACTGACACAACAGGGGTGGGGGGTGGTTGTGTGTGTGTGGAGGGTGCTCTTGTCAGGAGCCCTGAGATCAGCCCTTCACTTGCTGGGCTTTCACCTCCTAGAGCCTCAGTGTCCATCTCCAGTCTCCTAGCTCTCCTACTCTGTGTCCCATGGCTGATCTCACTAATGGCTACAGAAGGTTCTGAGCCTGCTGTAATTACAGGAGAGAAAAAGGGCCTCCTAGTGCTCAGAAGAAAGTTCAGGATGCTGATGACAGTTTTTTTTTAAGGATAAAAAGAAATAATATATTGGAGTGGGGACACAAAAAAGAGCTGGAAAGAATTTCAGTGAGAGAAGAGCCAGGCTGCATCCATTGGACAGAATGCTGGCTTGGAATTCAGGCCCATGAGCTGCCCTTGCCTTGGGCCCTACAAGTAACCAAATGGATCTGATGACTGAAGTCAGAAAAAGGGCACAGAGGAAGAGGAACTCTTTTTTTGGGGTTGGGGGGCCACCACCTTGCGGCATGTGGGATCTTAGTTCCCCGACCAGGGATCAAACCCGTGCCCCCTGCATTGGGAGCACAGAGTCTTAACCACTGGACCTCCAGGGAAGTCCCAAGAGGAACTCTTAAGAGCACAAAGTAGAAGGACACCCCACTCTCCATTTATTTAGACATCTAGAAATTTCTGGGCACTCGCTATGTGCCCGTGATACAAAGCTAAGTTACACTTGCAGGGTCAATAATGTGTGCCCAGCACAGAGTAGGTCCTTGATAAACCTTGTTAAAACAATGATGGTAAAGCTAGGTTTCAAATGAAAACATGTTTAGGATAGTAAAGGAAAAGGGTGTGGAATCACACGATTCTTTATACTCTGGCCATAATACTTTAAACGTGAGCAGGTTGGCAGAGCTCAAGATGAAGATTTGTGAATCGAGACAGTGGAAATGAGGGAGGACAGCAGCTGACATTTACTGAGAGGCGACCACATGTTGGCATTGTGTTAAATCCTTTATATGGGTCGTCTCATTAAAGGTAGGGTTGGCTTTCCAAACATTCTTTGTTAGAGATCGTATATAATCCTTTTATTTCTTTGCCTCCAGAACTCCCCCTCCCCTCCCCTCAATCATCAGCACTGAAGTCAGGGCTCTAAATTAACTCATCAAGACCAGAAACAAGTTTCAAGTTCTGGCTTTACTGCTTTACTAGCTGCGTGACATCAGATGAATTGCTTAATCTCTCCGGGTTTGTTGCCTCATGGGAAAGAATTATTGCTCACAATCCATCCATTACTAATTTGGTTCAGCAAGTAATTGTCACATCTGCCATAACCTGTACTTTTGATGTACTTAGTAACAATTCCCAAACAAGAAATAAGTGTGCTGCAGATGAAGTGGGTGTGCGTAAGAGCTAATCCGGACACAAACTGCGTCCTCAAAGCTGAACACAAAGACCGTGGGCATTCTTGTGAACATGCTGTTACTTCTTTCATCTTAAAATGAATCAAAATTTTAAAATTAAAATCCTTTTTCTTCACTTCACTTCCTTGGCTATCTAACACTCCACTGATTTGCTCTCCTTTTCAGCAAAGCTCCATGAAAAAGTTGTCTATATTTGCTGTTACCAATTCCTCTTGCACTCTCTCTTCAGCCCGCAAGGCTTTGCCCCAGTGGCCCACAAACTGTTCCTGGCAAGGTCACCAATGACCTCTACATTGCTGAGTCTGACAATCAGTTTTCATAGCATTCAGTCTCTCCTCTTTGATACTCTTTACTTGGTTCCCAGGATGCCATACTCTCCTGGTATAATCTCTTGATTGGTCCCTTTCAGCTTCCTTTTCTGCTTCCTCTTTTTCCCTCCAAATTCTAAACACTAGAGTTTCCCAGAGTTAATGGATTCTTGAACCCCCTTTCTGTCTACACGCACTCACTTGGTGATCTTGTCTGATCCAATGGCTTTAAATATCATCTGTGTGCTACGACTTCCAGACTTATGTCTCAAGTTCAGACCTTGTTCCTTAATTTCAGACTCAAATATGCAACTTCCTATGCAGTGTCTCCATTTAAATGTCCACACAAATCTAGCACTCCCCAAACTGGACTTCCTCTCTTCTCACAAAGACGATACTAGATACTATCGTAGGCTTCCTTATCTCAGTTGATAGCAGCTCCATCCTTCCAGTTGCTCAGGTCAAAAGTCTTAGAGGTTTTCTTAATCCTCTTTCTCTCATGCACTACATCCAATGCGTTAGGAAATCCTTTTGGCTCTTTCTAGAAAATATACGCTCTGGCCCTAGACAATGTGGCTCCATATCACCTCTCTGACTTCCTCTCCTACTATTCTCTCCCCTCCCTCTCTCTGTTCCAGCCACATTGGCCTCCTTTCTGAACCTCAAACATGCTAGTCCTTCCCACCACCCAGCTTTTGCACTGGCTCTTCCCTCTGTCTAATATGCTGTTCCCCCTGATATTCTCAGAGCTCACACTACCAATCACTTCAGGTCTTTGCTCAAATGTCGCCCATTCAACAAAGACTTCCATGAACACCCCATTTAAAATTGCAACTACAGTTGACCCTTGAGCAACACGGGTTTGAACTGTGTGTGTCAATTTAAATGGGGATTTTTTTTTTTAATAGTAAATACTGAAGTACTACACAATCGGCCAGTTGGTTGAATCTGAGGATGTGGAACCCCAGATATGGGGGAACATATATTTGGCAGTTGGACTATAAATTATACGTGGATTTTCTACTGCGTGAAGGGTTGGCGCCGCTACTTCCTGTGTTGTTCAAGGGTCAACTATATCTCTCCCTTAATTACACTACTCTATTTTTTTTTTACTAGAAGTTATTATCTTTTAACATATTACATAATTTACTTATTCATTATGTCTATGGCTTATTTTTTGTCTCCCCTACTAGAATGTAAACTGCATGAAGGCAGGGACCTTCATCTGTTCTGTTGACTGATATATTCCGAGCACCTTTAATAGTGCCCAGATGAGAATTCCCTGGCGGTCCAGTGGTTAGGACTCTGCGCTTCCACTGCAGAGGGCACAGGTTCAATCCCTGGTTGGGGAACTAAGATCCCACATGCCACAAGGCATGGCCAAAAAGAAAAAACAAAGATAGTGCCCAGGTTACAATAACTGCTCAATAAATACTACTGAAGTGAATGAATGAAATCAGGTGAAGACCAATCTTGTATGTTGCAAAACAACCTGATGTCATTTTCTCATGTCCTATGTAAAATCCTTCCTAAAGGTCTTCAGGAAACCAGTGGTTTGACTGATTCCCACATACACATGCACATGTCTGTAATAACGTTTTGACCAGCTCTTTCTTTAATCCTCACCTTCGAAGCTGGTTGAATGGATTAAATAAGCTGACGTACGTAAAGAGACCTTGGGTCCAGTAAAACATGATGCAATTGGGAGAAATAATGCTGATTTTTGTGTGATCCCTCCCATGCTATGTTCTTGGTGACTAATGAAAGGGTCACAGTGCTTAACAGTCAAATTCTTAATTGAATTCTTGAGAGGTGTGATGGAATGTTGATTCCGTTGTGGTAAACTCAGTAAGAATTATGATTCAGTCACTGTGGATTCCCTATTAGTCAACAAAGACTATGCAATTGCAAAGGCAAGGACAAGATGAACTACAACCCGAGACAACACTTGACATTTGCAAAGAGGAAATGGGACTTCACAGAGCCAAGAGCAAATATGTGGATCTCATTGCTCCCAATGGGGATGCATGCTAAAAATACAAATGGGAGAAATATAACAGTCCCTACATCCCTCTCAGATGACTGAGAGGCCATCTGGGGTCACAGCCCTTCCTTTCAAGCATAACTTAGGGGAGGACACCCGGCTTATCCACCACCTGTTTCTCAGTTTCAGTGTCAGAAACAGAGCCTGGCCTGGCTGGCTCAGGACCGGACTCAGGCCTCCTGAGGGTTCTTATGGTCCTGGGAGGGTTCTCAAAGGAGACTGCTGGGCGGCTTGGAGAGGACGTGAGTGTGTGGTGGATGAAGCACGTTCAGAGGGGATCTGTGACTGGTGGTCTAGGCAGTGGGATCAGGATTACCTCTCAGGCTCTGTCCTCACAGAGCCAAGAGTCAGGGTGGGGCGGAAGCAGGCCCAGCCAGGTGGCACTGCCTGGCATGTGTCTATTCTGGGGTTGGCTCAAATGCTCGCCTGAGGGACTCCCTGATAGAACTGGTAGGAGACACAGGGAACCCAGTACTGGCAAACTATCTGGACAGAGGAGTACCTATAATGGTGGGTATGGGTAAACTCCACTCTCCTGGTAAACCTCCCATTTTAAAAAAGAATAGAAATAGTGGTGTCAGGCCACTTGGCTTTGCCACTTTCTAGATGAAGACCTTAGGCAAATTACTTGAGGTTTCTAAGCCTTAGTTCCAACATTCCACCCAGAGGACAGTTGTGAGAATCAATAAGGCAATAAAATAGGTAGTGCCTGCCACGTGCTAGCCATTCAGTAAGTGAGAACTACAGAGAAGGTAACTGAAATCTGAAGGATTGGCAGAGAAGAGAGGAGGGCTCTAGCACCCAGGCCCTGAGCTTGGAGTGTGTATATGATGTCCTCTGGAGCCCTCTGAGACACCAACTGCCCACTGCCGAGCCAGTTCAGCGAACCTTTACTGAACACCTACTGCTGTGCACAAGGTATTACCCTTTGGAGCCTGAAGATGGAGAGGAGAGCCCAGATTTCTACCTCAGGGAGTTTACTATGCGAAAGACAGAAGGGAAACCAAATCGTAGAGACATGTGCGCAGTCAGCATGGTAAAAGGAATAGAAGAGGCATGTAGGCGGTGTGTGTGGGGGGCGGGTGGGGGGGGAAGCTGGTGAGGTCAGCCTGGGCAGGCCTCAGAGGAAGTGAGATGCCATAGCCTCCTCTGGATGAGGAAAGTGCATTTCAGATAGAAGCGACAGTAGGAGCCAAGGCATGGCCATTGCAAAACAATGTGGTGTGTTTAGGGAAGAACTAGTAGTTCAGTAGGGCTGGTATGAGCAGGAACTGTGAGGAAGGAAGGGGCTGGAGATGTGACTGGATGTCACTAAAGGTCTTAAGTTACTCCCTAAGGAGTGTGGGCTTTTATCTTGTGGTCACTGGGGTCTTCTGGAAGAGTTTTAGGCATAGGAGTGACGTAGCCCCCCTTTCAGGGGTCTGCACCTCCCTACCCCACCCTTCCTCTGCCAGGCACTTTTCCCACAGGAAGAGAGTGCTCCCACCCCGAGCATCATATTGGCAGTGGTTCAAATGACAGATGTAAGAGGGGAAAGATGGAGGCAGGGATATTGCTGGGTTACAGTGGGATGGTCTGGGGCGGTGCTGCCATGGGGCTCCCTATTACCTGGAAGACCCCCTCCGCAGAGGGATGCAGCGATTCCCACTCGGGAGAGTCCATGAACTGGTAAGGAAAGATGTAGTGCAGAAACTGCCCGTCCTGGCTCACACGAACCCTGGCAAAGGGAGAGAAGAGACTGTGGGAAAAGGGAAGTGGCTACCCGAATCCTCTCCGAAGTCTAAGTTACATGTTAAAAAGTGGAAACTTATTAGGGTCCAGTATGGACTTTTTCCTCTTTTCCCCGAAAACTCAGAGTCTCAGCCTCAACTTCTCCTCTAAAGTGAGTTATACTGGGAAAGAAGGTTCCTCTATCAGGCAGAGGGGGCAGATCAAAAAGATCTCTAAGGTACACCTGTCCATTTGAAAGGAGCTACTGTTCCACTTTTTCTGGAGCTTTATTGGCTAAACAGTTATGTATGGAGCACCTTCTGTGTTCCTGGAAATCTGGGAATATGGAGATGATCTGATCCTTGCCTTTAAAGACGTCACAATTTAGTGGAAGTCACAGGTACATAAATAACTGGCTGTAAGTCAGCGTGTGCTGCTGTGGGACAGGAGACTAGACGACGGAGAGATCTTAGTTCTCTCCAAGTGGCAGACTTCTCAAAGATGATATTTGAGCTGAGTTTTGAAGGATGAATAGGATATCGAGAAGCGGATCAGAATGGGGATGGAGATCTGAGAAATCCAGTGTGGAATTGTTTTCCAATATCTGCTTTTTCCCTTCCTCCATATTTGGAATTTTAGCTGGGTTCATGGCTGCCCGGCTAAACTACATTTCCCTACCCGCCTTGCCGTGAGGTAGAGCCATGTGATTACGTTTTGGCCAAGGGGATATTAGCACTCCACACCTTGCTCCTAGTGAATGCCTAGATATATATGTATGTGTGCAAATTACCAAAGACCACCATCAATTAATAAATTATTGCGTATTATCTGACAACCTAAAGATGGAAGACAGAAGGGGACGTAGGTCTCAAACCAAGCCCAAGACATGGTGTCAACCTACACTCTCTGATGGCAGAAATGCACCTGCTCCTACAAGACCTATCAATATGTGTAGATAGCCACCAGAATTTCCCTGAGTAATGAAAGGGTACAAGGAAAGATGATGTGCCGCGTTCTCCTACCTCACAGTCTTCACATATTCTGTCCCCTCCAGCTGCCTCTCCTCCCAATCCCCACCTTCTCCTCAGGCCTCAGCTTAAACATTCCTTCCTCCAGGAAGTCTTGTCTGGCTGCCCCAGGAAAGTTAGGTCCACTGCTTAAATGCTCTCATTGCACTTTGCCTTTCTCCTTGGAAATACTATGTCTGTTATTCACCACTATGTCAAACATGAATTAGTGCCTCTCTTCATACACTGTAAGCTTCCTGAGTACAAGGAAAATATTTTTCTTTTCTTTTTTTTTTTTGTGGTACGCGGGCCTCTCACTGTCGTGGCCTCTCCCGTTGCAGAGCACAGGCTCCAGACGTGCAGGCTCAGCGGCCGTGGCTCCCGGGCCCAGCCGCTCCGCGGCATGTGGGATCTTCCTGGACCGGGGCATGAACCCGTGTCCCCTGCATTGGCAGGTGGACTCTCAACCACTGCGCCACCAGGGAAGCCCTATTTTTCATTTTTTAACACAAGATCCCTAGTCCCTAGCCCTCTTCATAAATATTTTTGGAAAGGGGGAGGGAAGAAGGAAGAAGGAAGGAACGATCAAACAAATGAACTCACTGTGTCACCATAAATGGGACCAAAACCTCAAAGAAAAGCTTCTCTAACAAAGGAAGAAAGACAACAGGAAAGAAATGAGGCTGCCGCCACACACATCAGATCCTCCTGTCCTCTCCCCAGGCAAGGAATCTGGACACCCAAGCAAGCCACTGAGGAGGGACAAGATTTTACAGTGTGAGTAACATCTAATGAGCCTGCATGACTCCCTGAAACCATTCACATTGTATATTGTATCCTTTGTAGTTTGAGTCTCCTCTTCCTTCTTGATCTCCTGGACATCAGGTAATTTCATCCTCCAAGAAGAGCTTAGACAGTTAGTTGCCTCTTCAGGAGTTCATGCTTGGGATTGTATATGAGAGAAAATCTCCAACAGTAAGCACAGCTTAACAGGGTGATGAACTTTGAGGAAGTCACTTTGCCTTTCTGAGTCTTGAAAGGGATTGATTGCCTTATGAAAATAAAACGAAAAGGATGTCTGAGATTTCAGCAAAGCGCTCCAGATGAGAGTGTGCACGTGAACTGGGGAGGTCTCCACAAGAAGCCTCCATTTGCTGGCATGGAGTTCTTGTCTGCTGCTTTGAGGTGTTTGGTACCTCACCAGCCAAAGGTACGATGATTCTCCTTTAAAGCTGGAGCCTGGTCATATAGACTAGAAGCCCCTTTCCCCAGCTCCAACTTAGCAAAGTTGAGACAGGATGACATTGAAAGATCTCAAAACAAAACTCTTACTCCAAACCTTGTAAGGCAAGAAAAATATCAAAATTGTCTAATTTGTGACTCAGGTTTTGGATGCTAAGTATAATAGGAAAAGCCACATAAAGAGGGCAAGGCCCCCTCTACTCTTCACAGGGACATGGTCTTCTACAAGTTCATGGTAAATCCATTATATAAAAGATACCTGAGCCATACAATAATCCTGATGTATGGTTTATTTACACTTCAGTTCACCCATAAATGAAATGAAACATCACAAAACCTCATAGCTCATTCAACCCAGGACCTCAGACTCCAAACAAAATAAAAACATGTGTACATCACACTTTGATTCTATACATTAATACATAAATGCATATTATTACTAGTAGCAGTAGTTGTTGTAGTACCATCATCATCAATGTCAAACTCCTTTTTTCCCCACTATGGCTGGTGGTCTTATCTGGTTTCTTTCTTATTTTTTTGGAATCAGACCCTTCTGATTACTTTCTTGTCTTTCTACCACATTCTCCTGGTCTCAAGAAAGCAGGAAAGAGGAAATTAAGGACAAAACTTTTGAAATACTCTACTTGCTTTCCACAGAGCCAGCCCAAGTACATACCAGGTTAAGATGCTTACTGTCAGATGCTTAGCTCCACATACAAGTCCCACTAGGGCAATATTTCAAAGAATTCACAATTTCCTACCAACTGTGCAGCACAGAGCTCCACGGTATATTTGTTCAGAAGAGATCAGTCAATGGCCAATGCTCGCATGCAGCCTGACCAGGCATACAGTAATCCTGACAAAGCCCATTTCTGCTAAGGTCTGACTGTCAGCCTCCTTAAAAGGTGTCAACCAGTTGTCTCCACCATATACTCAAAGAGACACACGTGGGCATCACTACTCCTCCCTCACTGTCTGGCCCGCAGGTTTATAGCACTTTACTTCTTCGTCTCTAAGAATCTCAATAGAACAATTGGAAGTGGAAAAGTGGACAAGAGGTATTCCTGCTCCATACCTGGGTATATACAGAATGGCTTTACCAGGGCTTCCCTGGTGGCGCAGTGGTTGAGAGTCCGCCTGCCGATGCAGGGGACACGGGATCGAGCCCCAGTCCGGGAGGATCCCACAGACCCCACGTGCCGTGAAGCGGCTAGGCCCGTGAGCCATGGCTGCTGAGCCTGCGCATCCGGAGCCTGTGCTCCGCAACGGGAGAGGCCTCAACAGTGAGAGGCCTGCGTACCGCAAAAAAGAATGGCTTTACCATAGAATCTGTATGGGATATTCCCCAAGATCTTTGATGCCCTGGAGGGAACAGGGTTTACAGGAAACCCCCTCTGTTTTGGCACTGTTTCTTGTACATACTTGGCACTTAGCAAATGTTGAATGCATATGGAAGGAATGAATTAATCTTACTGAAATGTCCAGTTTTCCAAAGCTTACAGAGATATTGCTGCAGTTTAGACATGACATGCTGGCGTGTGTGTGTGGTGTGGTCATTTCACACCCAGGCTCAAGAAACACTCACCCCACACCTCCCAGCACAAGTGCACACACAATCCTTCCTGCCAACCAAGGTGCCTCATGAGCTACTTTCCTCATGGAAAATACTAAGAAAGGGGAAGCAAAGCGCATGCTTAGAAAAATCTATTTTGGTTTGTTTGACTTGCCACATCCTTCCTCAGTGGAAGGGACATGAAATGGAAAGGGCGGCACTGGGAAATGAGAAGCGTGGGCATGGGGAAGAAATGCTGGACATTGACCCAGTGGCTTACCGGCCAGAAAGCAGCAGGGACAGGCGGTCGATGGGCGTCTCGCCCTCCACGGCGTAGGTCTGCTCCGTGGCCAGAGTGAAGACTTGCTCCTCGCAGCAGCGAACAATCTCCTTGTACGCTGGCAGGGGTACCTGCAGGGGCAGGCACAGCGTCTTGTAGAGGAGCTCGAACTCCTCGGGGAGGGTGTCCTCGCGCAGGCGGTACACCAGGTGTGCCAGCTGGAGCACGCAGGCAGTCGCCAGCAGCACGCTCCAGAGGACGATGTCTAGGCCACAGGCGTCGAACCAGCCCCACAGCACACAGCACAGGTAGCCCGTGCCCAGAAAGCCAAAGAGGTAGAAGCACCCATACACCCCGCTGCCCCCCATGAAGCCCAGGAGCAGGAGGCAGGTGGCCAGGTGGTAGACAGCCCCTTCCTGGTCCCGCCTCCAGCCGACGCACAGCGGCCTGCTCCAGAGGAGCTGGCCCACTGCGCTGCCGTTGTTGCTCATCTTCGGGCCTCAAAGCCTGTCGGGCTCTAAGACTGTCCCCACATGGGAAATTCAGGAAATGGGTTAGCCTGTCCTCTCAGATGTCATCTCACCATTGGCTTCTCCCCACCAGCTCCACCTTTCCTGGGAGGAATGCTTGCATTAGCTTGGGGAATGAATGGCAGAACATAATACACTTCATGGAGAACTGAAAACCTTTCTTTCTCTTTTCCTCAGCAAGGCTCTGGCCCTCCCCACAGAGCTCTGACGAGCGTCCACCGCTCCAAGTTTCTTAGGACAGTCTTCACATTTGGCTCTTGGCAGGAAACCTAAATTGTCCTGAGGAAAAGATAGGACTATGGGGCTGAAAACTTCAGCAGTGAGGGATAAAAAAGAAGCCACATCCTGCTTTGTGTTGTCCCCAAACGGAATGAGGAGAGCCCAGCACGGGAGGCACATTTGTGCACCATTTGGAATGCATCTCTCTTGGCACCGGAAGGAAGGGTGACCCCAGACGGATACCATGTTTGGAATTGGAATCCAAGTGGTACTGGCAGTGAGAAAAAACAGGCCAGGCACACAGGCAGGCTGGAAGAGCACTTAACATACCTCCCCAGAGGACAAGATAAGACCTGGGGCAAAAGAGGCAAGTGTGTGTGTGTGTGTGTGTGCGTGTGAGTGAGGGGGTGGACAAAGGGAAAGTGTCACACCTCAGTCAGGACACTGTCCAGAGCCCCCTCTGGGAGGGCTGGGGGCTCTCCTGAGGTAGGAAGACACTTCAAGGTCGGAAAGTATGGGACTATTATCAGAAAAAATCCTAACAGTGAGAAGTGGAAAACCCCTTGAAAGCCTTTATGAAGTCACGTTGGAAATATGACTTTATTTGAAATAGGTATTTATTTGACAACCATTAAACAAAATTAGCTATGCAAAGCAGCTTTTTGAATTCTGACTTTCTCCTGTGTGTATCTGGATCTAGTAATAGTTAATACAATGGTAATACATTGCTCAGACCATCACCCCACCCACCCCAATATTGGCAAATTATAATAACCATCACCTATTGAACACCTACAAAATGGCAGACGTAGATTAGGTATTTTACATACACATGATTTAATCATCACACAGCCATTCCAAATAAATATTATCCTCCTTCTACATCTGAAAGAAACTGAGGTTTAGAGAGGTAACAAGTTCCCACAGGTAGTAAGTGACAGAGGCAGGATTTTTTTTTTATAAATTTACTTATTTATTTTTGGCTGCGTTGGGTCTTTGTTGCTGCGTGTGGGCTTTCTCTAGTTGCGGTGAGCAGGGACTACTCTTTGTTGTGGTGCGTGGGCTCTCATTGCAGTGACTTCTCTTGTTGCGGAGCACGGGCTTCTAGGCATGCGGGCTTCAGTAATTGTGGCACGTGGGCTCTAGAGCGCAGGCTCAGTAGTTGTGGCACGTGGGCTCAGTAGTTGTGGCTCACGGGCTCTAGGCGTGCGGGCTTCAGTAGTTGTGGTGCACGGGCTTAGTTGCTCCGTGGCATGTGGGATCTTCCCAGACCAGGGCTCGAACCCGTGTCCCCTGTATTGGCAGGTGGATTCTTAACCACTGCGCCACCAGGGAAGTCCCAGAGGCAAGATTTGATCTCATCTATCTTATTGCTGTGTCCCAAGTAGTTTGCACAGTTAGTGGAAATACAGGACGAGGTCCATGACTCCTAACTCCACTCCTCCCAGAAAGTCTGAGGACATTCAGGAACTTCTGGATGAACCTGGGGTCTACCTTGGGTCATCAATTTCAAATCTGGGAATATGCAAACACTAAACTAAGAAATGTCCCTCTGGCTTCCACATGACTCCTTGATTTTGTTTCCTTACTACCATTACTCCTACAGCCCCTGAGGTATGGGGGCGGGGACAGGGGGTGGAGGCACCCAGTAACCTTCCAGAACTATTCAAGTGCTCGATCCATAGGGACCTTTATTATACTGCTAGTAACCTAAGTAAAATTAGTGAGAGATTAAGAATTGTCAAATATGCAGAGGAGTAGAAGTTTTCAACTCAACACACATTGAGTGTCTGCTATGAGCCAAGCACTTAGAGAATCAAAGATTCCCAAGAGCTTTCACTCTATCAAGGGAGAGATACCTCAAAAAACAACCTCAGTTCAGTGTGGGAAGCATAGTAACTGAGTTGAGTTTAGGAGACGTGGCAGCCTAGAAGGAAGGTGGCATTGAAGAAGGAAGACACAGGTGCTAACAAGGAATTTGGGGTGCAGAGGTTGCATTAGCCAGGTAGAGGGAGAAGAGGATTTCTAGTGGTGAGAACAGCAGAAGAAGCATAGGCATGGAGGTGTGAAAATGTACAGTGTGTTGAAAGAAGCTGGGTTTTTTCTTCTTTAATTACAATCACCTAACCAACAAATGTGCATCTTATTCCCTTTTTTCTAACGTTGAGGGGGAAAATCAGTGGCAAAGGAAAAGAGCTAGAGAGCTCCTGGAGAAGGCCCCATGCCCCACCCCGCTGCCCTCGCCCCCAGCCTTTCCCACAGCAACCATTTGGGTCCTTGATGTCATTTCAGCAGTGGAGTTTGGGAATTTCCATATGCTGCTTTTCGGTCACCTGCCTGCCTCCTGGCCAAGCCACCCCCTTTAGCAAGCAGCAGCTGCTCATCCCTCCACCTTAGTCATGCACCCCCTGAGCTGTCAGAGTGGCTGTCTCTGCCAGCTGTGAGCAAGGAAATGAAAAGCACAGGAACAGAGAAACAACCAAGGCTCTGCCCAAGATAGAATTTCAAAACAGGTCATCTTTCTCAGCAAGCCTGACCAATGGGCTGGTCCTGATCCCTTAAAGAGCCAGGCGGACCAACTGACTGCTGGCTCTCAGCCTGCCTTTTTTGTCAATCCACAAATGTGTTCATCTGAGCAGAAGGTACTAACATTTGTCAAGCAGTTATTGTTTCCTCATGTCTCCCTATGATACTTTATTTTTAATGGAAGAAACAAGCTCAGAGAGGTTAAGGAACATCCGCAAGGTGACAGAGATAGTATGTGAATAGGGGCTAAAGCCTAGGTCATTGTGACTCTAAGTTGTAGGTTCTCTGTGCTGTACCACCTTGCCAGGTACTTTGGGGAGTTAATATGTGTCCATATGCAGGCTCATTCATTGCTACCAGGGATTTGTGTATGCCGCTGGGGTGGCATACACACCACGTGCTGCCTGTAGTGACAGTGACAGTGATGCCTGCGGGGTGGGACCTATGACAGGAATACAGTGAAAAGTTGTATCTTTGTTTTTAAAACCAGGTTTGAT
This sequence comes from Neophocaena asiaeorientalis asiaeorientalis, assembly GCF_003031525.2. Classification (NCBI taxonomy): domain Eukaryota; kingdom Metazoa; phylum Chordata; class Mammalia; order Artiodactyla; family Phocoenidae; genus Neophocaena; species Neophocaena asiaeorientalis. The sequence goes on along the minus strand of NW_020171810.1, from coordinate 88,156 downwards.
AGAAGAAGAAAGAAAAATTGTGTGTCAAAATGGTATGTTCTTATAAGGAAAGCCACAAATATGCAGGCAGAAGCACGGTAGAAAATATTTGGGGAGAATAAAAGGAAAGACACAGAAGTCACATCATTTGTTGAGTCAATTCTATTGAATAAACATTTACTTAGGACAAAGTATGTGTGCCAGGAACCGAGGATAGAAGATGAGGAAGACAATGAGTGAGGGAGACTGACCCAGAAAGAACTACAACCCAAAAAATACACTTATTGGGCATGTGACCAATGAGACATAAGAGGACGTGTCAGGGAGCTTCTGGAAGAAGTATACTCCCTGGTGGAGACAGTAAGGAGGCCTGCTACCTTTCATCCTGGCTTGAATACAGTTGTGTGATGATATAATGCTTGAAGCTATCACAACCATGAGATAGGAAGGGGTTCAAAGGAAGCACTGATAGGGGAGCAAAGAATACAGGAAAAACATCACAAGGGAGGATGACATTTAAGCTGGTTTAAAAAGCCAAGTAGGTGTTCCCCAGCTAGGGGAGGGCATTCCAGGAAGGGAGAACAGAATGTGAAGTCAAGTCCAGAAGTAAAACGAAAATACATGGCATATTCTGGTAACAGAGAACAGTTTGTTATCAGTGAATCAAAGGGAGCAGCAGGACACGAGGCAGGAGAGGCAGGCCAGGGCCAGATTATGAAGTCAGCCGGGTACACCATCTCTCCAAGAGTGGTCACAGACCATGGCTGGTCCGAGAGCTGTTACTGGTCCATGATGAGATATGGACAGAAACTGAGAGAACTTAAGACATCTTTATACAGTTTGACAGGAAACGTATTAGTCTGTGAATTGGAAAAAATTAAAGTAGTAGTAGTTTACTACTTGTAGTTTGAGAAACTACATGTAGTTTCACCACAGGTAGTTTGAGAAACATGGGGCTTGATGCTTTTAATGCTTTCCTAATATAGTTATTAAAATCGAACACAGGCATGATTCTAGGCATTGGACACATACTGCTGAGTTGATATTGGGCAGACACTACTGGTTCCTTATCCATTTCCCCTTTTTCCCCCAGTTTATGGAACTCTGATTTTGCTTGGGCGATATGTAAAGGAGGGTGGGCTTCTCTCCCAGTTGCCAGGGCCTGAAATAAGACTGGTCAAGGGACTTCCCTGGTGGCGCAATGGATAAGACACTGAGCTCCCAATGCGGGGGGCCCCGCATTTGATTCCTGGTCAGGGAAATAGATCCCACATGCATGCTGCAACTAAGAGTTCCCATGCCACAACTAAGGAGCCCACCTGCTGCAACTAAGACCCGGTACAACCAAATAAATATTTTTTAAAAAAACAATAAGAACTGGTATCAAAAAGACTTCCAAGTTAAAAAAAAAAAAAAGACTGGTCAAATCCAAGCACGATATCCCATTCCCCACAATGGCAACTAGTTTAAGAGTGGACATGTGACCAATGAGACATAAGAGGACACGTGTGTGGGAGTATCTGGGGAAAAGTATACTCCCTGATAGAGACAGTAAGGAAGCCTACTACCTTTCATCCTGGCTTGAATACAGCTGTATGATGATGTAATGTTTGAAGCCACTGTACCCATGAGATAGGATAGGCCTAAGGATGAGAAGGTTAAAGAGGAGAAAAATAGAACAAGCCTTGGTTCTTCAAAGTATCACTGAGCCATTGTCTCAAATCTGAAACTTTCAACCTTCAGACTTTATGACAGGAGATAAATTACATTTATTGCTTAAGTCTCTGTAGTTGGGTATTCTGGTACTCACAGTTCAAGGCATTCAGATTCCCATCTCCCTAAGGATCTCCGTAAGGACTACTCTTCAACCAACAGTTCTCCGAACATCTGCTGATCGTTTTATTCTATGAAAACTGAACGTCATGTGACTTGTTATGTGCTACCAATAATTTTCTCTCAAAAGTCTGAGTAAACTGAGAGGAATTGCTCCTCTAAACTCAATTTGACCATTCAGGATGACTTGGTTGTTAAGTGAACACGATGATTTAGTGCAAAGTTGGTTGTCTACTCAATACCCATTTACCATTTACCACTTCCTCCTTGTAACAGAATTCCAGTTTTGTTCTGATATCTCACCTACACATGGATCCAAGGAGGAAATCCTGTTTAAGCCAGTCAGCAAAGGGCATTCTGTTGACAATTATTATTGGTCCATAAAAATACACATAACCTAATTTGGTTCAATCAGACCAAAAAAAGGGGGTGGGTGGGTGTGGGGACTTCAGGCCCTAGGAATGATTTCTCTTTCCTCTGCTGCACTTGAACAAGAAAGTACATTATTAGCTTCGTTAGTCCTAGGAGAGAGCTCTGAGATGAAAATAACTTGAGTCTTGGATGGCACCACTGAGCCTTGATATCACTGCATCTAGAGCTTGCCCTAACCCTGGACTGCCAGTTATGTGTTTCCCTTGATGAGGATTTTGTATTATTTAGCTGTCAAAAGCACCATAATTAACACAGATAGAACTACCATCTAGCAGTTTATAATAGCTAAAGAAAGAAACACTGGGTATAGTCACACATGCACTCTTTTAAGGAAAATATTTATCATAGCACTGAATATTCAACTTTATATTTTTATAGCTTATATACATATATCCACCAGAATATAAGCTCTTTGAGAGCAGGCCATGTCTTACTAATCTTTGTTCACTACTTAGCACATAGTTGGCATTTAGTAAATGCTGAGTCAAGCAGCCTCTATTCTTGAGGACAGGGGATATGTCTGATTCACACATAAATACTCAACACTTAGGGCAGTTCTTTGCACATAATAAGCCTTCACTAAATATGTACTGAGTGAATAAATGAATTTACAACTATGAATATATGATGTTTATATTAGACACCTGGTACAGGAAAGAATATTGGGCTTTTGGGCTTGAACTCTAATGACCAAGACTCACATCCCAGGTCACCAGATATTTAACCAGAGCAAATTCCTTAACCTGAGTGCCTGTACTCACCTGTAAAATGGGGATTATAGTTTCTCCATCACCCTCACATCAGACCTGCAGAAGGTATAGTTAACCTAATGGAGACCTTGCTTAGGGACATGGTCCTGTTCTTATCAACCTTCAAGGCAAATGTTTCACGTTAGACGAAGGGAACTAATTATAGAGAATAGTGTGAATGTATCTGTATTGAGATTTTGGGATGTATTGTGAATAGCAGGGGCTTAGCAAAGAGGTATGTGGTGGTCAGAATGTGATCACCTATTTGGAAGCTAAGTTCTTCATTTTTCAAATTATTGTGGTGACATCTATTACTGATAGTATCAAAATGCTGCACATGATTTCTGGGAAGGCTTAAGCACTAGGGAAGCATAGGCAGAGGGTCTTGTGAGATGTACTTTTAACTACGGCAGATGTCAAGAAGGGTGTGTTAATTCTTTACAAATCAGGTGAGCGTATCAAACTGGCAAAGGCTGAAAAAAATTAACCTTGCTAAGAGCTTAGGGAAACAGGCACCCACAGGTACTAAGGTATTATAAATGGGCACCCCCTTTCTAGAGATCAGTCAGGCAGTACTCATTCAAAGCCTTGAAAACTCTGGCCCATCCTTAGTTAAATGATTAGTAAAGATACTTGTAAAGACTTTCCTATGGCAACTTCCATCGCAGTATTATAATGGAGTAGCAAAAAAATAAAAATAAAAAGTGAACATACATGCAGAAAGAGATAAATAGCAAGAAGGTCACCAAAAAGTGGCCCTATTGTAGACTGGTGGGATTTCAGGTGACTTCTTTCTTTCTTCCTTACATGTTTCCATAAAACCAGCCAGCAAAACAATGCATTTTAAAATCAGAAATAATTTAGGTATCTGTTATGTATCCTGTTCAATTCTGAGACCCAATTCCTAGAAGGGTATCTGACACACAGCAGGCATTCTATAAAACATTTGATTGTTGAATGTATGTAGACAGGGAATTGGTAAGCCATACAGTAGATTTATACATAGCTACTACAACTCATATTGTAGAACTGAACTCACAGGTGGTAAAATATATTAAGGGGAGAAGGTAATTAATATTGTGATTGCATTAAAAATATGTAGTATAGAAAAATGATCTTTTTGTTTTAGAAAAATGTATAAGAAAAGTTTGGAACAGCAAAAATTAACATTGGGAGATGATACGGTTAGGGATTTTTTTTTTTTCCTTTTGTAGTCCCAGGACATATTCAAGCAGAATCTGAATAGCTGTCTGCCAAGGATCTGTATTGGGTGGGAAGTTGGTTCACATTATCTGCCTTAGGAGTCCAAGATTCTATTCTTCACCCTAAAAGAATGCTCTGAAAACTATAAAGTGCTTACTATCAATAAAATAAAAACTCTACATCCAAACGAATATTAAAGTGAAAAATATGAATACAAAGAATTAGAGAATGTTAGTAACACTGAATGTTACCGTGCCAAATGCTTTATGTACACAATTTCAATGTGTAAGCACAATCTTGTAACTTAGGTATTGCTGCTGTTTTCTTTCAGATGAGAAAAACAGACACAAACGGTTGACTTGCTTGAGGTCACATAGCCAGCTGTTGAACTTAAGTCTGTCACTTTGAAGCCATGCTCTTAATTAACGAGGAAGGAATCTTAGGGAACATTTTAGTTCAGCTCTTTTGTAAGAGGCAATTTTCCAATCGTGATACATGAACCCTACATATTCACTTATTTATGCTTCTCAGTGTCTTTTGTTGTTGAGATCTAAAACTCCATTTACTTGGACAGAATATGACCAATTGTCTCATTAGCTCATAAGCAGCTAATAGGACCACAGGGCTTGTATTACAAGATTTGTTTATACCACAGTCATCCCTCAGGATCCTGGGCGATTGGTTCCAGGACCCCTGTGGATACTGAAATCTGCATTTGCTCAAGTCCCTTATATATTGATAAAATGGTGTTGTTTTTCTATATAACTTAAGCATATCCTCCTATATACTTTAAATCATCTCCTGATCACTTACAATACCTAAAATGTAAATGTTATGCAAATACTTGTAAATACAATGTAAACAGCTGTAAACACTATGTAAATAGTTGAAAAAGCAGCAAACTCAAGTTTTACAGGAATTCACCCACCCCCACCCCCCAATATTTTTGATCTAAGGTTGGTTGAATCCACAGATAAGGAACCCACAGGTATCTTCATTCTGTATGACAGTCTCTAGGTCCATCCACCTCACTACAAATAACTCAATTTAGTTTCTTTTTATGGCGGAGTAATATTCCATTGTATATATGTGCCACATCTTCTTTATCCATTCATCTGTCAGTGGACACTTAGGCTGCTTCCATGTCCTGGCTATTGTAAATAGAACTGCAATGAACATTGTGGTACATAACTCTTTTTGAATTATGGCCACAGGTATTCTATAAGAAAAATAAATACATAAACGCCATGTGAGGAACACAAAAAGAAACACACCTGAAGACTTTTGACCAGGGATATTCTCTTTTTTTTTAATAAGTTATAAATACTTTTAAATTTATCAATGTTCATCAAAGAGCTCCCAAAGTTATTAAATCTTCTTCATTTTTCAGGAATTATTAATTCCCAGAGCAGACCACCTGCAGAAAAAGATGTATTTTAGAAAGACAGGTTTCAAGCATCATGTCAGACCTATGGAGTCAGGGAATTAAAGATGCTAGAAATGAATGCCTCAGCTGAGGACTATTAACTAACTGCCATAATTATTCTAAACCAGTCATGAAACAAAAGATCCACATTTTAAAATTCTAGTTCTGTTTAAATAAAATCATCACAGAAACTGTTCAATCCATTACAAGGTTTAACCTTTAAAGTCTTTGTTGAAGTAAAAACTATACATTTATTTATTTTCTCAAAAACATCTTCCACCAAAGACTAAGGGAGTTTAATTTTGCAGATACTAAAGAGAAGAGACCTGTAGCCTCCTCCGTTCTGACTCAAGTGTTTGCCAAAGATCCATGAAGTGGAAGGCAGAAGGTCAGCTCTGTACACAGGCATCTCCTGTGGAAAGTTACTCAATCCCAAGGGCAAAGTAAGGGTAACATTTCTGAAATGAATTTGGAAAGATCAAAAAGGGAGAGCAGCAGAGGATGGGGCTGCTGGTGTACCAGGCTTCTCTCCAGACAGCTGGCAGCCATGCCACCCCCACCCCCATCCCCCATCCCAGAAGACAGGAACAATGCTATAAAGGTAACTGAGTAATTTGGGCTAGCCAACTCTTCAAGTCTAATTCAAGGGCTTCCCTCACCTAGCTATTCCCTGCATTTGGTTTAGAAAAGAAGATAAACCTTAACAACAATATAAATATATAAACTCTCTCTTTTCTAAGGCTCAAAGGAAGAATACACTTAAAGATAAGCAAAAATGAAGCCACTCAACATTTCAAGAGATAGCAGTCTATATAGCATTGCTACTGGCTACTATACATCAGGAGGGGCTACCCACTGAAAGCCTCTGGGTACAAAGTCCTTGACAGAAGAGACCCTGTGTCTTCTCATCTTGGCATTTTCTAGAGTTTTAAACAATAGATATCTATTGAATGAATAAATGTTCAAATAGCAGAAATGACCCTTTTTCTTGACTCTCAAGATCATATTTTCATACATCATCAGTTGTCTCTGTGTGCGTTTTGTGTGTGTGAACTATTAAGTTCTGTTAAGCTTAATAAATACGGAGTATCACCACCACTCAGTGCCGGTCCTTTAATTTCTTTCAATGATTTTAGCCCCCGAGCTGGATTCTCTAGGTTCCTCCTGGCTCCTAAAGGCAGAAAGATACCAGCTGCCATTTCCTCTTTACATTTCTAAGCAGGTTTTAGGTTCCTCTAGTTTCTCTTTCAGTAAAAGAAGCAGTCAAAAGATAGAAGTGACTAGAATCACCACCATCACACCCTGTTATTCCTTACGAGTAGTTTTCAAGTCTCTGCCTTTGCTGCTATTAAATCTTTAGACAATTTATATTTATTTATACCATCCCTACTACATCTTCAGCTTAAGCCAGTGGTTCTTAAAGAGGGGGACACTTGAAAATTATCTAGGAGCTTCTGAGTCAACCGGTACAGTTCAGGGCTCAGGCTTGTGAATTTTGGAAAACATTCCTCGGGTGATTATAAAGGTACACTTGCTTTCATACTAAGTCCAATTTACTGGATTCAAGGTACAATTAAGATCTATCTTATTTAGAAAATAACATTAAAATCTACAAAGGTTTTTGAATTAAGGAAGTTTCATGATCATTACTGGGAAGATCTAAGATTGCAAAATATTTTTCCTTTGAAGCTATCCTCGGAAAAATGTGGTCTAATAGTCTAAGAGATACCAATTTAGTTAAGTTTACCTTATAACAGTGCAGACAGTAGCACTGGATTTTACCCTACAGTCACTGACCTGGTTTCTGAGTTATATACACGTATGCATTTCAGCAACAGGTCTTTGTAATTAGCATTCAAAATAAAGTTTTAGGATTGAAGTTCAAGACTATGTGTAATCCTAAAAATGAATATGTTGGAATAAAATCTCATTAAGTGCAAGGAGTGAAGTATAAAGTGCTTGAGATTTGGAGCGTAAAAAAGACCTAGATTCTAGTTTGAATGCCACCACCTATCCACTCTTAACTTGAGAAAGTCTTTTTTTGACTTCACTGTCCTTCCATTTCCCCATGGGGGCCAGGGAAATAGGACACCTGGGACCAATGTAGATCCAAACACATGTTCTTCCTCCAAAAGTAGTATTATGCTGAAAATTTAAAAATGATTATTTTCAATTCTTGGAAAGGCCCTATGTGGATTCAGATTCTTCTTTTTGTAACCAGGATTCAAAAATAATCAGGACATATATTAAACAGACCTCAGTAGAATGTCTGCTATCTGTGACTCCCAAGATATGGCTTCTGTTCTGGTTTCTCTTTGACAGTTTACAAAGCCTATTCACACGTATATCATTTAATCATCATAATGACTCTAATGAAGTAGTTTGGTCATGTACTGTTCTCTCTCCTTTACACATGAGAAAACTAAGGTTCAGAAAGTTAAGGACTTGCCCAAGATCGTACAATCAGTTAAACATCAGGTCTTCTAAGTCCAAAGCTCTTGCATTTTCTTTTATACACAAGTGAAGTACACAGGAATCACTCTTACTCTGTCCCAATAACATAGAAAACCATGGTATCTTCTGGTCCTCGTGAATATATGCTAGTTATAGCAATAATTGTATCACCTGTGAGGTCCACATGAAGTCCAAGAGACTTCTGATGCTCCTAAAAATTAGCATTTTTAAAAATCACCCTTTTTGTCAAGGCAGACTTAACCCTAAGCAACAGCTAACAAAACTGACTAGGAAGAAAGTTAGATTAGGAACAAGGAAATCATGTACAAATGTTGAGATTTCATGTCTTTGAAATAATCAATAGTTAAAACTTTTTAAGAACAGCTCCCCACAACCATATTTACTTATTTTACAAAATGATTCATCATGGGATTTCTTTAAATAACCATCTAATCTTAAAGGCACTTAAGTATATCTTGTATACACAGATATCATACCATGTGTAAAATCACAAAATATATTATGGTTCTCTTTTTATAAATGAAAAAAGTGAAATCCAGACAGGATTAATGTCTTGATGAATATAGATGTAGCTAAAGTGAAACACATGCTAAGCTAGAGAACAGGAGAAGCAAAGTTAAGCCTCAGGACTTCCAGCCTAGACTGTTTTCCACTACACAGTGATACTTCTTATCAGCTGGGGACAGGTTCCTTATCCCTCCTTTTTCACAGCTCAGTGAGGAAGACTGGCCACATGTAAAATTCCAAAGAGGCAGGAAAGAGGTGAAAGGGAAAGAAGCCAGGCTCTCTATTACTCCTACATTGGTATGTAGCTTTCGCATTATCTCTCAGCTATTATTAAGTTATAAGTGGTGGTGTGGTGTGGATCTTACAGGGGAGTAAGAGCACCAAGCAGTGGGAGCCTCTGGAGACAGAGGTTCCAGTTCTGACCCTGCCTATAAGAAGTCACTTCAGAGCTTCCCTGGTGGCACAGTGGTTGAGAGTCTGTCTGCTGATGCAAGGGACACGGGTTCGTGCCCCGGTCCGGGAAGGTCCCACATGCCGCGGAGCGGCTGGGCCCGTGAGCCATGGCCGCTGAGCCTGCGCGTCCAGAGCCTGTGCTCCGCAACGGGAGAGGCCACAACAGTGAGAGGCCCGCGTACCGCAAAAAAAAAAAGAAGTCACTTCATATCTATAGGCCTTAGTTTCCTCATTTATTGATTTAACACTCCTCTATTGAGCACCTACTATGTGCCAGGCACTGTTACTGGTCCTGGAGGTATGCCAGTGAGTAAACAGAAAATTTCTGTCTCAGAACTTACATTCTAATTGAAGTAAAGCAATTCGGATGATAAATAAATACAAAATATGCAGGCAATGGTGTAGCCTAGCCACTAGCCATATGTGGCTATTAAAATAAAAAAACAAACATACAAAAAATTCAGTTCCTCAGCTTTACTAGCCACATATCAAGGGCTCCACAGCCACATATGGCTAGTGGCTACCATATTGTAGAGTGCAGGCACAGAACGTTTCATTATCACAGAAAGTTCTACTGGACAGTGCCAGGATAGAGTGGGGATAGATGGGGAACGGATGCTATTTTAGATGGAATGTTGAGGGAAAGCCTCTCCAATTAGGAGGCTTGAAAACAGATCTGAAAAGAGATCTGAAGTGAGGGAATAAGTCAAGTTGCTATCTGAAGGAAGAGGTTCCAAACAAAAGGAGATAATTTATTTGTGGTATCGTATACACATCACTTAAGGTCCCTTTCAGCATTAAAATTTGAATTCAAAGTTCTTCAGACAATGGTCTGAGGTTTTAGTTTTATTAGAATAAAGCATGGTACAAAAGAAACTGCAACAATTCCATTTCTGTTTTGCAGAAAGCAATGCTTCCATGTGCTGCCCACTCCGTATTTAAAAACACGTCCTAAAAACTCACAAGATTAGAAACAAAAAATAGAGAACATTTCCCTTTTAAGTCAGACAACTGAATATTTTGAACTTCCTAAGCCGTGATTCCTCTGTCTCCAACGTAACTCTAAAGGCTTTTGCCAAGCCCTTTCTTGAAAGCTTAATTCTCCCCTTCCCAAATCCACCAAACACCTCTAACTTTTTTTTTTTTTCATCTGCACCATGCATCATGCAGGATCCCTATCAACCAGAGATCAAACCCAGGTCCCCTGCAGTGGAAGCGTGGAGTCTTAACCACCAGACAGCCGGGGAAGTCCCACCCCTCTCAATTTATTAGCATCATTTATTCCGTACACTAGAAACTGAGACGTTATCTTGCCAGTGATACTTAGGCATGTTAGGTTAACCAGGTGAACTACCTTTCAGACAGAATGCTGCCCAATGATCACTAAATCTGTAAAGCAATACACAAATTTGAAGCAATCAGCCTATGTATTACCTTCCCAATAAGAGAGTAGCATGCTCACCATTTCATATCTTAAATCCCAGGGCTTTCATGCATTCCTTGTGGGCCTCAATTAGGGGTCCACAGTTCTCTTCTCCTTTCTCAATGATGCTATAAAACAAAATGTACTTGTTATCTAACAAAGTAGGCACTAAGCACATTAGTGGTAAATAAGCATGCAAGACAGTGATGGGGAGTGAGGCCGAACACGGATCTCACTGAATACAACTGGAGTTTTAAAAAATGGTATTATACCAAATGGCTTTGTTTTATTGGCTCCTGTGATACCTCCTTGCCCATGAAAATGTCCCACAGATAACTAGTTTTGTGGGGGGGGGAAGGAGGAATCTGATTAGAAGAAATAATTATGCATATTAAATATTGCCTCTAGACAATATCCAAGGAATAATACCGCTCTATAATGAAATAAACTGAATAAAAAGTTAATGTTAAATGGACAGAAAGAAGAGCTTAATTTTTTGCCTATCCCAGAGGAATTAAATTTTGATTCTGCTCTACATTCAAATACACCTAAGTAAATCTACTTCTAACCACAAGACACCCAACACAAAGAGCAAAAAACATTTGGCTGCCAAGAGCAGCCTGATGAGCCCCACTCATGATGATCAAAGAACTTTTTACTTATAAAATTCACAAAGGAAAGACTAGGACCACACAGCTTTATTTCTAAGGGCCTGAAAATGTAATTTTAGCACAGAATCAAGTTAAGCCAAATTCAACTACAAAAAAAAATGACTCCTGACTCTAGATATTTCGGGAGAAGCCATAGTGGTCAGAGATAATTGATGCAGAAGTAATTTAAAGAAAGGTAGGTTCTCCTTCCTTCTAAATCCTACATATCCTTCAATAACTTTAAGGGCTGTCTGCTTGGGATAGCAAGCTCCTTATGAAACTAATAGCTAGCCCTCCCTGATAGTTCACTGAATGCTGTAAATACTGTGCTAGGCACATGATGTGGCTTATAGCACAGTAATCCTGGAGGCAGATACTTTTATTAGGCCCACTTTACAGATATGAGGCAGATATGTTAACACATTTCCTCAAGGTCACAAAGCTGGTTTGGTGGACCAGAATTCAAACCCTGACACTGGATCCCAGACTCTTAATCATGATACAATAATATCTGAAGGTTCAATAAGTACTTAAAGTGTGTAAGTATTGTTACCGATCATAGTAGTCTTTCAATTCTCCCTTCACAGTATTATTTGCAAAGTACTGAGTATTAATAAAAAGCACTGAGCTACTACAACTTTATTCCCCCTCTATGCCACTTATGATCTCTTTACTTTCTATGTGAGGACAAAAAGGGGCTGGAGGAAGAGATGTACATTCACATTAACTGAAGATTTCTTCTGAGATTTGTTCCACAATAGAGGCTGTATACCAGCGGTCCCAAACCTTTTTGGCACCAGGGACCAGTTTTGTGGAAGACAATTTTTCCACAGGGTCGGGGTTGGAGGAGATAGGTGTTAGTTCAAGCTGTAATGTGAGTGATAGGGGAATGATTCAGGCTGTAATGAGAGCAATGGGGAGCTGGGGAGCGGCAGATGAAGCTTCCCTCGCAGCTCATGGCCTGTAGCTCATGGCTCGCTGTGCAGCCCGGTTGGGGGCCCTTGCTGTATACAATAGCTGTATACAATAAGAACAAATAAAACCTTTTGCGGGTTGATGGTACTGTAGATGTACTATTCTCAACACTGTAATGTCATCTATGTCATAGCCTGGTTGATTTTTAAATCATCTAAAAGGGGTGGGGTTAAGGGGATCTTCCCTAGTGTTAAGAAACGTACCCTGTCCTGTGTCCTACTATGTCTAAGTTTTGGGAGAAATTACCAGAAAACTTACTCTTTGATACTGCCAAACCTGGTACAGCAATCATTAACTTTAATGCTCCGTTAACTTTAAGCTCCTTTAAATCAAGCAGCATCTTTACCCGTTTCTACGTCTTCGGACCTAAGTCAGTGCTTGACCTATAACAGATGCTGAGAAACCCTTTGCAGTAAAGAATGAACGAACGAAGCGAGCCCGGGTCAATCCGATCTCTCTCCAATCCCCTCATATTTCCCCAGCCTGAGCTATAGGCTCAGTCTACAGACAGCTGACTGCGAACCCTACCGGTCTCTACAACCCGCAAGAGCGCCGCACGACAAAGCGAGGGCCACGACCAGCTCCATGCGGCGCAGAGGCGCCCGAACGCAGCGCGCGGAGCCTGCCGGCCGCCCCCTCCCTAACTGCGCACTGACCACGCATCGCGCGCCTTCTTGGTCTCCGGGCAGGCGCAGCAGGGCTTCAGAGGCTTCTTCTCCTGCGACTCAGATGGGGCAGGGCTTGCGGCCGCCAGACCCGGCATTTTTCGCGCCAAAAGCAGCAACTAGTGCAGACTCCCAAAACTCTTCAGCCTCCGCAAACGCCACCGATTAGCCCGCAATCACTTCCGGCAGTCGCTGTGAAAAGAACAGGAAGTCCTACCTCCCTCTGACAATTGGGGGTGAGGGGAAGGAGAAGGGATTAAAAGGGGAAAAAAGGCGCGTGCGCAGAAGAGGCAAAATAAAGCCATTAACGCGAGAGCGCCTCTTCGGCGCAGGCGCAGAGAGGTGAGATGAAAGTGCTGAGAGTTTGTAAATCGACTTGGGGAGGACCCACAGAGGATGAAAGTAGTAAGGCTACTCAGAGATATCTCAACCCTACACCCACCACGAATGTCGAAAACCGAAGCCCGAGAAGGTGAAATGACTTGTCCAAGCCAAACAAGAGAAACCACTAGCGAAAGCCAGTTCTTCTTGAATATCAGATTCGTTTCCAGTATTTTATGCTCAGCATTCTCTGCCTTTTTATTGTCCTCTCCACCCCCCTTCAATTTGAACAATCCAATTCACAAGTTTTGAAGAAAAAAAAAATTCCTCTGCTACTCATACCTCACCCCACACGCTTTAAATCCTCAGCTAGTTGGTATTCATAGCTCCCTCTCCAACTGATTTGATTTCAGTATGAATCGTCCAGTCACAAGGCAAATATACCAGTTAGAAAAATGCTTTTTCCTTGTCATTTCTCAAATTCAGTTAACACCTATCTACCTAAGTAGATAAGTAAACTGGTGCCTACGTTATTTGCAATATAATGCCCATAACCATTGCGTTTTTTTCTGCAGAGAATTGTTGGAGAAAGAATGAACTTATTTTTTAAAGCAGGACTTCCAGGCGTTCGTAAAATAGCTGCCTAGGGATAGAAGTTTTGGGTAATAAAACTTTCAGTATCACCTAACCGAGGTTTGTTTCTGTATTTCAGAGATTTAGCTCAGGGAATCCTGAGGTGTGTCTGTGAACTGGTGCCGCGTAGGAGTAATTTCTATGTGTGTATTTTCGAAGATACTGAGACCATCCCCATTTCGTCATCTAAAAACTACTAATTAGCATGATTTTTACTTCATTCTGCATTGATATGTTTAATAATACAACATCCTGCCCTTAACATTCTCCTGAAGTCACCCTTATCCACTATTCTTTCAACTAGCTGTTCACTTATCTTGCTACTCAGAGTGCTTCTTGAACTGGCAACGTCGATATCGCTTGGAAATGTAGTATACTATAAACACAGTTCAACAAATCAATGGGGAAAAGAAAATAAACTGGAAAAAATTAAATTCCACATCTAGATGTGAAAGGACAAACTAAGAAATTAATAGAAGATAGTAGAGGAGATTATCTTTATACCAAAGGGTGCGGAACAACCTGTTAGACGACATTTCAAAAGAACACATTGTAAGTAAAAAAACTGATGAAGTTAATTACATGAAAATAAAGGTTTGAGGATTTACAAAGGACATGCTAAATTATTTAAACTGTTACCCATACCTGCCCCTAAGAGCTAAAGGATCCTTACCTTGATTTATCTCTTTGCTTATTTCAAAGCACCTGGTACTTGTCAAAGATGTTTTACAGCTGTGCTTCCAGGAACGTGCAGTGGTCAACGAACCTGAACCGGCTCTGACTTCACCACAGAAATGTTTCTGCGCAGGTGAAACCTGGCAGTGTCCAAAAGTTACCTTTGCTTCATTACTATGCTAAAATCTCCACCCAGGGGGGAAACTTGCACTTTGCTAGGCACAATCCACGCAGTGTGCAAAGAAGTGTGGAAGACTGCATGTGCCCCAGTTGCCCCTGAAAATCTCCTCCCATTTCCTAGAGCCTTGATTATGTCCCTGCCTCCTAACCACTTAAAATTCCTTTACTCCCCTCCCCTGGGGGAGAAGGTATATTTAGAGCACAAGCTCTCCACCATTCCTTGATCAATGAATAAAGTTTCTGCTCTGCTATGCCAAACCCAGGTTCATTTGATTGGCGTTTGCAACTCCAGGCAAAGGACTGAGGGGTCACCGACCTGTTGGGGATCTGTAACAAAATAAGGAGGCCATTAGACTGATGTGGCGCTAATGCCATGGCGACCTACATAAGCAAACAAAAATTTAAGCCTATAAATGCCTCAAGGTTAAAAAATCAAAATGCTAAAGGCAACCAGTCACAAGCAGCTAACTAGGCTTTAAGCTGTAGCCAGTCAATAATTTCCTTACTTTTCTTCCACCTTTTTTCTATAAAAGCCTCTCCCAGAGCTCCTGTTGGTGAAGCTTTCCTAACCACTTCTGGTTTGGCGCTTCCTGATTGGAATCAATTTTTCCTCAATTAAACTCTTAAAAATTTTAATATGCCTCAGTGTCTTTTAACAGACACTGTAGACAAAGTTAACAAATAGATGACGAACTGGTAAAAGATATTTGAAATATCTAAGTCCAACATGGGATTAATGTCTAGAATACTTATGGAACTTAGTAACAATAAGAGAACAGCAACCTCAATAGAAAAATGGAGAAGAGATATGAACAGACAATATATAGAAGTAAAAATACTCAAGCAAATTTTTTTGTTTCTCTGCCTATTTAACACAGGAGAATATGTAGAAGAGAAAATCCAAGGTCAGCACTCACAAAAAGGGCTGTTCCAAGAGTACTAATCATAAAAATGGAAAATAAAACAACAATGAGGTATCACTTTACACCCATTAGACTGAAATTAGATTAGTACTTGGATAATGCCAAGTACTGATGAGTATGCAGGAATCCTTGGGAATGGAGACTGGTCCTGCCATTTTGGAAGGCAGTTAGGCAGTATCCAGTTAATTTAAGAATAGGTGCATATCCTATGACTCAGCAGTTCTATTCCTGGATCTATATTCCAAAGAACTTCCCAGCAAGTCCTTAAGGGAACATGTTATGGGGATCATTGTCACAGCATATTTATGTAGCAGGGAACTGGAGGCAATCTGGGCATTCATCACTGGGGAGGTAGATAGGGAAATGTGGAGTACAGGGTCGGAACTAGAAGAAATTGACAACATACCCACATAGTAAAATGCACACATTTAAAAAATAGCATGGGTAGTGGAAAAAAGTCAGAAAGAGAATAGATACATAGCCCAGTACTATTTGCATATATTTAAAGAAGGTGTGCAAAAACAAAAATACGTGTATGAACACATGTGTGAAATGATTTGCTTATTTAAACAGAATGGTTGCCTATAAGGAGAGGCAAGTGGGGGCAGAGAATAAAGATAAATGCAACTAAAGTACCCTGGCAGGGACCAATGATGATCATGTGTCATGCACAGAGGACAATTAAGTCCTGCACCTGAAGACCAAGGACAACTATGCTGGTTGCATCCTGTTCTATGCAGTTTTGAAAACACTGCTTTATGGGGTAGAAATGGAATTTAATTATTTTAATGTCCTCTTTCACTACACTTTTAGGTGGTGTGGAACAAAGAGACTACACGTTGAGGTGGTGTGGAAAATTTTATTCTAAGGGTTAAGCCACTTCCTTGATTCTAAGTAAAAACAATCATTTTGTCATAAAGAGGTATTGCGACTTTCTAGAAGATGTGTGGTCATCTTGTCATACTCATTTTGGGCCCCCAACAGTAGTTAGCACATGAGACACAGCATAACTGCTTTTTACTCAGACAAATTATTCCCCCAAAGCTTTATTTTGCCCTGTTGCTGCCAAGAGTCTAGAAGCACTTTTTTCCTCAGAAAGATCTCCCTTAAATAAGCAGAGAAACAAACAAAAACAAATACAAAAGAAAATGTTTTGGACTGATTTTCCCTTTTAGTACTGTCCAGTAACTCATATTGGCACTAATAATTCTTTTTTTCATCACTTTTAAAAATATTTATTTATTTTGGCTGTGCTGGCTCTTGGCTGCAGCGTGTGGGATCTTCGTTGTGGCATGCAAGATCTTCAGTTGCAGCATGCATGCAGGATCTAGTTCCCCAACTAGGGATCGAACCCGGGCCCCCTGCGTTGGGAGCGTGGAGTCTTACCCACTGGACCACCAGGGAAGTCCCTGGCACTGATAATTCTTCACAGAGAGCCCAGATTTTTAAGAATGTGCTCACTTAGAATGAATAATCTGTTGAAATGACAACATAATCTTCAACTACAATACCTTCCATATATGTGGGACTGTTGAGTTTGTGAACCATCATTTAATCTTCACAGTAGTTGTGAAAACAAGCAGGGACCCTTTGGGGCCCGCCCAGGTACAAAAGCCTTTCTAGATCCCTTGTTTCTTGTTTATAGGAAAAAGGCTTCAGCTTCCTGGACTTTCCCTGAGTCCCGAAGTACAGATTCAGATAGTTAGTGATTAGAACAATAGGGGCACAAGACTCCTAGTTCCTCCTAGAAGGATATACATAACAACCTGATACAGATCTGAGTCCCATTACAGGAACTAAGGCCCCCACCCAGGTGGAGGATGGTAACTTCAGCCTGAGCACAAGCACAGGGGACCCCAGACTGGTTGGAACCAGAAGGCTGATGATTAAGATTCTTGGAACACCACCCTGTTACCTCACCACCAACCAATCTGAAGAGAGTCACACACCCTGTGGCTCTCCCCGCAAATTTGCCTTTAAAAACCTCTTCCCTGAAACCCATGGGGAGTTCAGGTCTTTTGAGCATGAGCTGCTGCTCATTCTCTTTACTTGGCCCTTGTAATAAACATTTCTCTGCTCCAAACTCCAATGTTTCAGTTTGTTTGGCCTCACTGTGCACCTGGCACGTGAACTTGGGTTCAATAACAGTTGAATGTGTTATCTACATTTATAGCTGAGAATATTGAGGTTCATAGATGGACATGATTTGTTCAAGGTCACATAACTTGTGACAGTCCTAGTCTCCACAACTGCTCCCTCTAAGGTCTATGGTCTATCTACTATCTCACTTAATTTGTCTAAATGAAAGGTGAACATTACTTTAAAATTAATCATTGTTCTGTATTTAATTGGGCAACTGAACTTCTGTGTCTACAAAATGAACAAGGAAGAAATGAGAAATATCCAAGAGAGTTTATGGAGTTAAGAGAATTGATAAACTGTAGACACAGATTATAGACCCAAAAACTGAAACAGCCTTTCTGCAACTGAGAAAAGATTTTTCTTGCCCGTTGTCCTTCCCTGCTTCAGTGAAGACAGGATACTTGCAGTGAGCACACTCTGTGACTTTCTCAGGGTAAGCTAGTATTGGCAGGCCTTGCCCCACCCACACTTCCTTTAACTTGCTGTGTTCAAGATATAAACAAGCCCTTGTTTTCCTCCCTGAGCACTGTGGGTCTTAAACTCTTTTCAACAAGCACTTCTTTGGGACGTAATATTCTCCTACCCTTGAATAAAAGACCAAAGGATACTCCTTTCCAAAGTGAAATAGTCATTTATATCCAGCTACTTAACTCTCCTCTTGTTTCAGAATGGTACAGCTAGCCCACACACACGGGTTATTTTTTCTTGTGCCTTTTAATTTATGAATAAGTAAGTGTTCAGATCAATTATTGATCTTTACATTAACATCATGCTTTACTTTTCTTACCCAGCCTAAATGCCTTTAGACTTATGGGATGGCCTTAGTTAAAGAAAAAGGAGGAGTATAAAACATTGTAATTTAATGTTTCCCATTCTACCCCAGGAAAAAATCTCAATAACTCACTTCCCCCAAGAAAAACACAGCAGTTTGAGAGACCTGTAATTAGAGATTAAATTTAGAGTAGGTAGCATGTGGAGACTCAATAATGAAAGATTGGATTCAACCTGCTGTTTACGGAGGCAACTCGGAGGTTAGTTTGTGTCAAGTTCTCACTTCCAATTCCAATTTTAACCAGCAATACTTTACTTTTAAGCCTCTGGCACTCTTTGCTGTTGCTATAATTGCTAAATTTGTAGGCAGCAAGAGTTGCAATGGTGACTGTAATGGACTTTTTCATAGTATAGTGAATCTGTTATTGTATGGTACTATGGGGACACATACCATAGTACCATAGCTACAGGTGGTACCAAGCAGGCATTCTGTGGGTGGGATGACAGGCCTGGTGATGTAACAAGAAACAACTAAGGAAATACTTTCTAAAATCTCTCCATGATAAAGGTATTCTTAGCCATTTTTCGTGCCTAACTAACCCCAGGTATGGAGACTTTATCAAGTAAGGGTGGATAGTTGAAGTTGGTAGAGAAGGAGTGCCACCATATGCTGAGAGAGAAGAATTACAAGGCTTGAATTCTCACTTGTCTAGTTAGTAGGTTCAGCAGAAACTCTGTGTTGTATTTACATTTCTGCCGCTGCAAAATATATGCTTTCCAATTGCCGCAGACAAATATGTGCTGTACATAAATTCTCTATAGCTTTTCAAGAACCCTGAAGTGTCTGAGATTTACCCTGTTTGCCTGCCACAGTTCCATGAATGCTGGTAGAAGCCAGCAAACTGCTGAGTCAGAGATGAAGGATCATTTATTACTTATAGCAGAAGCAACCAAGCATCAGAAGTTTTGCACCACTTCCCTGAGCCCCAATTCCCACAGGGTGATGTGAAGAAGGCCAGGTGACATCACAGATATTTCAACACAGAAAAGGAAGCTTAGGAAACCCAAACCTTTAATAGTGGGCAGTAAGAAAGATTGCCCTTTGCTCAAAAGGAGACAGGATCTCCGACTTCTGAGGCTGTAAGCAAACCTGCCCCTTGCTCCAGAGATAGACATTATTTCTATTGTCCAAGGTTGTTTCCTACACAAAGGAAAGGGCAGACAGCTACCCCCTTACAAGACAAGCAGACACATGAGAGACCCATGGAGAACTGTCTCCCAAACCTGCAAAGTGTAACTTTGATTTTAACGAACCTGTATTATTGACTAGCACCCCTCTCCAACTTAATTTCATAAAGATTGCATATTAGTCATTTCTTGCCGCGCAACAGCATTTCCACAAACCTAGTGGTAATACACATTTATTTGTTATTATTGCACTTCTGTACTTAGGCATCTGGGAATGGCTTAAGTGGCTCCTCTGATTAGGGTCTCAAGACGCAATCAGGATTTTGGCTGAGGCTGTGGTCTCATCTGAGGTTCTACTGGGGAAAAACATGCTTTCAATCTCATTTAGGTTGTTGGCAGAATTCAGTTTCTTGAAGTTGTAGGACTGAAGGATTTGGTTTTTCACTTGCTGTGGTGAGAGGCCACCCTCATCTCCGAGAGGCTACCTGTAGTTCCTTGCCGCTTGGGGTTTCCAAACATGGCCACTTGCTTCCTTAAAGCGAGCAAGGGAGAGAGTGAGCAACTCCAGCAAAATGGAGTTAACTACAGTCTATGTAAAACAATCAACGTCATACATAAACCACTACATTTGACATATTCTATTGGTTAGTGTCTTCCATTATGCTTATCAAGGGGGCTGGCTGTTGGCTACTTCAGATAATTTATCTGATAGAGTGAGGAAAAGTCTTTCTAAGGAGGGGACATTCTAGCTGAGACTTCAGATGATGAGGAGTCAGCAGGGATAAGATGTGGGTAGGGGTGAAGAGCATTCTGGGAAGAAGGAACAGAAAGTGGGAAATGTAGCTATACCCGAAGACAGAAAAATATTATCATGCCATTATAACATTGTATTTTACATGTTTTTGAGTCTGTTTTCTCCATCATACAGTGAGCTGTACAAATTATCTTAGATCTTCAATACCTATTTCATACTAGACAGTAAATTTATATCATAAATGGATGGATTTATTCACTTAAGAATCATTTTGTTAAGCTTTCAGATACCAGGTACTTCAGAGATACAAAATGACATGTAAAGGCCTGTGCCCTCAATGAACTCACAGGTGTGGAGAGCAAAGTTGCTAACAATTACTAATACAAGGTGGTCAATGCCATTGGTGCTCCTACAGCACTGGAAGAAAGAAAGAAGCCTTGGTCTATTTGGGTGATTTGGGAGACTACATAAAGGTGGCAAAATTAGCACTGAGTCTTGAAGAATACCTAAATTAGTTGAGGGGCATAAACAGGAAAAAGGCATTTTAGGCAAAGGAATCAGTTTGAGTGGCAAAATAATCTGGCTGGTTTGCAAAAAACCCAAGAAGTTCAGGAGTAGAGAAAATAAAACCAGGAGTATGTGTGGAAAGAGGGATAGCAGGCCAGGAGGCTCATTGAAGTGTCTGTGGATTATATCAAAAAGACAAAGACGCTAACTCTAACGTGCAACACTAGCCAAATGGGATAATTTGAGCATCATAAAGTATAATGATCATAATGGATTAAAAGAATCTGATATGTAAAAATGCATGCATTCATAATGGTACTAATCAAAGAAAATCTTATTGGTTAACATTTGAGGTTGCTAGGGCACCAACTCATTTCTGTGAAATTTGATAACTAAAGTGAAAGAATCCAGCATTCATGCAGACTTTTCTCTATGATCCCTGTATTTCAGGATAACCAATGAGTTGGTGAGGGAAAGTTCTTTTTACAAAGGAATTCCAGGTAATAAAGAAAACTATTGAAGGTATCAGAAATTCACTGTTCTAGCATAAAAGACTTAAGAGATACCAAAATGCAATGTGAAGACTTTTTTCTTGGATCTTTTGATCAGAAAAAAACAACTATTGAATGACATCTTGGACTCAACCAGCGACATGTGAATACATACTGAATATTAGATACATAGGAATTATTAATTTTGTTAGATGCTGACAATGGCGATTAAATTAAAAATCCTTATCAGTTGGAGATACAGATTAATTTAAGGGTAAAAGCAAAAAGGGGAGGTAGGCGATAGATGAAACTAGATTGGCAAAATGTTGATAATTGTTGAATCTTGGTGATGGCTAGTGAGGGTTCATTACTAAAAGTGGATTCACTTTTGCCTATGTTAAAATTTTTTCCATAATAGTTTTAAAAAGCAGGGCCAGTGCCTACTACACCACATCATCTTCAGCTGATTTAATGCCCAGGGCTCAGAAAAGGGTAGCAGAATGCGAATCAACAGTTACTAATTACCCAGCCCACCCCAAACGCTGATACCCACGGCCACAGCTCAGTGTGCCAAAGGCTGACGTTCAGGATTTTGGATTCCTCAGCTCGAACAAGCCCCGCGGAGAGGGGATGTCCGAAATGAAAGCCCCCAACTATTCTAGAAGGTGCTGAGATTTCCCAGGCATTTCCGAAAGAGGCTAACGGAGTGTAACTGGCCGATGGCTGCAGGATTTAAGCAGCAGCCTTTTCCCCAGCCTGCGGCCCCCTGGCCTTGACCCTGGTGGGCGGCTAAATGCTCGTGGCTTGGTCACCGGAGTGAAGTGGAAAGCGAGGCCGTCCCTCTCCCTTCCCTCCTCCCCTCCCCAGGCCTGCCCTTCTTTCCTCCTTTCCTCCCCCTTCTTCCTCCACCCCTCACGCTCCTCTCCTCTGCGCACTTTCCGGACCTTCCGCTCCTGCGCCTCGCCCCACCCCTCCCTTGTCATCAGTCGGCTCCTCCTCCCCCAGCC
>NW_020171810.1:32632-65739 GCF_003031525.2 Neophocaena asiaeorientalis asiaeorientalis | reverse complement strand
AGCCCCGCCCCTCCCTTCACGAGCCCCGCCCCGTATCTTCACTCAGCCCCGCCTCTCCTGCTCCTCACCCCGCCCCTTCCTTGTCGTCACTCGGCTCCTCCTCTCACACGCGAGTCCCGCCCCTCTCTTCTGGATTAGCTGTGTGTCCTCGCTCAGCCCTCGCTCCTTGCGGGGGTTACCATAGCTACGTTGCACACCGCATCTCGGTCTCCGTAGTCGGTCCTCGCTGGCCGCAGGGAAGAGCCGGCACCATGAGTCACGTAGTGACCATCGAAGAGTCCCAGGCCAAGCCGCCGGTGTCTCAAACCCGGTGCGGAGGGAGGTCGGGGGCCTGGGGCAAAGTCTCTGCCAATCGAACATATGATTTCCTATACGGTAAGGGCGGTTCCAGACCTCCCTCCTGAGTTGCCGACTCCTGGGCCAGGTGGGCTTTGAGACGGTGGGACCTGGCCAGGGGCGCGGCGGACAAAAGACGAGCCTCAGGACGGATCCTTTGCCCGCGGTCCTCTTCTGTTGGGTGGGGGCAGCTCCAAGTCCCCGAGGTGGTGGCGCTCTCGCGGGGGTGGGGAAGGTGTCTCGGAGACCACAGGTGCGCTCTGCATCTCAGAGCACTGAGCGGGAACACCTGACTCTTCTCCACCCTCTTTTTCTGATAATTTGCACAGCCTTAAGCAATCGTCCTGAATCCTGTTCCTGGCGTTCTGACTTGGAGATTCACTCAACACTCCCGCATGCAAACTGCATAAAATGCCCAAAGAGAATGACCTTCCTGCTCCCATTCCCTGGGCAACTCCAAATTTGGCATTCTAGGTAAAGAAGGGTCAGTTTATCTCATCTTTGTTTTCAGGTTTCTCTTTTTTTTTTTTTTGCGGTACGCGGGCCTCCCACTGCTGTGGCCTCTCCCGTTGAGGAGCACAGGCTCTGGACGCGCAGGCTCAGCGCCCACGGCTCATGGGACCAGCCGCTCCGCGGCATGCGGGATCCCCCCGGACCGGGGCACGAACCCGCGCCCCCTGCATCGGCAGGCGGACCCCCAACCACTGCGCCACCAGGGAAGCCCCAGGTTTCTCTTTTTATTTAAGCTTTTTCTTATCCATCAAAGTGTTGCTTATAAACTAGGTCCACTAGGGCCTTTGGGCCAGTAAAAGCCCCAGTTTATTTTAATGACCTGATTGTTCATTTATGTTCTGTCTCTTCTACTGGACCATAAGTTCCCTGAGCTCTTTAAGTTCTTGTTCTATACATTTTTGTAGCCTTCTCAGCACTTATTCCAGTGCTGGTACATATGTTAGGTGCTATGTAATTTATTATGAATTATTGAATTGAATTTACTACTACAATAATTATAATCAGTAAAGCATGATTTTTTCCAGTTTTGCCCTGTCACCCTACTTTTAACCACGTGGTATCTCCTCTGGGAATCCCAGGGTCTCCTTTGGATGGGATTCTTTAGGGTAGCCATTTCCTGGTGTTGGGAATATGTAATGATTGCTTACATTTGTATAGTACTTTACAGTTAACACCATTCTTTTATAAATCTTACCTCATTTACATACCATTTTGCATTTAACTTGACTTTAATCCTTTGTATCTCTCAAGTGCCTCACTCGAAGTGCCCACAATACTTTGTCACTTCCCTGAATCTACATTTGTTGATGGATTAGTAGCTACACTAATGCCCTGCTAATTAAAGTCTTTTAAATATGATATATTTTTCCCAGCTTCCAAAAATATTTTATAATATTTCCTGGGTTTATCAAGAGCTCTTTCCTCCTTTCTTTCCCCCCAGAATCTGCAATTTATTATAGTTTTCCCAAAAAGTAATCATCATATTTTGGGGTTTGAAACACTTCCTCATCGTCACCATTACTTGGTTGTGACAACTTCCTGTGCTTAGAATTATTTTTACAATACGGGTAAATTGGCTGAGGGGCTCTTTCATGATTTCCATGGAAAAATTTCCCCCATTAAATTCATGGGCTTTTGATAACATTAGGCCTGGGAGCTGAAAGGATTGGTGTTCGAATCAACTGCCAATCAATAAGTTGCCAACTTCTTTATTTTTTAATAAATTTTTTTGAAGTATGGTTGATTTACAATACTGTGTTAGTTTCAGGTATACAGCAAAGTAATTCAGTTATTTATATATATAGTTCAGATTATTTTCCATTGTAGGTTATTATATTTAATTTACAGTAAATCCTTGTTGCTTTTCTATTTTATGTGTAGTAGTTTGTATCTGTTAATCCCATACTCCTAACTTATCCCTCCCACCTCCCTTTCCCCTTTGGTAACCATAAGTTTATTCTCTATGTCTGTGAGTCTGTTTTGTATGTAGATTCATTTGTATTATTTTTCAGATTCCCCATATAAGTGATATTGTGTAATATTTGTCTTTGTCTGACTTACTTCGCCAAGTATAATATTCTCTAGGTTCATACATGTTGCTGCAAATGGCAATATTTCATTCTTTTTCTATGGATGAGTAATAGTCCATTGTGTGTGTGTGTGTGTGTATGTATATATATATATATATATATATATATATATATGTATATACCACATCTTCTAAAGCCAATCATCTGCTAATGGGCACTGGGTTGCTTCCATATTTTGGCTATTGTAAATACTGCTGCTATGAACATTGGGGTACAGGTATCTTTACAAATTAGAGTTTTCATTTTTTGCAGATATATACCCAGGAGTGGGATTAGTGGATCATATGTTAGCTCTAGTTTTTTTTAAGGAAACTCCATACTGTTTTCCATAGTGGCTGCATCAATTTATACATTCCCACCAACAGTGTAGGAGGGTTCCCTTTTTTCCACACCCTCTTAGGAATTTATTATTTATAGACTTTTTATGATAGCCATTTTGACCACTGTGTGGTGATACCTCATGGTGGTTTTGATTTGCATTTCTTTAATAATTAGTCACGTTGAGCAATTTCTCATACGCTTCTTGGCCATCTGTATGTCTTCTTTGGAAAATGTCTATTTAGGTCTTCTGCCCATTTTTTGATTGGGTATTTATTTATCTATCTTTATTTATTTATTGCCATGTTGGGTCTTTGTTGCTGCGTGCGGGCTTTCTCTCTTTGCAGCTAGCAGGGGCTACTCTTTGTTGCGGTGCGCAGGCTTCTCATTGCGTTGGCTTCTCTTGTTGCGGAACATGGGCTCTTTGCTTGCGGGCTTCAGTAGTTGCAGAATGTGGGCTCAGTAGCTGTGGCACATGGGCCCTAGAGTGCGCGGGCTTCAGTAGTTGCAGCACGTGGGCTGCAGTAGTTGTGGCACGCAGGCTTTAGGGCATGTGGGCTTCAGTGGCTGTGGCACATGGGCTTCGTAGTTGTGGCTCGTGGGCTCTAGAGTGCAGGCTCAGTAGTTGTGGCACACGGGCTTAGTTGCTCCACGGCATGTGGGCTCTTCCCTGGACCAGGGATCAAACCCGTGTCCCCTGCATTGGCAGGTGGATTCTTAACCGCTGCACCACCAGGGAAGTCCCTGTGTGTTTTTGATATTGAGTTGTGTGAGCTGTTTGTATATTTTGGTTATTAACCCTTTGTTGGTCACATTGTTTGCAAATATTTTCTCCCATTCCGTAGGTTTTTTCAGTTTGTTGATGGTTTGCTTTACTGTGCAAAATCTTTTAAGTTGGATTAGTGCCATTTGTTTATTTTTGCTTTTATTTCTTTTGCCTTGGGAGACTGATCTAAGAAAATATTGCTACAATTTATGTCAGAGGATGTTTTCCCTATGTTCTCTTCTAGGAGTTTTATGGTTTCATGTCTTATATTTAGGTCTTTAAATCATTTTGAGTTTATTTTTGTAAATGGTTTGAGGGAGTGTTCTAATTGCATTAATTTACATGTAGCTAGCTGTCCAACTTTCCCAGTACCACTTGTTGAAGAGACTGTCTTTCCTCCATTGTATATTCTTGCCTCCTTTGTTATAGATTAATTGACCATAGGTACATGGGTTTATTGCTGGGCTCTCTGCTCTGTTGATCTATATGTCTGTTTTTGTGCCAATACCATGCTGTTTTTATTACTATAGCTTTGTAGAATAGTTTGAAGTCTGGAAGGGTTATGTCTCCAGTTTTGTTCTTTTTCCTCAGGATTGCTTTGACAATTCTGGGTCTTTTGTTGTTCCATATAAATTTTAGGATTATTTGTTCTAGTTGTGTGAAAAATGTTATGGGTATTTTGATAGGGATTGTATTAAATCTGTAGATTGCTTTGGGTAGTATGGCCATTTTAACAATACTGATTGTTCGACTCCAAGAGCATGGAATATCTTTCCATTTCTTTGAATCATCTTCAGTTTCCTTTATCAATGTTTTATAGTTTCCAGCATACAGGTCTTTTACTTCTTGGTTAGGTTTATTCCTAGATACTTTTTTATTGATGCAATTTTAAATGGGATTTTTTTTAACTTTCTGATATTTAATTGTTAGTATAAAAAATGCAACAAATTTCTGTATATTAATCTTGTATCCTGCTACCTTGCTGAATTCATTTATTAGTTCTAATAGTTTTTGTATGGATACTTTAGTGTCTTCTATATAGAGTCGCATGCCATCTGCAAATAGTGACAGTTTTACTTCTTCCCTTCCAATTTGGATACTTTTTTATTTCTTTTTCTTGTCTCATTGCTATGGCTAGGGCTTTCAATACTATGTTGAATAGAGGTGGTGAGAGTGGACGTCCTTTTCTTGTTCTGAATTCAGTTAGAAGGCTTTCAGCTCTTCACCATTGACTTTTATGTTGGCTGTGGGTTTGTGGTTTATTATGTTCAGTTATGTTCCCTCTGTACCCACTTTGGTGAGAGTTTTTATCATGAATGGATGTTGAATTTGGTCAAATACTTTTTCTGTGTGTATTGAGATGGTCATATGGTTTTTGTCTTTCCTTCTGTTAATGTGGTGTATCACATTGGTTGATTTGTGTATGTTGAACCATCCTTGCTACCCTGGAATGAATCCAACTTAATCGTGGTGTACGATCCTTTTTATGTATTGTTGGATTTGGTTTGCTAATATTTTGTTGAGGATTTTTGTATCTATATTCATCAAAGATATTGGCCTGTAATTTTCTTTTTTGGTAGTGGCTTTGTCTGGTTTTGCTATCAGGGTGATGGTAGCTTCACAGAATGACTTTGGGAGTGTTCCCTCCTCTTAATTTTTTGGAATAGTTTGAGCAGGATAGGTATAAATTCTTCTTTGTAAGTTTGGCAAATTCCCGAGTGAAGTCATCCTGACCTGGACTTTTCTTTGGGGGGAGTTTTGTTTCATTTTGTTTTTTAAGTAGAGTTAACTTATAATGTGGAGGGAGTTTTTTTTTTTTTTTTAATTACAGATTCTATTTCACCTCAAAGATTGGTCTGTTCGAATTATCTGTTTCTTCTTGGCTCAGTTTTGGCAGGCTGTATGTTGCTAGAAACTTGTTCATTTCTTCTAGGTTGTCCAATTTGTTGGCATATAACTGTTCACAGTATTGTCTTATGAGTTTTTGTATTTACATGGTGTCAGTTGTTATTTCGCCTCTTTCATTTCTTATTTTATTTATTTGGGTCCTCTCTCTTTTCTTCTTGGTGAGCCTGGCTAGAGGTTTGTCAATTTTGTTCCTCTTTTAAAAACAAAAACAAAAAAACAGCACTTGGTTTTATTGATCTTTTCTATGATTATTTTATCTCTATCTTATTTCCTCGCTGATCTTTATTATTTCCTTCCTTCTTCTGACTTTGGGTTTTGTTTGTTCTTCTTTTTCTATTTTTTTTTCCCCCAATGTCAGCTGTTTTCCTGTGGGCTTTTCCAAAAGCAGACCTTGAGGTAAACGTTCATAGGATACTGCTTTATTAAGAAGTACAATCCAAAAGAAACCAGAGATGGGAAATGTGACTGAGACAGGGAATGTCAGAGAGAAAATAAAACCATGTGTTACCAAGGTGATTACCACAAAGTTTGTATCAAGTAAAAGTAAAACCATTTTTCTCAGAAGCAGTATGTGTTACTTTGCCTATCGATAATCCAGCCCTGGAGTGGAAGGAGAATTTACCTGCTGGCTTCTGTTTCTCTTTGGTTAAAACTTTGCTTTATGTATCCTCAGTAAAAGACATGTGAAGGTGATATGCATTTCCCATGGATTTTCACGTCTCCAGGTCACAGAGAAAAACTAAGGGGAAGGTGAGGGACACTTGGTGCAGACATGAGGTAAAGAGACACTGGGCTGTGCCTGCTGCTTGGACTGCAGCTTGGTTGAGCCAAAACAGAAATTGTTGCTCTGGTTAGTTGGTAGGAAACAAGTTGGCAAGAGCTCCAGACATCTGCAAATTATAAGTTTATGAAATCATGTAAATGAAGTGGCTGATCCAAACATACCAAAACCAGAACCAAACAAAACAGCACTTCTCTTCCCCACACTCTCCTGCCCTTTTGATTATTACCTCCCAGAGGGAAAACTTTCAATTCTTTTTAGCTCTTTCTTCTCGTATTTAGTAAAATATTCTTTTTCATCTTTTCTTTAAAAATTTTTTTTAATTAAAATTTTTAACCATTTAAAAAATTTAAGTAGAATTAATTTATTCTGTTGTGTTAGTTTCAGATGTACAACAAAGTGATTCAGATACATATATATATATATATATATATACACACACATATATACTTTTTCAGATTCTTTTCTTTTATAGGTTATTATAAGATATTGGATATAGTTTCCTGTGCAATACAGTAGGTCTTTTTTGTTTATCTGTTTTACGTATAGTAGTGCGTATATGTTAATCCCAAACTCCTAATTTATCTCTCCCCCCTCATTATCCCCTTTGGTAACCATAAGTTTTATATATATATATATATATACACATACATACATACACACACAGCATCTTCTTTATCCGTTCATCCGTTGATGTTCATTTAGGTTGCTTCCAGGTCTTGGCTATTGTAAATAGTGCTGCTATGAACTTTGGGGTGCATGTATCTTCAAATTAGAGTGTTCTCCAGATAAATGCCCAGGAGTGGGATTTAAGGATCATACGGTAACTCTATTTTTAGGTTTTAAAGAACCTCCATGCTGTTCTCCATAGTGGCTGCACCAATTTACATTCCCACCAACAGTGTAGGAGGGTTCCTTTTTCTCCACACTCTCTCCAGTATTTATTATTTGTAGACTTGTTAATGATGGCCATTCTGATGTGAGGTGATACCTCATTGTAGTTTTGATTTGCATTTCTCTAATAATTAGCGATATCGAACACCTTTTCATGTGCCTGTTGGGCATCTATATGCCTTCTTGGAGAAATATCTATTTAGGTATTCTGGTCACTTTTTATTGGGCTCTTTGTTTTTTTGGTATTATAGTAAATGAGCTGTTGGTGTATTTTGGAAATTAATTCCTTGTTGGTAGCATCATTTGCAAATATTTTTTCCCACTTTGTAGGTTGTCTTTTTGTTTTGTTTATGGTTTCCTTTGCTATGCAAAAGCTTTTAAGTTTTATTAGGTCCCATTTGTTTATTTTTGGTTTTGTTTCCATTACTCTAGGAGATGGATCCAAAAAAATTATTGCTATGATTTATGTCAGAGTCTTCTGCCTATGTTTTCCTCTAGGAGTTTTATAGTATCTGGTCTTACACTTAGGTCTTTAATCCATCTTGAGTTTATTTTTGTATATGGTGTTAGAGAATGTTCTAATTTCATTCTTTTACATGTAGCTGTCCAGTTTTCCCAGCACTACTTATTGAAGAGATTGTCTCTTCTCCATTGTATTTTCTTGCCTCCTTTGTCATAGATTAATTGCCTGTAGGTGTATGGGTTTATTTCTGGGCTCTCTATTCTGTTCCATTGATCTGTATGTCTGTTTTTGTGCCAGTACCATACTGTTTTGATTATTGTAGCTTTGTAGTATAGTGTGAAGTCAGAGAGTGTGATTCCTCCAGCTCTGTTCTTCTTTCTCAAGATTGTTTTGGCTATTTGGGGTCTTTTGTGTTTCCATCCAAATTAAAAAAATTATTTTTCTAGTTCTGTGAAAAATGCCATTGGTAATTTGATAGGGATTTCATTGAATCTGTAGATTGCCTTGGGTAGTATGGTCATTTTAACAATATGGATTCTTCCAATTCAAGAACATGGTTTTTCCATCTGTTTCCATCTGTTTCATTCTTTCCATCTGTTTGTGTCATCTTCAGTTTCTTTCATCAGTGTCTTATAGTTTTCAGAGTAGAGGTCTTTTGCCTCCTTAGGTAGGTTCATTTCTAGGTGTTTTATTCTTTTTGATATAATGTAAACAGGATTGTTTCCTTAATTTCTCTTTCTGATATTGCTTTGTTAGTGTATAGAAATGCAACCGTTTTCTGTACATTAATTTTGTATCTA
Organism: Neophocaena asiaeorientalis asiaeorientalis; assembly: GCF_003031525.2. NCBI lineage: Eukaryota > Metazoa > Chordata > Mammalia > Artiodactyla > Phocoenidae > Neophocaena > Neophocaena asiaeorientalis. Next base: position 57,371 of record NW_020171810.1, on the reverse strand, counting down.
GCAACTTTACCAAATTCACTGATGAGCTCTAGTAGTTTTCTGATAGCATCTTTAGGATTTTCTATGTATAGCATCATGTCATGTGCAAACAATGACAGTGTTACTTTTTTTTTTTTTTTTTTTGTGGTCCGCGGGCTTCTCACTGTTGTGCCCTCTCCTGCGGTGGAGCACAGGCTCCGGACGCACAGACTCAGCGGCCATGGCTCACGGGCCCAACCGCTCTGCGGCATGTGGGATCTTCCCGGACCGGGGCATGAGCCCGCGTCCCCTGCATCGGCAGGCGGACTCTCAACCACTGCGCCACCAGGGAAGCCCAGTTTTACTTATTTTTAATTTGGATTCCTTTTATTTATTTTTCTTCTCTGATTACTGTGGCTAGGACTTCCAAAACTGTTCAATAAAAGTGGTGACAGTGGACATCCTTGTCTTCTTCCTGATCTTAGAGGAAATACTTTCTGCTTTTCATCACTGAGTATGATATTAGCTGTGGGTTTGTCATATATGGCCTTTATTATGTTGAGGTTGGTTCCCTCTGTGTCCACTTTCTGAAGAGTTTTTTATCATAAATGGATGTTGAATTTTATCAAAAGCTTTTTCTGTACCTATTGAGATTTTCATATGGCTTTTATTCTTCAGTTTGTTAAGGGTGTATCCCGCTGATTGATTTGCGGATATTGAAAAATCCTGGCATCTCTGGGATAAATCCTACTTGATCATGGTGTATGATCCTTTTAATGTATTGTTGGAATCAGTTTGCTAGTATCTTTTGTTTTTTAATTTATTTATTTTATTCTTTTTATTTATTTATTTTTATTTTCATTGCTGCATGCAGGCTTTCTCTAGTTGAGGTGAGTGGGGGCTACTCTTCATTGCAGTGCTTGGGTTTCTCACTGTGGTGACTTCTCTTGTTGTGGAGCACGGGCTCTAGGCTCACAGGCTTCAGTAGTTGTGGCACGTGGGCTCAGTAGTTGTGGCTTGCGGGCTGTAGAGCGCAGGCTCAGTAGTTGTGGCGCATGGGCTTAGTTGCCCCATGGCATGTGGGATCTTCCTGGACCAGGGCTCAAACCCGTGTCCCCTACATTGGCAGGTGGACTCTCAACCACTGTGCCACCAGGGAAGCCCCTGAGATATTTTTAAACCTCTCCTTCTATTCTAAATGATAATCTTGCTGGGTAGAGTATCCTGGGTTGCAGTTTTTCCCGTTTCAGGACTTTGAATATACCGTGGCCCTCCCTTCTGGCCTGCAAAGTTTCTGTAGAGAAATCAGCTGATAGCCTTATGAGGTTTTCCTTGTAACTAACTCTTTGTTTTTTTGCTGCATTTAGAATTCTCTGTTTATCTTTAACTTTTGCTGTTTTAGTTATGATATGTCTTGGTGTGGGTCTGTTTGTGTTCATTTTGTTTGGGACCCTCTTTGCTTCCTGTACCTGGATATCTATTTCCTTATTTATGTTTGGGAACTTTTCAGCCATAATTTCTTCAAATATATTCTTGATCCCCTTCTCTCTCTCTCTCTCTTCTCCTTCTAGAACCCCTATTATGTGTAGGTTGGCATACTTCATATTATCCCATAGATCTTGTATGTTGCCTTTATTTTTTTCATTTGTCTTTCTGTCTGCTGTTCTGATTGAATAATTTCCATTATTCTATCTTCCAGATCACTTACTCATTCTTCTGTGTCATTTAGTCTGCTATTCATTGCTTCTAGATTGGTTTTTATCTCAGGAATTGAATTGTCTAATTTTGATTGGTTCATCTTTATAGTTTCTAGTTCCTTGTTACAGCGATCTGCATTTCTATTGATAATCTTTCTTAATTCCTTTAGCATTTTTATTACCTTCTTTTTGAACTCAAGGTCTAGTAGACTGGTGAGGTCTGTTTCATTATTTGTTCTTTCAGGGGATTTCTCTTGTTCTGTTGATTGGAAATAGTTCCTATGCTTTTTAATTTTACTTAACTTTCTCTGTCTATGAATTTAGGAGAAACAGCAATCTACTGTGGTCTTGAAGGGGTGTTTTTATGTGGGATTGACCCTGCAAAGACAGTATGTCTCCAGTATTTTTGGTGCAAGGGCTGATTTTGGTATGGATGCCAGCCACATTTTTCCTCAGGGTGTGCTGGTCGTTACCCCCTTGATAGGGGGTGTGCTTGGTGTTGTCATATCTAGAGCCTGTGCTGGATGTGAGGCAGCGCTTCCTCTCTGCTCCGTGGCTGTCACCGTACTTTTGGGGGTGGGGCCTGCTCCCCAGTTGTTGGAATAGATGGCCTGAGGATTGGGTTCGATCAAGCTCCGTAGCCCTTGAGTGTGCACCCTGCCCCAAGGGAGGTAAATCCTGAAGCAAATGAGGCCCATGTGGTCACAGAAGACCTGTACACCACCTGTGTGGGCATCCGTGGTTCCACTCAGAAGCAGTCTAAGTTCACGTCCCTTTCTCTGTGGTGTTCATCCCAGATCTAGTGCAGGGCTGTGGTGTGGAGTGGGTGGGGCTGGGGCATTTGCTAGGCTGGGGCTGGCGGTCAGGTTGTGGTTGCAGGAGTTGAGCTGGCTGCTTTGCTGCCTGAGATCTGGGCTGCCTCTGTGGCAGTCTTTTCCCAGGACCGTTATTCCCCAGACGTAGTGCTAAGCTGTGGTGTGGAGTGGGCGGAGCCTGGGCTCTCTTGCTGGCAAATGAACTGCTGCATACCCCTGCCCAGGGCCTGCCCGAGATTCAGTACTTAGCCCCTTCACACTCTTGTGGTGCCACCAGGTACACACGCTGACAATTTCTGCCCAGCTAGACCCACTGCCCCTGTGCGTGCACTTATAATGGGCTCTGCAGGGCCCCCCAACCCCGATAACCTCCCAGGCCCTCTGGTCTGTCTCTGCATAGCTAGGCCAGGTCTCTGCTCAGATCTCATGCCAAGCTGTGGTGTGGACTGAGTGGGGCTCGGGCATCCGCCCATTTGGATTGGGAAGTGCAGTGAGGTGGCAGCCACCAGTGCAAGGCTGTCTCATCCCTGATTGTTAGCAAGCCAGCACACGTGCAGTCCTATCGAGTAGAGTCTAGACTTCTTCAGTCTTTCTGTCTGTCTCAGTGAATTTCCCAGCAGGCAAGGGGACTTTAATCCTCTGTGCAGGAATCCCAGGAATTGGATGCCCAAACTGTGGCTTGATCTGCTCACTCCCCAGAGTGAAGGTCCACCCATGTGGACCTTTTCTTCCTTTCAGATCCCTCCCAGGGATGCAGGTCCTGATCTGGTACCTTTTTTTCCCATCATACCCAGTTACATGGAGATCTTTATTGCAGCTTTGGTTGTATAGCAGTTCTTCTGCCAGTTTCCAGTTCGTTTTCATTGAGAACTGTCCCACATGTAGATATATTTTTGATGTGTTTATGGGGGGAGATGAGCTCCATGTCCTCCTACTCCACCATTTTGATCACCTCAGTTGCTGACTTCTTGAAGCCTTGGTTTCCTTTTCTATAAAATGGAGGCCTAGTGCCGACCTCATTGGGTTTTTTGAGGATTAAACGGAATATTGCACATAAAGCACTTAATAACTGTCTAGGAGTAAGCAAGTAATGACCTGGTGACTGCTGTTACTTGGGCATCTCAGAGGCCTCTCCACTGCCATTTGAGCACTGTTTTAGGCTATGTTGTAGAATGTGTAGTCACAAATCATAGAGTATTGTGTCATTATCTTTTATAGATGTAAAAATGTTCCTGTAGATATCATGTCTTCACACTCCTTATGGAAATAAGAGGAGAATGGTTTATTATTTATTATTCAGACTTAGGAGAAATGTGGGTTAAATTAATTTCAGTTGACCAGCACAATTGCAACCACTGACCCAGTGATATCGAGTTGAGAAGTGATGGAAACTGGGCTGATTAGGAATGAAGAGACCACATTTTATGGCCTCAAATTATAGGCTACTGAATTTGAAGACAGAATGAATGCACCTGTTTAAACAGAAGAAAGACTATAGCTTCAACATCTCTGATATACTGGAAATAGTATAGGACAAAGTGAAATTTCTACATACTCTTATTTTAAATGATTTAAAAGAAATCACTGGGTCAGTGGTTGCAGTTGTGCTGTTCGTCTGCAACTGGGTAACTGAGGAGTCATTAGGTTCTGGAAATTGACTTACATCATCTAAATTCAAAAGAGATTTATTTCTAAATCACAATACCAATTTAATAATTTCTGTGGAGAAATATATGTCACCAAGATGTCTAGACTAGTTGGTCAGGGTATTTGTTTCTCAAGAGATGTCTACTTGATAAATCAAGTCTGTATCTGAAGGTTGCTTGTGAACTTAATGTCAAATTGTTTGATTTTAAGGGATAGTATAATCAGTCATGAATATTCTTTGTCACTTTAGAGATATATCTAACAAACCCATACTTATAGCAGCAGGGCAATCTTTTTTGAACTGGGAGAAATAACTTAGTCCCATCTTAAGAGGTGAATTCTAAAAATAGCTGATCTTCTTTATCTCTGATTAGAGAATGACGTTTTCTTACCCTGTCTACCAGTTATGGGTGATACACTGTTAAGAGTTTGTATCTCTCCTGTGAACTGAATATAGGAGATAGTGCCCAAAGTTATTGTTTCTTTCCCTCGGAAATGAGTGTTGTGTGTATATACATGGTCTTTCTTCTTGCAGTATTTCCAGGACTCTCCAGACCCAGAAGGTGGTTTGTTCGTAGGAGAGAAGAGAGCCTATTTAGGCTATGGTGCTTGAAAACATGTTCAGCCTTCTTTTTGCATTCTGATTCTATTAACTGACTTTGGAATACACAGAAAATAAATGCATCTCATAGACCCTCACTGGTGGTAGAGTAATAAGGCTATGAGCTTCTGCAGAGCTAGGCAATATCTAAGTTTTCTAATTTGTTTTCCAATTAAGAAATTATAGTTCTTTACTATTATTCTCTGCCTAGGAGTAGATATGTTCTATTCCTTATACTACCTTATTGTTTATTTCACAGATCCATTGTTTATCATGTCAAGTGAGAAAGACCACAACCAGGCAAATATTCAGGCCACCCTGATTCGAAGCAGACTGGTAGGTCTTACTCATCCACTAAGGTAGCCTAATGGACCTAACTGCGCTGATCAGATTGACTAATCACCAAATCTCCACTGGATTTTATATTCTGCAGAGATTACTTTGCCACGATTACCAGGGGACAAAGTATCTTAATACTTGTGGCCCAGTGTGAGGATTAACTAACTAATAGTGAATAAAGGTCCCATTATAACCTAAGTTATTTCAATGAGAAAAGTAATATATGCCTGTGTTGAAAGAGTTCAAATAGTACAAAAGCTTATATGGTATAAAGTAACTGCTACCCTTAGCCCTCTTCACATAATCATCCATTAGCATCAGTTTCTTGAGTACCCTTCTAGAGATAGTCTATGCATATACCAATAGCCGATGTCATATACACTGTTTTGTGCCTTTAAAAAGTTTGCAGTAGTAAAATACTTCAGAAAATCTGATGATATAATTTTGTCCTTTTTTCCCCTGCCTTCCTGTCCTAACATTAGAGAAGGGTTCCCAGGTATAGAACCATGTTCAGTAGCCTGTTTCATTATCCAAGATATTCTGTATATTGGAGCAAGGCAGATCCTGTTCCATCATTCATCAGTCGGGACTGGAAGGGACATGAGGAGAGACACAAAGAAGCCCTCCGGAAACTTGCTGTGTAAGTGTCAGGTAGCTTCAGCTGCTACTCATGTTTTTAATGAATGCATTTTTCTTCTTAAAAATTTTATTTATTCATTCTGTATTATTTTAAAATATACAGGCACTTCCCTGGTTGTCCAGTGGTTAAGACTTCGCCTTCCAATGCAGGGGGTGCAGGTTCAATCCCTGGTCAGGGAACTAAGATCCCACATGCTTTGTGGCTAAAAAACCAAAACATAAAACAGAAGCAATATTGTAACAAATTCAATAAAGACTTTAAAAATGGTCCACATCAAAAAAAAAAATCTTTAAAAAAAATGTACAGTTGTGATGTTATACCTAGACCAATTGAGCTCAAATTCTCTTTCTTAAGCCCTTTGACCAGAACAAGCCTGATTCAGGAGCAATGGTTATAGGTTTATTGGTTAGTAGATGTTCTCCAAAGGTTGGAGTGCATATGTATATTAAGTGATAACTTAATAGTAGAAGTGAATGCATTTGTTGTTTCTTTGATTCATCTTAGAAATTGCAAGTGTACTTTTCTGCTAGTATCCAAATACACTTTTTGGACACTTGCAGCCAAGGCACCTTCAGAGACAGATCTCTTGAATTGTTTATTCTTTTAAGGAATATTTACAAATTCATACCTAGTAAATTTCTTTTAAAATGCTACCTTACAGCCTAGACATAAAACTTCATTTTTTAAAGTTTTGTAATTCTCATGTGCTATTAACTAAAAGTGAGTAGTTTCGTATGTGAGATTTCATAAGTCTACTCATTTATTAGCTTTCAGTTCCACTTGTTGGCTCCTGGTTTCCTGGCTCAGGGAAAGTAACTATTCTAGTCTGAGATGTAGAACAGTAAGATGCATGTTATAGAAGACTTTGCTTTCAGTATGAGCTACCCTGTGTATTCCCTACTTTATAGACATATAAATATGAATTGGAAATTATATGTTAGACTTGAATAATGTTTTCCTGCTTCGTTTTAGAACTGACACTTCTTTTCCGATGCCTAAAGAAGTTTATGAAGATCCCGATGTTACTGGAAAGAATCGCTATAAATATTTTGAAAGGTAGAAAATAGTTACTGTGAATGTGAGCCCTAGTATTGTTAGAGACCACTTTGTAATAATGATAGCAGCTCTCATTTTTAAGTGCATGCAGTGTGCCAGGCATCACTTTATAAGTGCTTTACATATAATATCAATTTTCAGAACAGAAATATAGGATAAGATATATTATCCCCATTTTACCAGTAAGGAAGCTGAGACCAAGAGAGGAGAAGTAAATTGCTCAAGGTCACATAAATTAGCAAGTGGTAGAGTTGGGGTTCCAACTAAGTCTGCCTGGCATTAGAGGTACTAATTGCAAATAAGAATGTATATTTGAGAACAAAATGAAGTTATCAAATGAAGTGAGATAGAGCAAAGACACCATGACAGCCATAGTGCAGGGGAAAGTGTTAAAAGAGGGCAAATAGGTGAAATTTGCTATCTTTGTGTGAATGTTGCCAAAACCAACATGGTCAAAAGATTCATTTTGTTTCATTTGTGAGTAATACTCATGTGATAATCATACACTCAGATCAGATTAAAATAAGATGAGGATTTCCCTATAGGTCCTATCTGAGTTAGCAAAATAGTCTTGATGTTATATCTACATAAACTCATTTGAGAAAAGTAAACTTGTAGTCCACATTATGCTGATTTTTTCAGAGAAATGTTAAATTCTTAACATACTATACTCAATTCCTAGACTTTTGGGGGGAAACTTTTTAAAGTAAATCATTGGGAATTTCAGAATATCTCAGGGAACTTGAGAAGTTGCTGGGGACTAATGACCAGCTGAAGCCCATGTATAAGGCAGTTTCTCAGAGTATGGCTTGTTTCCCACCTTCAGAGAACACACTGGGATGTTTATTAAAAATGCAGATTCACTGGCTCCACCTTGTATCTACTGAATCTCGTGGGCTAGACCTGGGAATTTGAATTTTAAACAAGAATCTTCCCACTCCCCAGTGATTTTTGTGTATGCCAAAGTTTGAGAATTACTGATATATGAAGTATTCAAACTCACTGATTTCAAGGGACAAATATTAACAATGGAAGAAAGCTCAGAGAGCACACAATGCAAAAGTACCACACATTTGTGTTTTCCTTTCTCCCCCAGGCCTTTCCTTCCATTTTATCAACAGATGCCATTCAATGTTGTTTTTGCATCAACCAGGTAAGTAACCATTATTTTAAAACTTTTTTTCCGGTTTATTTTATTTATTATTTGCTTCCATATTTGTTTCCAGAGGATAGTTGACTAAATCAATACTTTAAACTTTGGATCACTAGCCATTAGAAGGTCTTCTAGTGGGTCATGAGCAGCATTTTAAAAAACAAAATAGAATAGAAAATAACCAAGAGCATCAGACATATTGAGGGTAGGTTTTTTTGTTTTTTTGTTTTTTTGGGTTTTTTTTTTGCGGTACGCAGGCCTCTCACTGTTGTGGCCTCTCCCGTTGCGGAGCACAGGCTCTGGACGCGCAGGCCCAGTGGCCATGGCTCACGGGCCCAGCCGCTCCGTGGCATGTGGGATCTTCCCAGACCGGGGCACGAACCCGTGTCCCCTGCATCAGCAGGCGGACTCTCAACCACTGCGCCACCAGGGAAGCCTGAGGGTAGTTGTTTTTTGCTTATAACTTTTGTTTTGAATAGATACGTACATTTGCTCATCTAATTTTTGCTATACACTTTCCCATGTCAATATAACTTAAAATTTCTATAGGAGAAAAAAATCCAAGGTATTCTTGAAATGAAATGGAAAAGAACCCTTTTTTAAGGTCTCAGATTTCTGGATAGAAAGTTAGATAGGGCTTAACTTTCAAACATGCATTTAAAGGATATGATTACTCTTAATGATATAGCATCTTATGAATAGGATATATGTTATCAAAGGTCTGTAATCCTCAATATAAGTGCCTAAGGATCTTGTTGTGATTTATGTCATAGAGTGTTCTGCCTATGTTTTCCTCTAAGAAACTATCAAACTCTTAGAGGAGAACATAGGCAGAACACTCTATGACATAAGTGCCAATTATGATCCCAGTTCCCCTCTAATTTTTTAAGACTGTATATGGATACCTTTGGCTCTTACATGGATGGAGGAAAGATCCTCTGCTGTCCTTCTAGACAGAGCAACTTTGTGTATTGTCACTTTACCTGGGGACAACTGCAGACTTGTTTTCTGTGAAATGCTTTGTATGAGCAAAAGAGAAGCTATAAGACAGGTATCTCCCTATAGATACCTTTGGTAATTCTTTAAAAGCAGACTCACTGGATCTCCTGCTTTGGAGGTCATAATCACATTAGGTCTAAAAATTGTTCAGTTGATTGTGGGGAGTTCTCAGGTCTACAGTGATGAACACTGGGCCCCTCCACTCCTTCCTAACTAATTTTGATGTAAGGGATAAAGATTTCCTTTGAGAGTTAAAGCACGACAATTGACATTCTAGAAAGTTTCTTTCTCTCTCAGAAGTTTTAAAGAATGAATCAGTAACCGTCTGTGAAGTCAACTCTGGAATTCTGGCAGTGTTGAGTTTCTGAGTGGTGAGGATAATTCTGACTTATGTTAGCAAGTATGGACTTGTCTGGGGACAGCTGGCCTTCTCCAGCCACACCCTTTCCATGGCTAGCTGTTGGAGCCTTTACTTTGGACTCTATGTAAGCATCTTGGTGAAGAGGATAAAAAGTAATATTTTTAAAATGTTCAATAGTGGTTTCCAGTTCCACATATAAGGTGCTTGGAAGTTGCTATTAACTGAAGATTTTAAAAACAGGCAAATACAGGGAGTAATAGCTACCCAGAACAGAGATTCATGGGTAGAAACTGCCCTGAGAACCATTCCTAGGTAGGAAAACCTGAACTATAATTGACAAGTTGCCGGAGATTCAGTGTGGAAAACTCTGAGAATGAAAAACTCCAGGAGGACCCAGTCATAGGGGCTCCCACAATTTTGTGATTTACCTCCAGGAACTCAACCAGGTTCTCACAGTAAATATTGGAGAAAAATTCCCCCATGCTTCTGGCAGGAGGAGGGAAAATGGAACCACTTTGAAATATGCTAGAGCACTCTGTTCTTAACAAGGCCAGCTGTCAGGAGAAACTAGTGAACCAGAGCCTAACCTGCTGGGGTATTATCAGAGCCTAACTGAGAGGGGAAGGAAATACCCAACTTCAGTCCCCTTTTGCCATCCTGCCCCACCTAAGGGGGAAGAAAAACTGAAAAACACTTATGAAGCTCATAGTCCAGATGCATAGGCTCACTGAAAGAAAGACCTAATATATGAAAATAGAATGCTTTCCCCTCCCCCCACACCTTACCACCAAATTACTAAAGACCTATTTACAGTTTTTCTTACTCAGTACATCATGTGTAGCTGTAAGAAAAAAAATTACAAGGCACACTGAAAGGCAAAACCACAATTTGAAGAGACAGCATAACCATCAGAACCAGACATGGCAGGGATGTTGGAATTATCAGAAAAGGAATTTAAAACAACTGTGATGAACATGCTAAGGGCTCTGATGAGTGAAGTAGACTTCAAGCAAGATCAAATAGGCAATGTAAGCAAAGAGATGGAAATTCTAAGGAAGAACTAAAAAAATAAAATGCTAGAGATCAAAAACACTGAAACAGAAATGAAGAATTCCTTTGATAGGCTTGTTAATAGACTGGACATAGCTGAGGAAAGAATTTGTGATCTAGAGGATATCCATACAAACTTCTAAAATTGAAAAGCAGAGAGAACAAAGACTGAGAAAAACAGAATATCCAAAACCTGTGGACAAATACAAAGGTATAGCATACGTATAATGGGAGTACCAGAAGAAGAAAGAAAGGAACAGAAGAAATATTTGAAACAATAATGACTGAAAATTTATCCAAATTAATGTCAGATATCAAACTACAGAGTCAGGAAGCTCAGAACATCAAGCAGAATAAATGTCAAAAAAGCTACACCAAGGCATATTATATTCAAACTAAAGAAAATCAGAGATAAAGAATAAATTCTGACAGAAGGCAGAGTACAAAATTACCTCACCTATAGAGGAGCAAAAATAAGAATTACATCTGACTTCTCAGAAACCATGCAAGCAAGAAGAGAGAGAAGTGAAATTTTAAAGTGTTGAGAGAAAAAAAATCAACCTAGAATTCTGTATCCTGCAAAATTATCCTTCAGAAATGAAAGCAAAATAAAGACCTTCTCAGACAAACAAAAATTGAGGGAATCTTGCCATTTGTTGCAAGAAATATTAGAAGTTCTTTAGAGAGAAGGGAAATAATATAGGTCAGAAACTTGGATCTACATAAAGAAAAGAAGGGCATCAAAGACAGAATAAATGAAGGTGAAATAAAAACTTTTATTTTTTAACAGTTTATTCAAAATAATAAGACCACCAGGGCAGAAATAGAGACACAGATTGAGAAAATGGATGTGTGGACACAGGGGGGAAGGGGAGGGTAGGATGAATTGGGAGATTAGGTTTGACATAAATACACTGCCATATGTAAAACAGATAGCTAGTGGGAACCTGCAGTATAGTACAGGGAGCTCAGCTCAGTGCTCTGTGATGACCTAGATGGGCGGCATGGGGGGAGGTGGGAGGGAGGTCCAGGAGGGAGGTCCAAGAGGGAGGGGATATATGTATACACATAGCTGATTCACTTTGTTGTACAGCAGAAACTAACACAACATTGTAAAGCAATTATACTCCAATTAAAAAAAAAAGGAAGACAATGGAAGACAAATGGTGGGCAGTTTGTTTTTCCTCTTTGACTAATTATTAAAGGAGCCCATTCGGAAAAAAAATTAATAATAATAAGAGCAACAATGTATTTGTTATGCTCATGAATATATCATGTATATGCTTATATATAAGTGAAATGAATGACAGCAGTAATAAAAGATGAAAGGGAGGAATGAGGATTATTTTGTTATTATAAGGTACTTACACTGCTTGAGAAGTGATATAGTGTTATTTAAAAGTGGACTTGGATTAGTTGTAAATGTATATTGTAAACTCTGGGACAATCACTAAAAAAGTAAAAAATAAAGGGAAGTATAACTGATATGCTAATAAAGAAGAGAAAATGGAATCATATAAAACGTGGTTAAAACTACAAAAAGACAGAAAAAGGGTGGAAGATAAAATAGGAACAAAGAACAAGTGCAACAAATAGATATGGTAGATATTAATCCAACTATCAATAATCACTTTGGCCATCAGGGGTCTAAATGAACCAATTAAAAGACAGCTATTGTTAAAGTGGATCAAAAAACAAGAACCAATTATATGTTGTCAATAAAAAACCTACTTTAAGTATAAAGACACATATAGATTAAAAGTAAATAGATAGATTAGAACAGAATAGAGAGCCCAGAAAAAAACTCATGTGTTTATGGTCAGTTAATCTATGACAAAGGAGGCAAGAATATACAATGTAGAAAAGACAGCCTCTTCAATAAGTGGTGCTGGGAATACTGGACAGCTACATGTAAAAGAATGAAATCAGAACATTCTCCAACACCATATACGAAAATAAACTCATAGACCTAAATATAAGACCTGAAGCCATAAAACTCCTAGAAGAAAACATAGGAAGAACACTCTTTTACATAAATTGTAGCAATATTTTTTTGGAGCAGTCTCCTAAAGCAAAGGAAATAAAAGCAAAAATAAACAAATGGGACCTAATTAAACTTAAAAGCTTTTGCACAGCAAGGAAAACCATCAACAAAATGAAAAGATAGCCTACTGAATGGGAGAAAATATTTGCAAATGATATGACCGATAAGGGGTTAATATCCAAAATATATAAACAGCCCATACAACTCAACATCAAAAAAACCCAAGCAACCCAATTAAAAATGTGCAAAAGACCTGAATGTCTATTTCTCCAAAGAGGACATGCAGATGGTCAACATGAACGTGAAAAGATGTTCAACATTGCTAATCATCAGGAAAATGCAAATCAAAACCACGATGAGATATTATCTCATACCTGTCAGAATGGCTATCATCAAAAAGAACACAAATAACAAACGTTAGCAAAGTGGAGAAAAGGGAACCCTCCTACACTGTTAGTGGGAATGTAAATTGGTGCAGCCACTGTGGAAAACAGTCGGGAGGTTTCTCAAAAAACTAAAAATAGAACCACCTTATGACTCAGCAATTCCACTCCTGGGTATATATCCGAAAAAAACAAAATCACTATTTTGAAAAGATACATGCACCCCAATGTTTATAGCAGCATTGCTTACAATTGCCAAAATATGGAAGCAATTCAAGCATCCATCAACAGATGAATGGATAAAGAAAATGTGGTGTGTGTATATATATATATATATATATATATATATATATACATACATACACATACACAATGGAATACTACTCAGCCATAAAAAAGAATGAAAATTACCACTTGCAACAACATGCATGGACTTGGAGGGTATTATCCTAAGTGAAGTTAGTCAGACAGAGAAAGAGAAATACTGTATGATATCACTTATGTGTGGAATCTAAAAAATACAACAAACTAGTCAATATAAGAAAAAAGAAACAGACTCACAGATATAGAGACCAAGCTAGTGGTTACCAGTGGGGAGAAGGAAAGGGGGAGGGGCAATATAGGAATAAGGGATTAAGAGGTATAAGCCATTATGTATAAAATAAGCTACAAGTATATATTGTACAACATGGAATATAGCCAATATTTTATAATAACTATAAATGGAGTATAACCTTTAAAATTTGTGAAATACTGTATAGTACACCTGTAACATATAATATTACACATCAACTACACTTCAATTAAAAAATGTAAAAAGAAAGAACAGAAGTAAATGGATAGAGAAAACTATAGCATGCTAACACTGAAAGAAAGCAACAGTAGCTATAATAATTTCAGACAGAGCAGACTTCAAAGCAAGGAAAATTATCAGGGATAAAGAGAGGCATTATATAATGATACAGAGGTCAGTTCACCAAGAAGACATAATAATCCTTAATGTATATGTGCCTGATGACAGTGTGAAACTACATGTGGCAAAAAGTAATAGAATTACAAGGAGAAGTAGATGAATCCACTATCACCTCCTGTTGGAAATGGATACATCTAGCAGACAGAAAATCAGTAAGGCCCTAGTTGAACTTAACAATGCCATTAATCAGTTGTATATAATTGGTATCTATAGACTACTTATTCAACAACAGCAGAATACACATTCTTCTCAAGTTCACATGAAACATTCACCAAGATAGCCACATTCTGGGCCATAAAACACACTTTAATAAATGTAAAAGCTTAGAAATAATACAATGTCTGCTCTCAGACCATAGTGGTATTAAACTGGAAATTAAGAACAGAGAGAGAACTGAAAATCCCCAAATATATGGATATTAAACAATATATTTCTAAATAACATATGGATCAAAAAAGATATATCATGGGAAATTTTAAAATATTTTAAACTAAATGAAAATGACAATATAAATTATAAAAATTTGTGCAATGCAATGGAAGCAGTGCTTAGTGGGAAATTTATAGCATTGAATGCATGTATTACAAAAGAAGAAAGATCTAAATCAATCATCTAAGCTTCCACCTTGAGAAACTAGAAAAAGAAGAGCAAATTATATCCAAAGCAAGCAGAAGAAAAGCAGTAATAAGAATTAGAGCATAAATCAATGGAATTTTTTTTCAAGTGTATGGAGAGTATACGCCATGTACTTTCTTAAAAATTTTTATTTATTTATTTTGGTTGTGCTGGGTCTTAGTTGCAGCTTGTGGGCTCCTTAGTTGCAGCTCATGGGCTCCTTTAGTTGCGGCATGTGTGCTCCTTAGTTACTTCTTGCAGGGTCCTTAGTTATGGCATGCGAACTCTTAGTTGTGGCATGCATGTGGAATCTAGTTCCCTGACCAGGGATCAGACCTACATCCCCTGCATTGGGAGGTGGATTCTCAACCACTGTGCCACCAGGGAAGTCCCATAAATCAACAGAATTGATCAAGGAAATTGATAGAGAAAATAAGTGGAACCACAAATTTCCTTGAAAAGATCACTAAAACTGATAAGCCTCAAGTGAGGCTAACTAAGAAAAAAAGAGAGGACACAAATTATTAATATCAGATATGAAAAAGGATGCCCTTTTCAGAAATGAAAAAGGGTCACTGCAGATCCCATGGCATTAAAAACATAATTAAGGAATACTGTGAATAACTCTATGCCTACAAATTTGATATTCTAGATGAAAAGGACTAATTACTTGAAAGGCAATTTGCCAGAACTCACACAAGAAGAAACAGAAAATCTGAAAAGGCCTATATTATTATTAACAAATTTTTGAATCAGTAATTAATAACTTTCTAAAACATAAAGCACCAGGCCCAGATGGGTCTGCTGGTGAATTCTACCAAACGTTTAAGGAAGAAGTTATACCATTCTCTGCAGTCTCTTTCAGATAATAGAAGCTAACTCATTCTTTGAGACCAGCATTACTCTAATACCAAAACCAGGCAAAGACATTAAAAGAAAACTACAAACCAACATCTCTCATGAATGTAGGCATGAAAATCCTCAACAAAATATTAGCAAATCAAATCCAACAATGTATGAAAAGAGTTATACACCACAACAAAGTGGGATTTATCCCAGGTATGCAAGGCTGATTCTGCATTTGAAAATCAGTTAATATTATGCATCACATCAACAGGCTGAAAAAGAAAAATCACATGATCATATTACTAGAGGCCAGAAAAAGTATTTGACAATATCCAATACTCATTCATGATTAAAACTCTCAGTTAACTTGGATTAGAAAGGAATGTCCTCAACTTTATAAAGAATGTGTACCAAAAACTTACATCACACTTAATGGTGAGAAACTCAAAGCTTTTCCACTAAGATCAGGAAAAAGGCAAGGATGTCCCCTCTCATCACTTCCTTTCAATATCATACTGGAAGTCCTAGCTAATTCAATAAGACAAGAAGAAGAAATAAAAGGTATACAGTTTGGCTTCCCTGGTGGCGCAGTGGTTGAGAGCCCACCTGCAGATGCAGGGGACGCAGGTTCGTGCCCTGGTCCGGGAAGATCCCACATGCCGCGGAGCGGCTGAGCCCGTGAGCCATGACTGCTGAGCCTGCGCATACGGGAGAGGCCACAACAGTGAGAGGCCTGCATACTGCAAAAAAAAAAAAAGGTATACAGTTTGGAAAGGAAGAAATAAAACTGTCTTTTAGCAGGAGACATATTCATCTATGTAGAAAATCTAAAAGAAATTACTGAAAAAAAAAGAAAACCTCTCCTGGAACTAATAAGTGATTATAGCAAGGTTGTAGGATATAAGGTTAGTATACAAAAGTCAGCTGCTTTCCTATATACTTATATAGAACAAGGGGAATTTGAAATATAAAACACAGTGCCATTTACATTAGCATCAACAAATGAAATACTTAAATATAAATTTAATAAAATATACACAAGATCTATTTGAGGAAAACTGCAAAACTTTGATGAAAGAAATCAAAGAACAACTAAATAAATGAAGAAATATTCCATGTTCATGGATAGGAAGACTCAATAGTGCAATATGTCAGTTCTTCCCAATTTGATTTACAGAGTCCATGTAATCTCAATTAAAATCCCTGCAAGTTATTTTGTGGATATTGACAAAGTGATTCTAAAGCTTATATGAAGAGGCAAAAAACTCAGAATAAGCAGCACAATATTGAAGGAGAAGAACAAAGTTGGAGGACTGACATGACCTGACTTCAAGACCTACTGTAAAACTTTCATAATCATGAAAGTGTGGTATTATGGAAAGAATAGACAAATAGATGAATGAAATAGAATAGAGAGCCCAGAAATAGACCCACATAAATATAATCAACTAATCTTTGACAAAAAGAACAGACAATACAATGGAGTCTTTTTAAACAAATGATGCTGGAACAACTGGACATCTACATGCAAAAAAATGTATTTAGGCATAAGCCTTACACCCTTCACAAAATTAACTCAAAATGATCACAGACTTAAATGTAGGATACAAAAACATAAAACTCTTAAAAGATTACATAGGAAAAAACCTAGATGACCTTGGGTATGGTGATGACTTTTTAGATACAACACCAAAGTCATGATCCATTAAAGAAATAATGGAAAATCTGGACTTCATTGAAATTTAAAACTTCTGCTCTACAGAAGACAATATCAGTAGAATGAGAAGACAAGTCACAGACTAGGAGAAAATATTTGCAAAAGACATATCTGATAAAGGACTGTTATCCAAAATAATCAAAGAAGTCTGAAACTCAACAGTAAGAAAACAAAAAACCTGATTTTAGAAAAGGTCAAAGACCTTAACAAATACCTCACCAAAGAAGATATACAGATGGCAAATAAGGATATGAAAAGATGCTCCACATGATGTCATCAGGGAAATGCAAATTAAAATGAAATTCCGCTATACACCTGTTAGAATGGACAAAATCTGGAACACTAACACCACCAAATGTGGAGCAGCAGGACCTTTCATTTTTGGTGGGAATGCGGAATGCTATAGCCACTTCAGAAGACAGTCTGGCAGTTTCTTACAAGACTAAACATACTCTTACCATATGATTTGGCAATCCTGCTCCTTGGTATTTACCCAAAGAGGCTGAAAACTTATCTCTACAGAAGAACCTGCTCACAGATGTATATAGCAGTTTTATTCATAATTGCCAAAACTTGGAAGTAACCAAGATGTCCTTCAGTAGGTGAATGGATAAATAAACTATGGTACATTGAGACAGTATAATATTATTCAGCACTAAAAAGAAATGAGCTTATCAAGTCATGAAAAGACATGGAAGAATCTTAAATGCATATAGTTAAGAGAAGGAAGCCAATCTGAAACGGTTACATACTGTATGATTCCAGCTATATGACATTCTGGAAAAGGCAAAATTATGGAGATTATAAAAAGATTGGTTGCCAGGGGGTTGGGGGGAATGGGGAAAGGATGAATAGGAGCACAGAGGATTTTAAGGGTAGGGGAAATACTCTGTATGTTACTATAATGATGGATACATGTTATTATACATGTATACATAGACATATAAGGATTTGTCCATACCCATATAATGTACAACACCAAGAGTGAACCTTAATGTAAACTGTGGACTTTGGGAGACTGTGAAGTGTCAGTGGAGGTTCATCAATTGTAACAAAGCTACCACTCTGGTGAGTCATGTTGATAATGTGTTGGGCTATGCATGTGTGGGGCAGGGAGTATATGGGAAGTTTCTGTACCTCCTTCTCAATTTTGCTATGAACCTAAGATTGCTCTAAAAAATTGCCTTTAAAAAATACAGACATTCAATAGAGTTCATAATAACAAAACAAGATTTGCTAGCTTTGTGAAGCTCCTCTTTGTGTGCGGTTCAGTTGGGGCTGGAAGGGAAAATCTAGAAGACTGTAGGTTTGGCAGACAGTACATGTTCCTGGTAGTGGCCCGTAGTAGAGGAGGAGGGGCCTGGATGGAGGGAATAGAGCAGCAGTGCCTTCTGTAAAGATACCAAAGCCAGACTAAGTAAGGCTGAGGATGGGATCCAGGACAAGGCAGGGCTCAAGCCAAGTAGGAAGCATATATGGAGTCTTTCTGGCATTGGGTCCCGATCGAGGCTGGGCAGAGGTGGGAAAGAGATTTTTACTCTTTCTTATTCACATTTTGCTCTCCTCTAAAACCAACTGAAATGGAGAGAAAAAGAATAGGTTGGAGAAAAATAACAAGTTGGTTGGGAAAGAAGCTGTACTATTAAGTTGCATAGGACTTTTGTCAAAGTAGCATTCCTCCTTTGCATCCTATCCTCAGACCCACCTAGAAGGGTCCCAAGTCAGCAGAAAGCTTAGTCAGAGGGATTCCTCAGGCTTTACCATAATCCTAGAACATTTGATCAGATGGGTCAAATGTGAAATTATTTAATTTAGAAAACAATAATTTATTCTCTTGATTCAAGCTTACGGTGTTATAATATTCACATGATCTGTGATGATAAAGCTAATTTGAAGTTATTTCCTCAAGTAGAATTTTTATAGTAGCATACATTCTGCTGAAAACTTAAGAAACTATATGTACGTACTTATATTGTCTACATGTGTTAGAAATTAATAGCAACTGCTTAAAAATGATTTCAATGCCTGTTAGAATTCAGCATTAAAAACAATTTAAAGTACTGTTTCATCACAGGTCGAAATGCCAAATAGACACTTCTTTCTAATTGGCTTGAAATGCATTTTTCTTTGAGTTAAGCTTTACATGCTGTGCTCATGTATAAGCACCTCCCCTTGCCTTTGACTTTTTCATAATGGAAATCTCTCTCTTTTTTTCCATTATTTATTGTTTGTGTAATTTAAC
The DNA here is from genome assembly GCF_003031525.2 of Neophocaena asiaeorientalis asiaeorientalis. NCBI lineage: Eukaryota > Metazoa > Chordata > Mammalia > Artiodactyla > Phocoenidae > Neophocaena > Neophocaena asiaeorientalis. The sequence goes on along the minus strand of NW_020171810.1, from coordinate 38,235 downwards.
CAATTCTTCAAAATGATATATTATAAATGGAAATGGTTATATATTTTTTTCTTATTTTATAAGTAGTATATATACAGGTTAAAAAAAAGTTAGAAAATTCGGAAGACTATAAACATGAAAAAAATTCTCTCTATAACCCTACTATCCAGAAATAATTGCTTTTATTATTGTGTATCCATCTAGGCATTTTTATGTGCCTAATAACACAGTCTTTAAAAACATAAAAATGTATTTCTAATGTACATACTGCTTTATAGTGTTCTTTTTTCTACTTTACTTTGGATCATAGACATTTTTGTTCATTCATAAATGTAGATTACATTGTAACTTTTAATAGCTGGATAAATTCCATTATGGATGTGCCATTTTTTAAAAAACAATTTTTCTACTGATGGTGATTAAGTTTGTAATATATTTTTTTAAAGAGTCACATGAGTAGATTGGGAAGGGTTTCCATGGAGTGTTGTTTAGTCAAAAAAGCAAGATGCAAAAACATATTTATAGTATGATTTCATGTTAGTCAAATGATAAAATAACACTATATTTGTGTCAGTGTAGAAAATAAGTGTGCCAAAAAATATGGAAGATATAATTCAAGGATACAACTGAGATACATACCCTAGATATTGGGTATATAGAGAAGGTACTGCTACAAGTGGATAAGGAAGAAAAAGGATTGAGGGATGCAAACTCAAAAGCACAAGAAAACACTGCACTAAAACATTAAACCATATGTGCTGTCATACTTATTGTTTAAGAAATTATGTGTAAGGGTGGGCATATGTTTAAGTGAATTAAAAAGTTTTTTTGTATCTAAAAATAGACAGAATGAAAAAAACAAGGGTGAAAATAATGGGTCCAAGGTTGATGCCTAATGACTCCAGGTATAACCATGTTTTAAAAATAAAATTGGCCATTAAAAATGTTTTTTACTCTTATGAGACTTTATAAACATGTCTGCATATATCTTTGCACACTCATTGAATTATTTCCTACAATAAATTCCTAGGAGTACAATTGCTGGGGCAAAAGCATATTTTAAGGGTTTGATATATATTGATAAGTTACCTGTTAGGTTGCACCTATTTGTATTTCCATCAATAGTTTATGAGAATGTCTGTTTCTTCACAACTTCATTGATGCTAGGTACTTTCACACTTTTTTTTTTTTTTTTTTTTTTTTACTTTCACACTTTTAAATCATTGCTTATGTTATATAATAAAATAGCATCTTGCTGTTTTAATTTACTTCTCTTAGATTACTATTTATGTTCATTATCTTTTCATATGATTGTTAGAAGTTTTACTTTTTGTTTTCTGGACTGTCCTTTACTCATTTCTCTGTGGCTATTTAACTGTCTTATTGATTCACAAGGGCATTTTATATAGAAAGACTGTTTAACTCTTTATCACATATGTTTCAAAACCTATTGATAGGTATAAAGTGATTGTATCAGGTTTTAATTTTTAAAATGATTTCCTCTTTTAGGGCAGAGCCATATACTTTTCCTCCTCCTTCCACTAAGTACCTCCCCATTCCTTCAAAGTATACCGTGGGCACTCAGACTGATTATCGCGATGCCGAAGTTCAAACAGACCCGTATTCTCCAGAATACATAGTATGTCAGGATTCCATCCCTGAACTGCTGACCCTGGCTACTCTCACTTGGGGTGAGTTGGTAATTCTTTTGAATATTTGCAGATGACAGTCCTGATAACCACACGTGCTATTGAGTTCTTGGAAATGACACACATAGAGGCAACTGTGGTTTAAAGTATTGCTATTTAAAGCGTCTTGCTCAGTAGAGCTACTTCATAGACTCATACATTTTCTGATAAATTTGTTCAAAGGTATTTACGCCCTTTTCACTGTAAGGAGGCTTATTGTTCTTTTCCCCTGAAGCTGAAGTTATATTTCGGCTTAATTTTGTGGTTACTTTACTGACGACTCCCCTCCCTCTTCTCACTGTTTCTCCCAGTGAATCAGTTCTTTTTCACTGAGGCATTCATACTCCTTCTTTACACATAAACCTTTCTTGAGTGTATAATACTGAATGCCTATTCCAACATAGGTAATAATATTATCTTTCTTTGCTAAACTATCTTGCAATTTATCAAGGCTCTCTTATATACTTTATTTGATGATTTGGATGATTTCTTTTGATATTATCTCTGAAATGCTAATATCTTCCAGGCTCAGAAATTCACTCTCAGAGTATAGAAATTCACTCCGGTCTAGGCCCTTATTATGTGAAACTATAAAAATTAATAAGAGAAGGGACCTTTAGAAACTATTAGGCATTAGCTTATTGAACTCACTTGATTGTAGCTGGGAAACTGACTCCTCTAAGGTCATGGAGATAGTTGGTTAACTGTAATGATTTTTATTAAAACGAGATTACTTTTGTTTCCCCAATGTAATTAATTGCTGTGATCAATTCTGCGTCACAGGCAAAGAAGATGTTCATATCTGAGTTCTAGTTTTGATTCTTGTTTCCTGGCCCACTTTATGAATCCAGATTAAGCATTCTTGACACCCACACTTTAAACCAGAGGCTCTAATTTTAGGCCTAGATGACAGGTTAAAAGTACGCTGAAATCATAAAAGACATATTATAAAGATTAATAACCACACTTAAAAGCAAGGAAGAAAATTTCCATCGTCTAGAAGTGGAGACTTCTTCCTAAAAGAAAGAAATAGCTGGGAACCTGTGATGGTAAGCAGGGACTCTGAATGGTGGGGAGCAGATCTGAGTTACCTGCTTAAACTAAAGGAAACAGAAACTTTTCTCCTGCCCACAGATAGGATTGAAGCCCAGTGCCTGCCAGTCTAAGCCAAGTGCTCCTATCTGGGGCCTTGGGCTTTACCTCTTGGTGTGACAAGGGCTTAGCGTTGAGCTGCAGGAGGACCAGAACCAGGACATCTAAAACAAGAAATCCGGGCAGGGGCTCAGAAGTGCTTCTCTTGGTAAAAGGCCTAATCTGGAGCCCTGCCACTGGCAGCTCTGGGGTTGAAGTATCAATAAAAACCTCCATGAGTTAGGCCTACCTCCTCATTGGTGAGGCCCTGGGCAGAGAGGTTCAAATAGAGGCCCATATACTATTGATATATGCATAGATGTTTAAAAATTATAAATCAAGCCACTATCTGTTAGGTAAAGTACGTTCTATATTTTTCACAAATAAATCTTTCTAAAAAGTTGAAAGGATAAATGTACATTTAAAATTCTTAGACTCTTTGGGATTGCATGCTGGAATGTGGCAGCAATGGGAGAGGCTGCCTAGTGGCCTGCCCTTTTCTCTGGCTCTGTTCAATATCACAAGGGGCCTGTCATGCATGTATATGATTGCCCCACCTTGCTTCTCCATTTTCTGTTTACACATCCTTGCAAACAGCTGCCACTTGGCTATGCCTTGGGCTTAAGGGTGAACAAACAGCAGCATATAGTCTGCCCTCAGGAGTCTGAATCCTGGGAAGAGGCCCATGTAGGTTTTGGAAGTGGGCTTGGGGCAATTTATGCATGGAATTCCAGGCCCTCTAAGAGCAGGAGTACTCCAGGTGGGCATTTTGTAGTATTATCTTTAAAGTGCTGTGGGAAAATAATTTCAAATCTAGAATTCTTATACCAGCCAACCTGTTATTCAGTGAAGGTGAAATAAGGACACTTTCACAGGATAGGACATTTCATAGGCCTATCTCATAGGATATTGTAAAGATTAATTTAAATTCATTTATGTAATGTGCTTAGACCAGTGCTTAGTATGTAAATAAGCTTTCTATACATGTTAGCTATTAATCTGAAAAGGAAGAACAAAAGGACATACTTCAACAAGAAGAAAAATAAGCCCAAAAGGAAGAAGCAGTGTTTAAGAATATGATGAGCAAAAAAAGAGAAAAATATGTAATTAAAAATTTAAAGTGTTGAGTTTTTAAAAATGATACTTAAAAAAAAAAAAAAAGAATGAAGCAAGTACTAAAACTCTAGATCAGGATTAGCAAACTATGGTCCATAGGCCAGTTTGGCCTATTGCCTTTTTTAATATGGCCTGCAAGTTAAGGATTTTTACATTTAAAAATGGATGAAAAAAACCTATTATGCGACATGTGAAAATTATTTGTACTATTTTGTGACTTGTGAAAATAATATGAAATTAAAATTCCAGTGACCCTAAAAAGGTTTTATTGGAATACAGCCAAACTTATTTGTTACGTAGTGTCCTTGCCTGCTTTTGCACTGCCATGCAGAATTGAGTAACTGAAAGAGACTGTGCGGCCCACAAAGCCTCATATATTTACTCACTGGCCTTTCACAGAGAAAGTCTGATGACCTCTGCTCTAGATCAGTCCTTTTCAGACTTTTGCATGAATAAGAATCATCTGGTGAGCTTGTTAAAACACTGATTCCTGGCCCCATCCCAGAGATTCTGATTTACTATGTCTGAGAAAGGGTGGAGAATTTGCATTTCTACCAAGCTCTCAGATGCTGCTGCTACTGCTGGTTTAAGAACCACACTGAGTACTGGAGTTAAGAAGAAACAAGAATAAAGCATGCAAAAATTCTGTTTTCTTTTGGAGAGAGAGCAATATTAATTAGCTTTAGACTTTATTAGAAAACTATGAGTGGAAATTTCTAGGTTAAAAAATTTATGTGTAACCTCTGGAAAAAAGAGAAGAAATATATCATTTCACAATTGGTAAAGGGGAAAAGGAGGAAATAACAGTAGAAATGGGGGAAAACGCAAAGAAAAAACACGACAAATAGAAAATGCATAGTAAAGTGTAGGGAAAATGTTCAAATATTTTAATAATCAAAATATATAATAAGAGTGACTTAAACTTGCCTATTAAAAAATTCTGGGATTGAATTCATTAAAACCGAGCAAAAACAGCTTGCTATTTATAAAATAGCATTATAACTTTGAAAATAAAGGAGTGGAAAATATACTGAAAGCTGACCCAAAGAAAGCTGGTGTAACAATGTTAATATTAGACCAAAGTTAATCAGAAAACAGTAAAAGGGATAATGAAGAACATGAAATAGTTATAAAAGGAAAAACCCGCCAGAAGTTATATCTGTTATGAATTTGAATTTACTCTGCATAGACTCAATATATAAAGCAAAACTGATTGAATCACAAGGAGAAATGGACAAATTCCTATTCACAGTGGAAGATTTTTTAATGCTCCTCTTTCAGATTAAGCTATCAAAAGTTAGGATTTAGGTGATTTGAACAAGATGATTAATGTATTTCACATAAAAGACTTTGCATGTGGTAAGCCATGTCGACACCTGCTATAGATCTGATTATGCATTAAGAAAATGTGGAAATAACTTGGCTGTAGCATTTCAAGGAAATAATTATGGCTCTGGGCTCCTTTGAACTGGCAGATTTCTCACTCCACATTTATAGTCATTTGATTTATGAGAAAGATGCCACTATATTCAGTGGGAAAAAGGAGGTCTTTTCAATAAATGTTGATGAAACAATTAGATATCCATGTGCAAAAGTGAACTTTGATTCTGATTTCTACCTCCAGGCAGTACTGGGAAAAACAAACAAAAAAACCAACGTGTGTGTGTGTGTGTGTGTGTGTGTGTGTGT
>NW_020171810.1:3318-31418 GCF_003031525.2 Neophocaena asiaeorientalis asiaeorientalis | reverse complement strand
GTGTGTGTGTGTGTGTGTGTGTGTGTGTGTGTAAATTGATAACCTGATTCTAAAATTAATATGGAAATGTGAAAGGGTCAAAAGTAGCCAAGGCAAATGTGAAGAAACAGAACAGTATACACTATGAGATACAAAGACTTACTTTAAAGCTGCAGTAATTACACAGTGTGGTATATTCTCAAAGGTACACAAATAGATTATTGTTACAGAATAGGGAGTCCAGAAATTAACCCACAAGTAGATATCATCTGACTTAAGACAAAGATGACACTACAGTACACTAGAAAAAAAATGATCTTTTCAATAAATAGTGCTGAATCAATTAGATAGTCATCTTGAAAACAGTGACTTGATTCCTAGTTCACACCATAAACTGAACCAATCCCAGATGTCTAAATGTGAAAGGTGAAACAAAAATTTAGAAGGAAACATAAGAGAATATTTTCATGATCTTGGGTAGGCACACATTTTATTAAATAGAACAAAATTGCTAACCATAAAGGGAAAATTAAGAAATTAGATCACATTAAAATTAAGAACCTCTGTTCACCAAAATACATTAAGATAGTGAAAAGGCAAGCCACATATTGGGAGAAGATATTTGCAATACCTACTTATGACAGAAGACTCATATCTAGAACACATAAAGAAATCCTACAAATCAACAAGAAAAAGACGACCCAATAGAAAAGTTAGCAAATGATGTGAGCCGTCACTTGATAAAACGGGTTTTCAAATGGCCAGTCAACATATGAAACAGTGTCCAACCTGATTAGTCATCAGGGAAATGCAAATTAAAATCTCAGTCTGATACTACAGATATACCAGAATAGCTGATGTTAAAAAGATTGATATTACTAAGTGATGATAAGGATTTGAAGCAAAGAGAATTTCATATACTGCATGTATATATTGCAACCATTCTTTGGAAACTGATAGTATCTTCTAAAGCTGACACAATACCTACAACCCAGGAACGTCATCCCTCACTATATACCCAAGAAAAGTGAGTACTTAGCTCTACTGTAAGAAATGTATATATGACTTTCACCAAGAGACAAGTGCAAGAATGTTCATAGCAGCACTATTCATAGTAACTCTGAACTGAAAACAACCCAGATGTCCATCAACCATAGAATGGATGAATAACCTGTAGTATGTTCACACAGTGAAATACTATATAGTAACGAGAATGAAAGTACAGCTACACATAACCACATGGGTGAATCTCACATAGATATTGCTGAGCAAAAGAAGTAAGACACTAAAGAATACCTACATTTTGATTTCATTTATATAAAGCGCAAAACCTATCAGAACTAAATTAATATGTTAGGAATCAGGCTGGTGGCTATCCTTGAGGCAAGTAGAGACTGGGAGGGAGTATGATGGGCAATCTAGGGTTCTGGTAAATTCTGTTCCTTGATCTGAGTGCTGGTTATTTGGGATGTTCCTTTGTGTACCTTTCTGTGTATATATTATACATTAGTAGAATGTTTGCATAAAAATAAGTGAAAAATAATGACACAGTAAAAGGTTGACACTGAAAGCACTAAGAAAAAAATCGAGTGCTATGTGCCAAGAACTGTTCCAAGTGCTTTATGTTTTTAACTTATTTAATCTTCACAAGTTAAGTAAATAATACATTTTAAATCAGAAACCAATAAGAAACCTTAAAAAGGCAAAAGAATTGGTCATTACGATCATAAACTTTTTGGATAAAGATTAATAATATACTGAAACTTCTTGTGGGAAACATCAAGACCAAAGACAGAAGTTGCAAATAAAGAGTATTAGAATTGGAAGAGGGACATACTATAGACTAAACGACTTAGGGACTATAAGAGAACACTATGCATCACTATTGCCCTACATTTAAAAACTAAGATTATATTAGTTTCAGGTATACAGCATAGTGATTTTTTAATAGATTATACTCCATTTAAAGTTATTACAAAATAATGGCTGTGTGTCCATGTGCTGTATAATATATCATCATTGCTTATCTATTTTATACATAGTAGTTTGTATCTCTTAATCCCGTACCCCTGTCTCACCCTCCCACCCCTTCCCTCTCCTCATTGGTATCCACTAGTTTGTTTTCTATATCTGTGAGGTTGTTTCTGTTTTGTTATATACGCTCCTTTGTTTTATTTTTTAGATTCCACATGTAAGTGACAACATACACTATGTCTTTCTCTGTCTGGCTTATTTCACTGAGGATAATATGCTCTAGAACCATCTATGTTGTTGCAAATGGCAGAAATTTATTCCTTGTTTATGGCTGAGTAAATTCCATTGTATATATACACCACATCTTCTTAATCCATTCACCTGTTGATGGATTCTTGGGTTGCTTCCATTTCTTGGCTACTGTAAGTAATGCTGCTATGAACATTGGGGTGCATGTATCTTTTCAAGTTAGTGTTTTGGGGTCGTTTTTTTTTTTGTGAGGGGGATATATACCCAGGAGTGGAATTGCTGCATCATATGGTAGTTCTATTTTTAGTTTTTTGAGGGACCTCCTGTTTTCTGTAGTGGCTGCATCAGTTTTAATTTCTACCAGCAGTGTACAAGGGTTCCCATTTCTCTACATCCTTCCCAATGTTTGTTATTTGTAGACTTTTCGGTGATAGCCATTCTGACAGGTGTGAGGTGACATCTGATTGTGGTTTACATTTCTCTGATGATTAGTGATGTTGAGCATCTTTTCATGTGCCTGTTGGCCATCTGTATGTCTTATTTGGAAAAATGTCTCTTCAGCTCTTTTGTCCATTTTTTAATTGGGTTGTTTGGTTTTTTAGATATTGAGTTGTATGAGCTGTTTATATATTTTGATATTAACCACTTGTCAGTTACATCACTAGCAAATATTTTCTCCCTTTCAGTAGGTTGTCTTTTCATTTTGTCAATGATTTGCTGTGCAAAAGCTTTTGAGTTTAATTAGGTCCCATTTGTTTATTTTTGCTTTTGTTTCCTTTGCCTTAGGAGACAGATCCAGAAGAATATGTCTATGATTTATGTCAGAGTGTTCTGCCTATGTTTTCTTCTAGGAATTTTATGGTTTCAGGTCTTATACTTAGGTCTTTAGTCAATTTTGAGTTTATTTTGTATATGTTGTGAGAGAATGTTCTAATTTCAGTCTTTTACATGTATCTGTCCCGTTTTCCCAGTACCATTTATTGAAGAGACTGTATTTTCTCCATTGTATATTCTTGCCTCCTTTGTCATAGATTAATTGATCATAGGAGTATGAGTTTCTGAGTTCTCTATTCTGTTCCATTGATCTCTATATTTGTTTTTGTGCCAGTACCATGCTGTTTTCATTACTGTAGCTTTGTAGTATAGTCTGAAGTCAGGGAGCATGATACATCCAGCTTTGTTCTTTTTTCTCAAATTACTTTAGCAATTTGGAGTCTTTTGTGGTTTCATATGGATTTTAGGATTACTCTAGTTCTGTTGAAATGTCATGGGTATTTTGTTAGGGATTGAATTAAATCTGTAGATTGCTTTGGGTGGTATGGACATTTTAGCAATATTAATTCTTCCAATCCAAAACACAGGATATTTTTCCATTTCTTGGTATCATTTCTAAATTCCTTCATCAATGTTTTATAGTTTTTAGAGTATAGGTCTCTCTTCTCCTTGGTTAAGTTTATTCTTAGTATTTTACTCTTTTTGATGGGATTTTAAATGGGATTTTTTTCTGTTTTGCTTTCTCTTTCTGATAGTTCTTTGTTAGTATATAGAAAAGTAAAATGTTTCTGTATATTAATCTTGTATCCTGCAACTTTGCTGAATTCATTTTTAGTTCTAATACCTTTTTGGGTATTAGACTTTGGGTTTTCTATATATAGTATCATGTCACAACTTTGGGTTTTCTATATATAGTATCATGTCATACACAAAGAGTGATAGTTTTACTTCTTCCCTTCTAATTTGGATGCATTTTTTTTTCTTGTCTGATTGCTGTGACTAGAACTTCCAATAGTACATTAAATAGAAGTGGTGAGAGTGGGCATCCTTGTCTTTTTCTTATTTTAGAGTAAAGACTGAAAGCTTTTCACCTTTTAGTATGATGTTAGCTGTGAGTTTGTCATAAATGGCCTTTATTATGCTGAGATGTGTTCTCTCTATACCAATGTTGATGATAGTTTTTATCATGACTGGATTTTGAATTTTGTCAAATGCTTTTTCTGTATCTATTGAAATGATTGTGTGATTCTTCTCCTTCCTTTTGTTACTGTGGTGTATCGCATTGATTGATTTGCAAATACTGAACCATCCTTGCATCCCTCAAATAAATCTCACTTGATCATGGTGTATAATCCTTTTTATATATTGTTGGATTCAGTTTGCTAATATTTTGTTGAGGATTTTTGTATCTATATTCATCAAAGATATTGGCCTGTAGTCTTTTTTTTTTTTTTTTTGCAGTACGTGGGCCTCTCACTGTGGCGGCCTCTCCCGTTGCGGAGCACAGGCTCCGGACATGCAGGCTCAGTGCCATGGCTCACGGGCCTAGCCGCTCCATGGCATGTGGGATCTTCCCAGACCGGGGCACGAACCCGTGTCCTCTGCTTTGGCAGGTGGACACTCAACTACTGAACCACCATGGAAGCCCAGCCTGTAATCTTTTTTTTGCAGTGTCTTTGTCTGGTTTTGATATCAGGGCAGTGGTAGCCACATAGAATGAATTTGGGAGTGTTTCATTCTCTTCAAGTGTTTGGATTAGAGAAAGATATTATTAGCTCTTCTTTATAAGTTTGGTAAAATTCCCCTGTGAAGATGACTGGTCACGGATTTTTGTTTGTTAGGAGTTTTTTAAATTACAAATTCAATTTCACTACTAGTGATCTGTCTGTTGAGATGATCTTTTTCTTCCTCATTCAGTCTTGGAAATTTGTATGTTTCTAGAAATTTCTCCATTTCTTCTAGGTTGTCCAATTAGTTGGCTTATAACTGTTAGTAATACTTTGTTATGAGTTTGTAAATCTCTGTGTTATTGGTTGTTACTTCTCCTCTTTTGATTCTTATTTTGTTTACCTGGGTCCTCTCTCTTTTCTTGTTAGCCTGGCTAAAGTTTTATCAATTTTGTTTATCTTTTCAAAGAACCAGTTCTTGGTTTCATTGATCTTCTCTAATTTTTTTTTGCTCTATTTATTTCCTCTCTGATTTTTATTATTTCCTTCCTTCTGCTGACTTTGGGCTTCACTCTTCTTTTTCTAATTCCTTTAGGTGGTAGGTTAGGTTGTTTATTTGAGATTTTTCTTGTTTCTTGAGGAAGGCCTGTATTGCTACAAAATTCCCTTCTAGAACTGCTTTTGCTGCATCCCATAAATTTTTGGAAGGTTGTGTTTCCATTTTCATTTGTCAAGATATTTTCTGATTTTCTGTTTGATTTCTTCATCGATCCTCTGGTTTTTAGTAGCATGTTGTTTAATCTCTACATGTGTGTGCTTTTCCCATTTTTCTTGCCATAATTAATTTTTAGTTTCATACTGTTGTGGTCAGAAAAAATGCTTGATATAATTTCTGTTCTCTTAGATTTGTTGAGACTTGTTTTATGGCCTAGTATGTGATCCTGGAGAATATTCCATGTGCACTTGAAAAGAATGTGTATTCTGCTGTTTTTGGTTAGATGTCCTGTAGATATCTATTAAGTCCAACGTATGGTCTATTGTATCATTTAAGACCACTAATGCCTTATTGATTTTCTATCTGGATGATCTGTCCACAGATATAAGTAGGGTGTTAAAGTCCTCTACTATTGTTATATTACTGTCAATTTCTCCCTTTTGTCTGTTAATATTTGATTTATATATTTAGGTGCTCCAGTACTGGGTGCATATATGTTAACGAGTATAATATCCTCTCTTCTATTGATCTCTTAATCATTATATAATGCCATTCTTTTTCTTTATAGCCTTTGTTTTAAAGTATATTTTGTCTGATATGAGTATTGCTACCCTTGTTTTCTTGTCATTTCTGTTTCATGAAATATCTTTTTCCATCCTCTCACTTTGTCTCTGTGTGTCTTTAGTTCTGAAGTGCATCTTTTGTAAGCAGCCTAGAGATGGGTCTTGCATTTTTATCCATTCAGCCACCCTATGTCTTTTGATTGGAGCATTTAGTTCATTGACATTTTTTTTTTTACATCTTTATCAGAGTATAATTGCTTTACAATGGTGTGTTAGTTTCTGCTTTATAACAAAGTGAATCAGTTATACATATACATATGTTCCCATATCTCTTCCCTCTTGCATCTCCCTCCCTCCTACCCTCCCTATCCCACCCCTCCAGGTGGTCACAAAGCACCGAGCTGATCTCCCTGTGCTATGTGGCTGCTTCCTGCATGGCAGGAAGTTTGGTAGTGTATATATGTCCATGCCTCTCTCTCGCTTTGTCACAGCTTACCCTTCCCCCTCCTCATATCCTCAAGTCCATTCTCTAGTAGGTCTGTGTCTTTATTCCTGTCTTACCCCTAGGTTCTTCATGACATTTTTTTTCTTAAATTAATTGTTGATAGTTATGTACTTATTGCCATTTTGTTACTTGTTTTCTGGTTGTTTTTGTAGGTCTTTCCTGTTCTTTTCTTCTTCTTTTAGTTTCTTTTTCTTCCTTTGTGGTTTGATGATTTTCTTTACTAGTATGCTTATGTTCCTTTCCTCTCCATTTTTGTGTATCTGTTGTAGGTTTTTGATTTGTGGTTACCGTGGAATTCCTATATTATGACCTATAACTACATCTACTTGTTTTATATGGTAGTAATTTAAGTTCACACCCATTCAAAATATCTACCTTTTTACTCCCCTCCTCCACATAGATTCTTACCTTTTATTATAGCCTTTTCTTTCCACTTACAGAAGACCCTTTAACATTTCTTTTAGGGTAGGTTTAGTATTGATGAGCTCTATTAGTTTTTTGCTTGTCTGAGAAGTTCTTTATCTCCCCTTCAATTCTAAATGATAATCCTGCTGGATAGAATATCCTAGGTTGCAGATTTTTCTCTTTTAGCACTTTGAATATATCATGTCACTCTCTCTGGCCTGCAGAGTCTCTGCAGAGACGTTGGCTGATAGCCTTATGGGTATTCCTTTGTAAATGACTCTGTTTTTTTCTTGCTGCCTTCAGAATTCTCTCTTTAATTTTTACCAATTTCATTATGATTTATCTTGATGTGGGTCTGTTTTGGTTCATCTTGTTTGGAACTTTCTTTGCTTCCTGTACTTGGATATTTGCTTCCTTCTTCAGGTTCCAGAAGTTTTCAGTCATAATTTCTTCAAATACATTTCACAACCTTTCTCTCTCTTCTCCTTCTGAAACCCCTATAATGGGAATGTTGGTACACTTGATGTTATCCCAGAGATCTCTTAAACTATTCTCATTTTTTAAAGTTTGTTTTTCTTTTTACTGCATTGATTGGGTGATTTCCATTATTCCATCTTCCAGATCACGTATGCATTCTTCTTTATCACTTAGTTGCTATTCATTCCTTCTAGTGTGTGTTTTTTTTTTAAGACAAGCTTTTATTCATCATCTTTTAAATTAGTTAATTTATTTATTTTAATTTATTTTTGGCTGTGTTGGGTCTTTGTTGCTGCATGTGGGCTTTCTCTAGTTGTGGTGAGTGGGGGCTACTCTTAGTTGCAGTGCACAGTCTTCTCATTGCAGTGGCTTCTCGTTGTGGAGCACAGGCTCTAGGCACACAGGCTTCAGTAGTTGTGGCACGTGGGCTCAGTAGTTGTGGCTTGTGGGCTCTAGAGCACAGGCTCAGTAGTTGTGGCGCACAGGCTTACTTGCTCCACGGCATGTGGGATCTTCCCAGACCAGGGCTCGAACCCATGTCCCCTGCATTGGCAGGCAGATTCTTAACAACTGAGCTACCAGGGAAGTACCCCTTCTAGGGTGTTTTTGATGTCAGTTATTGTATTCTTCAGTTCTGACTGGTTCTTTTTTATATTTTCTAGTTCCTTGTTAAAATTCTCACTCTGCTTATCTATTCTTTCCCTAATTCAGCTTGCATTCTTATTACTAATGCTTTGAATTTTTTATCTTATAAATTATTTCTGTTTCATTATTTTTACCAGGGTTTTTTTCTTGCTCTTTCAACTGAGATGCATTCCTGTGTCTTTTCATTTTGCTTAACTTTCTCTGTCTCTGTGAATTTAGGTGAAACAGTTACCTACAGCAATCTTTAATGGGTGGGCTTAGGTACAAGTGTCCCTATATAGTCTGCATGTGCCCAGTGCTTTTGGTGGGAGAGCTAGATTTGACGTGAACAGAAGTCATTTGTTTACTCAGGGTGTGCTGCCAGCTATCAACTTGGTAGGAGGTAGGGTTGGAGATGGAGGGGTTAGGGCCATAGCCAGGTGTGAGGCAGGCCTTCCTCTCTGCTCAGTGGCCATCACTGCCCTATTGGGGCAGGGTCATCTCCCAAGTTGCTGGAGCAGAAACCCTAGGTTCAGCAATCAAATCTTGTAGTATTTTATTTATTTATTTATTTATTTATTTATTTATTTATTTATAAACACCATTGAATTGTACGCTTTATTATTTATTTATTTATTTATTTATGGCTGTGTTGGGTCTTCATTGGTGTGCGCGGGCTTTCTCTAGTTGCAGTGAGCGGGGGGCTACAGTTTGTTGCCGTGTGCGGGCTTCTCATTGTCGTGGCTTCTCTTGTGGTGGAGCACGGGCTCTAGGTGCACAGGCTTCAGTAGTTGTGACATGTGGGCTCAGTAATTGTGGCTTGCGGGCTCTAGAGTACAGGCTTAGTTGTTCCACGGTATGTGGAATATTCCCGGACCAGGGATCGAACCTGTGTCCCCTGCATTGGCAGGTGGATTCTTAACCACTTTGCCACCAGGGAAGCCCTCTTGTAGTATTTTAAAAAGATGACTTATCATAACCAAATGGGTTAATTGTACAAATTCAAGTTTAGTACAATATCAGAAAACTAACCAATGCATTTTACCATTTTAACAGAAAATGTCAGAAAAATGCTTTTATAGGTGCAGGAAAAGTACTGTTTGATAACATTCAACATGCATTCATGTTATAAACTCTAAGTAAGCTGAGATCAGAAGGGAATTTTGGTAACTTAATAAAGGTTATCTTCAATAAACATATACTGAAGGTGAGACTTGAGAAGCTTTACCCTTAAAATAAAGAAAAAGACAGTGATTCCTTCATCACCACTATTATTTAGCAATGCAGAGAAGATCCTAGCCCAGAGCTTATTAAACTAGGCTATGACCCACCACCCCTAGGGACATTTGGAAACCTGGGTGGCATTTTTGTATGTAATAATGATGAGACAAATGGGTTGGGTTTGGGGGAGGTAGGCTGGCATGGATACTAAACATCCTGCCCTGCATGGGGCAGTTTTATCCAACAATTAATTTTTTGCCCAATATGACAGTAATAGCATCCTGATAGAGAAATAATTGAGTCAGTGTAGTAAGATAAGAGAAGAAGAATTAGGTATGAGGATTAGAAAGAAAAAGCAAAACTATATTTGGAGACAATGTACTCATATAGAAAAATCAAATGAAATAAGTTATCAGAACTAAGAACCTCAGTTTAATAAGGTATCCTATTATGAAACCAACATACAAATATCAGTAATTTTTGTATGTATGAGCAATATGTAATTAGAAATATTATTGAGGGCTTCCCTGGTGGTGCAGTGGTTGAGAGTCCGCCTGCTGATGCAGGGGACACGGGTTCGTGCCCCGGTCCAGGAGGATCCCACATGCCGCGGAGCGGCTGGGGCCATGAGCCATGGCCGCTGAGCCTGTGCTTCCAAAGCCTGTGCTCTGCAACGGGAGAGGCCACAACAGTGAGAGGCCCGTGTACCGCAAAAAAAAAAAAAAAAGAAAGAAATATTATTGGGAAATTATATTTTTAATAGCAACAAATAACAAAGTCCCAGGAAAGCACTTAATAAAACATGCACAAGGCATTTATGGAGAAAAATATAAATTGTTCCTTAAGCACACACACAAAGATTTGACAAAAAAAAAAGGAACATCGTGTTTGTAAATGGGAAGACTCATGCTTGAATAGGTATTATTTCTCTCACAAGTATTTTATATCTTCGAGCAATTCTAATCCAAATCTCAACTCGCAGTGTAACCATGTATGTAAATCAGCATCTTTTCTCTTCCCAGAAATTATATAAAAGCAACAAGCACAACTCTAAAAGAACAACTCCCAAGAACAAATTCCATTCTCAGTGAAACTCACATATATATGAGTCTTTGAACCACTAAATACTTGTAAGGACTGTGAAAAGCAGCTGAGACTAGGTAGCGTGGACTGTGGAAGAGGGTCAGGAGAATCTCAGAAAGCTTGAGAAAAAATATGCTTTGTGGAGGCAAATTTGGCAATATTCAGAAATATTTTAAATGATTATATTTTGTGATTAGTTGCTAGGCTCTAGATCCTTCTAAGGTTCCTAGATAAATTCATACATGGGCATAATGAGACCAGTGTTAGATGTTTGTTGCAGCATTATTATGTGTAATCAAAAAATTAGAACCAGGGCTTCCCTGGTGGCGCAGTGGTTGAGAGTCCGCCTGCCGATGCAGGGGACATGGGTTCATGTCCTGGTCCGGGAAGATCCCACATGCCGCGGAGCGGCTGGGCCAGTGAGCCAAGGCCACTGAGCCTGCGCGTCCGGAGCCTGTGCTCCACAGAGGGAGAGGCTGCAACAGTGAGAGGCCCGCGTACCACAAAAAAAAAAAAAAAATTAGAACCAATCTAAATGTCAATTTGAGCAGATAGCTTAAATTGTGGTAGAGTCCTACAATGGAAGAATGAAATTACGTCTCTATATATCGGCGTGGCCAGATTCCCAAAACAAAGCTGAATAAAAAAAGCAAGTAACAGAATATTTATAGTAAAATGTCACATATGTAAATGTTAAATTAAAAATAATACTATATTTTCTTTATGTATAGTTCTTTTTCCTAGCTTCATTTAGACATAATTGACGTGTAACATTGTGTAAGTTTAAGATGTACTACATGATGATTTGGTACACATATATATTGCAAAATGATTACCACAATAAGGGTAGTTAACACATCCATCACCCCACATATTTACTGTGTGTGTGTGTGTGTGTGTGTGTGTGTGTGTGTGTGTGTGGTGACAGCATTTAAGATTCAGTCTTAGCAACGTTCAAGTATACAATACAGTTTTGTTAAGTGTAGTCAGCATGCTGTACATTAGCTCTCCAGAATTTATTCATCTTATAACTGAAAGTTTGTACCCTTTGATCACTTTCACCCATTTCTCCCACCACTTTGCCCCTGGCAACCACCAGTGTACTCTCTGTTTCTATGAATCCAGTTTTTTAGATTCCAGATATAATGAGATTATACAGTATTTATCTGTTTCTGACTGACTTATTTTGCTTAGCATAATGCCCTCAAGTTTCATCCATGTTATCACAAATGGCAGGATTCTCTTCTTTTTTTGTGAATGAATATATATATATATCACTATATATATATATATATCGCCTTATATATATCACTTTATTTATCCATTAATCTGCCGATAGACACTTCAGCTGTTTCCATGTCTTGACTATTGTAAATAATGCTGCAATGAACATGGGGTGCAGATACCTCTTTGATGTAGTGATTTCATTTCCTTCAGCTATATACCCAGAAGGGAAATTGCTAGGTCATATGGTCGTTCTATTTTTAATTTTTTGAGGAACCTCTATGGAATTCTTATGGAACTATTTGCCATAATGACTGTACCAATTTACATTCCCCCCAACAGTGCACAAGGGTTTCCTTTTCTCCACATCCTTACCAGCACTTGTTATTGCTTGTCTTTTTTTTTCTTTTTTTGGGTAAGAAGTAGATTTATTAATATCCTTTGTAAAGAGGTTACAAGAAAATGGGGCTTGAAGAGGGTGGTCATGTCCCAGGTCTTGGGTAAGTTCCTGGGACAGGCCACCAAGTGAGGGTCTGTGGCTTCTCACAAGAAAGGATTAAACCATAGTAAAATGAAAGCAGAGATACACATTCCATAGGCAGAATGCAGTCCATCTTGGAAGAGGAGAACATCCTCTTTCTTCTGTTTGATAATAGCCATTCTAACAGGCATGAGGTGATATCTCACTGTAGTTTTGATTTGCAATTCCCTGATGATTAGTGATGTTGAACACCTTTTCATGTACCTGTTAGCCATCTCTGTATCTTTTTCGGGAAAGTGTCTATTCAGGTCTTTTGCCCATTTTAAAATCACATTGATTTTTGTTTTGAGTAATATCTGTTTGTAATATATTTAGAATATAACCCCTTATCAGATATATGGTTTGCAAATGTTTTTGCCCATTTCATAGGTTGCTTTTTCATTTTGTTGATTGTTTCTTTTGCTGTGTAGAAGATTTTTGGTTTGATGTAGTCCAATTTGTTTATTTTTGTTTTTGTTGCTTGTGCTTCTTGTGTCATATCTAAAATATCATTGCCAAGACTAATATCAAGGAGCTTTTTCCTTATCTTTTCTTCTAAGCGTTTTACATTTAAGTCTTTAATCCATTTCAAGTTAATTTTTGTGAAAAATGTAAGATAAGGATCCAGTTTCATTCTTCTGCATGTGAATACCCAGTTTTCCTAGCACCACTTATTGAAGAGACTGTCTTTTCCCTATTGACTATTTTTGACTCCCTTGTCAAATATTAGTTGACTACGCATGCATGGGTTTACTTCTGGCTCTTTATTCTGTTCCATTGCTCTGTGTGTCTGTTTTTATGCCAGTACTATACTGTTCTGATTACTGTAGCTTTGTAATGTAGTTTGAAATCAGGAAGTGTGTTTCTTCCAATTTTGTTCTTTCTTAACATTGCTTTGGCTATATGGGTCTTTTATGGTTACGTATAAATTTTAGGATTGTTTTTTCTATTTCTGTGAAAAACACCACTAGAATCTTGATAGGGATGTATCTATGGATGGGTTTGCGTAGTAGGGGCATTTTAAAAATATTAGTTCTTCCAATCCATGAGCATGGGATATATATATTTTTTTTACTTGTGTCTTCTTCAATTTTTTTCATCAATGTTTTAATAATTTTCACCATATAGATTTTTCACCTCCTTGGTTAAATTTACTCCTAAGAATTTTATTGTTTTTGATACTATTGTAAATGGAATAGTTTTATTTCTTTTATAGATATTGTTAGTGTGTATAAATACAACTGATTTTCATGTATTGATTTTGTATCCTGCAACTTTATTTATTTATTAGTTCTAACAGTTTTTTGATAGAGTCTTTAGAGTTTTCTCTACATAAGATCATGTCATCTGCAAATGGAGATGATTTTACTTCTTCCTTTCTGATTTGCATGCCTTTTTCTTTTTTTTTTTTTTTTTTTTTTTTTTTTGCTTGATTTCTCTGGCTAGGGCTTCCAGTATTAGGTAAATAGGAGTGGTGAGAGAGTGCACCATTTTCTTTTTCCTGATCTTAGAGGAAAAGCTTTTAGCCTTTCACTGTTGAGTGTGATATTAGCTGTGGGCTTGTCTGTATAGTTCATGTTTGTTTTTATTAGAGAGGGAGTATAGTGTAATACATAAGACCATAAGGGTCAGATTGCCATTTGCAAATTCTGAGTTTCACCACATACTATGACCTCTCTGCAAGCTATTTTGATATTTCTTTGTATTTCAAAATATGGATTTTTCCAATAGAGGACATTCCAAGGTGTGATTATTTCATAATCACCTAATATCTTCAAATACTTTCTAGCATCTTATATGTAACTAAAATGTCTTCTGGCTGAATTGTTAACAAGAGACAGTGCAGGGCAGATAATAAACTCTGAGACACATCTGGAGATGTATCCTGATATCATTTCATCCTGTCATAACCCTTGAATTTAAAGAGGACAGGAACTGAAAGGGAGTAAATTAAATACTGGTAGGTACATGAGTTTGTCTGTGTGTTTCTAAAGTGTTCTGCTTCATCTTCCAGGTCGAGGTCTTCCGGCAGGACAAGCTGAGGTAGAGATGATAGAACGTGCCCGGGAGAAGCGTGCTTGGGAAGCCACTCTCCCCGCTCTGAGTGACACCTCCCAGTTTGAGAAGAGGAGGAGGATGATGAATGCCATGGAGAGGAAGGAGTGGGCCTTCAGAGAGCAGGAGATCGAAAAGTAGGTTCTTAATCACGCAGATAATTGCTTCTGCACAGATGGGATTAATGTTAATACTTTTAACATATAGAGAGTTTACCCAAATGTATGGGTTTAAAAGCAATCCTTAATCTGTAGAGTTAGGAAATTGGGCTTCAGGAGCAATAGCTCTATAATTTTCTCTCCAATAATATAAAAATGTATAATGCCTTCTTTGTGTGTGTAGTTCAGTGTGGAACCCAAATTTAAACAATTCCTCAAGGCATCTCTGATTCTTCTGTTCCCTTTTCTCTTTAGGGTCTTACCTAGAATCCCACTGATTTCTGCAAAATGTCTTTCAAACTGTCCTTTTCTGTTCATTCCCAGTGCCATGGTCCCTAGACTTTGGCCCTCTTCCTATCCATCAAACAGCCTCTTGGCTGACCCCATCTCTTTCCTCCTGGTACTGGATTCACCGTCAGTACACCTTGGGTTCTAGCTATAGCCAATGAGGCATTTTTCTGTTTAAAAGACAAACAGTGGAACTTTTCAATGAAGAGATGAGCTCATAGTACATAAGTAATAATATGCTAAGGTATTTCTCGTTGAATTTTCAGTCATTTTAACTGATGTATTTTCAGTAATGTGGTTGTCTCTGGAATATGTAGAAATGATGAGGACCAAAAAATTACAGCTCCCTAGCACGAAGGAAAGGAAGTTTGAGGGTGCCATTTGTTCCAGGCTGTGCTGAGGTACTTCATTGCTCACAGAAGTACTACCAAGCCCCTGACAGTGTGCTTACACGCAAGCAAGCTAGGGGCCAATAGAGTTAGGGATTCAGTGTGGTTCTGAATTCAAAATATGTTTATCTTTTTGCAACACCTTCTGATTAACCCTGAATGCAGACTGTGATGTTTGGTTAAAAGCTTGCAATTTAATAGAAAATAGTGTTTGGGGCAGAGTAGGTGTCACATACTCAATCCTGTCTGCAGAAATTTAAATTTACTGCTGCAGTTTGAAGAGGAATATTC
Source organism: Neophocaena asiaeorientalis asiaeorientalis (assembly GCF_003031525.2). Taxonomy (NCBI): domain Eukaryota; kingdom Metazoa; phylum Chordata; class Mammalia; order Artiodactyla; family Phocoenidae; genus Neophocaena; species Neophocaena asiaeorientalis. Next base: position 16,257 of record NW_020171810.1, on the reverse strand, counting down.
TTGTCAGAAGGACATTAAGAATATTAAAAATGTATCTGGCCAGAATGAAGATATCACCTGAGAACATGAGTACTTTGGTTAAACTGAGGTTAATTTTAATAAATATATTTTGAGTCCCTCCTCAGGACTGGAAACAGGAAACTGCTTTACCCTGACAGAGCTCCTTATGGACCACTGGAACAGGGGGTGAGGGGTGGAAGGGTGGCAGGTGGGTGGGGATGGAGTGAAAGACATTAAAACCAATAACTCACAGGCAGGATCTTCAGGTGATGTGTTGCTCTATACAAAAAGAGCTAGGGGAACCCAGGCAGGAGAACAGTTAGTTCTGTTTGAGAACTAACAGATATTTAGTAGATATTTGGGAAAATTACTGAGATGAGGTAGCTTCTGAGCTGTATGTAGAAGGATGAGTAAAAAGCTATCAGGTAGATGATAATATTGTTGATGATGGTGATGGAGATGATAATGATGATATTCGTAAAGCATTCAACACTTACAGAGTGCTTATTTCATGCTTGAGCTAAGTTCTAAGCCAGTAGTGCTCAGAGTGTGGTCCACAGATGAGTAGCATCAGCACTTACCTGGAAACTTGTTAGAAATGCAAATTCTCAGGTTCCATCCCAGACCTACTGAATCAGGGGGCGGGGCACAGCAATTTGTGTCATAGCAAGTCCTCCAGGTTATCTGATGTATGCTGAAGTTTGAGAACTGTTCTAGCATGCTGTGTGCATTCACTCATTTAACGTTCACAACAACCTTAGGGGATGGATACTATTATTATGTCCATTTTATGATTGAAGAGGCTGAGGTAAGTGATGAAGTTGAGAATTGAACCTAGGATTTCCAACTCTAGAAAGAAAGGGGACTGTTGGTGTGTGCTTATTTTTAAAAACGCCTACCTCCCTGTGTTTACTTGTCACTGTTTCCCTACTCTCCCATGTATATTCACTTTGAGAACCTCCACCAGTATAACATGTTTGCTCTGTCTCTAGTCCTTTTTTTTTTTTTTGCGGTACGCGGGCCTCTCACTGTTGTGGCCTCTCCTGTTGCGGAGCACACGCTCCGGACGCGCAGGCTCAGCGGCCGTGGTCCACAGGCCCAGCCACTCCGTGGCATGTGAGATCCTCCCAGACCGGGTCACGAACCCGTGTCCCCTGCATTGGCAGGCGGACTCTCAACCACTGCGCCACCAGGGAAGCCCTGTCTTTAGTCCTTTTGAGTAGAATATTCAGCTCTCTCTGCTGAGGCCGCACTTTTCCCTTGTCAATGTGGCAAATCTCAACCCTTGTTTATCCTCAAGTGCTGAGTTAATGGCTCCTGAAGGAAGGCTTCCCCACCATCCCCCTCCTTCCCTTTGATCAACTGGGAATGGTGCTAGAAGAGGCGCTCTGCCATTTCTTCTCCCACAGGGGTCTTTTCATTCTTTTGGCCTGGTATGTATCTCCCTGTGTTGTAAATGTTGGTTTATATGTCTACTCCACTAGAACAGTGCTTCTTGAGACAACGTATTTTATCTTGTTCACCATGTTTATTCCCTGCCTGGCATAAATATTTGACAAATGAATGACTGAATAAATTACTGTGTACATTTTTAAGTAAGAGCAAAATATTCAAATCTCCATTTTAGAAAGGAAAATCTTGACCACTGTGTGGAACAAAGATTGGAAGGGGGAAAGACTAGACTAACAACCAGAGTTCAAGTCAGGAGAAGGGTGACAAAGACATGCGCTAGGGAACAGATGTAAGAAGTGTTTTAGAGAAGGAATCATTAGAGGAGGGAAGAAGGTAAGAGAAGGGGTAGATTTCTGGGGGAATAGAATGAGTGAGTTTTTTTGAGGTTGTCAGGGGATATAGCTGGAGATTCAAGTAGATAGAAGTTCTAGTTCAGAAATACCTGGTCTGAAGTACAAATTTTGAAGTCATATGTACACATAAGCAAGGTAGTCCTGGGAGAACAAGGTGAAGGTGAAGGGAAGGGAAGTGAAGAATAATTATCTATATGTGTCAGCTGCTGGCATTTTCACATTCACCCCTTAAGGCTGCATGCCACAACCTCATTTTCTCTCACTCCTATTACTTAACCCTCCAGCAATACCAGTCGACCTGGAACTATGCACAAACATTCGCTGTTCACTTAGGCCTATCTGCCTGGAGAACCCTTTTTTACCCCATCTACCTAGCAAACTCTTTTTTGTCCTTCAGAACTACACCCATACATATTCCTCTTATGCAGAGACTCACTATTGAGTTGCCACCCCAAACCCCCAATTCATTTGTCACACTTTTGCCAGAGTGGTCTTTTTAAGATACATGAATATGATACCAGCCCAAAGAGAAGCTTCTGTTTATGGCAAGTGTTCCCTTTCTCTGTAGTAGAGCACCCTGTTTGAGAGATTGTAGACTTCTTTATGTTTTGTGATTTACTTGAAGACTGCAGGAGATTCGCCTGGAAGTTCTAAAAGAGCTGCTGAAGAAGCGTGATGAGAATCAAAATGAAGTAAACATGGCGTGCTTGAATGTCCAGTGGTCTAAACTGCAGGAGGTGAAGGAGGCAAAGTTGGCACAGATTCACCGCACACATGTATCAGGTGATGGTGCAGTATGAACCGTGAAGAGAATGGAAAAGTTGGCTCTGCTTTGGGTCTTTGACCAAACCTGATTTAACTGTGATATAATTCTTTTTTGGTCCTAGTGTTAGTTAATAGATAAGGAACAGGAGATGAGTTATTTCTCAAAAGTAGAAGGGTGGAGGAAAATTCCTCACTAAGAAAATCAAGTAATTATGTTCTAACAGGTAGTCAAGTTATTGACATTATGGGGCGTGTGTGTGTTTTTGTGTGTAGGTGTTGGGCTCCCCATATTCATGGGCTGAGGCCCTGGATAGAGAGCCCTGTTTCTCAACCTTTTTTTCATTGTTTCCACTAAAAAAGACATTCAGACATCTTTTTTCCAATTCATCCCCCTGCCATGAAATTTTAATACCACAGGTATACTGTATATCTGTTTATGTACTATAAATATATCTGTACTTTATACATAAAAAGAGGAGTCAGTGGAGGATTAAGAATAACTAAATGAAAAATTTAAATTAAGAAAATTTAACTTATTAGCATTTAGCTTTATTTGCTATATTTGCTGAGTGACTTTTAATATAATGAATTTACTTATAAAAATTGTAATGTATCACATATATGCAAATTAGCAGTTTATACACATAATAGCAATGTAATCACATTAAAAATTATTCAAAATATTTTTCCTAGCAAAACAATTACAAAAAATTAAGTTAATCCCTTAAAAGTTATTTTTAGTGAACTTTTAAACTTTTTCTTGATGTGAGAAAATAACTTTTAACTTAACTAGCTGCACCTATGCATTTAGATACTGTCAACATTTTTTCTTTTCAGTAGTTGATATAACTAGTGATGGGTTGACTTACTTTCTTTTTTTTTTTTTTTTTTTTTTCTTTATTGTTCTGTTACTTGGTTTGGGTTTTTTTTTTTTTTTTTTTTTTTTTTTTTTTTTACTTCTCCTGTCCCTCTCTCTTGCCCTCTGGGATCACCTTCCCAAATAAACTACCTGTACGCATGCCTTTGTCTCAGGTTCTGCCTGTGGGGGAACCCAGGCTAAGGCACAACTCAAATGTCACTTCCTCAGGGGAGACCTTCAAGGACCCCCACCCCCAGATAAGTCAGGTCCCTGTTATCTGTTCTCACTGTTATATGACCCTGAATTTGTGTGTGTGTGTGAGAAAATGACTTCTTACTTACCTAAGTGCTAGGTATGCATTTAGATATGGTCAACAGTTTTTTCTTTTCAGTACTAGATATAACCAATGATGGGTTGACTAATTTTTATAAATGACTATTAAAATGTAAACTATTTTTATGTAATTATGAAATCCCAAGTCACACACAGAAGCACTGAGGATCAAATATAAATAACATCCAAAAGGCAGCAGTGGCAAGTGCAACCACCTCTTTCAATTGTGACTTCAAAATCTCATATTGTTTTACACCATTGAGAGTGCATGATGTAGAGCCTTCAAAAGGGGATGGGTCTGTGATGGGATTGAAAGAAAAGGAACAGGTGGAAGTAGTAAGCCTGACTCCTTAGATGAGTAAACTCCTACAGTGTACAGCTGAGACTGCCAAACAATTCTGAAATCTATAAGCTTGGATATATTCTGATTTATTCTGGTGTTAGCCAAGATGGACAGAAATTTTTGAAGAACCTGTAGTCTTCCTTCCCTTTTAATTATTCTCTTAGGAGAGAATAATTCCCTCAGTCTCTACTGAAAACATGTAGTTTTCAGTTACTTTGTGTTTCTTTCATTCATTTGACAAACTTTCATTGAATACCTCTTTCTGGCCCGGAGCTTAGAATGCAGTTATAAAAGATTTTTGATGAGTACCAATTGAGAACACTAGCTGATTCAGCTTCTGTCATGGCCACCTGTCTCATGACAATCTGGATCACACAGATGTCAGATCTATGTTTTAAGTGTTCTGGCTGCAGTGAGTGATCATAATGAAATTCATTCAGTTCAGTAGCCTTCCTGTGAATAAAACTATGGTTTACTAGTCTGCATTTGGACCATTCAGAACAATATTTTGGAGATAGTCATGGAGGTATGTTTTATTTTAGCAATCAGAAAACTTTTGGGAAAGGGAAAGAATATAGAAGGGAAGTTGGAGAGAAGAAATATCATCAAGGATTATTCTGATTATGCATCACAGGTCTATGGACCTCTATCTCGCCTTGGTCGTTTCACAGACAACAACTCAGAGGACTTTGTAGTAAAAAACCACTATCTCAACACCTATGAAGGTAAGCAATTCACATAATTACAAGTCTAGTATAAGAGGATTATCTTAGAAATATAAATATATAAAATATAGCAGTTTAGATTAAAAGCTAATCAAAAATTAAAATATTTGCAAGAAATAGCAATTACATGTTTAGTATTATTAATAATATGAGTTCATAGAAACCAATAAAAACTTCTAAGACCCAAATAAATAAATGGATACACTATGCAACAATTTGTTAAGGAGTAAAGTCAGTAAACTACTAAACATTTAAACATGTTTAATGTCAGTAAAATAAAAGTTTTGCAAAAATGAAATAGAAAAAATTTTATACCAGGTTTGTGAAGCAAACAAGAAATATATAATGAAATCGGCTCTTTATGAAGAAATGCCAGAAAACTAGTGGGCAAGGGGATGGATAAGTAGGGGATAAATTAGTGGAGAGGGTTATACCTGTTATAAAGTCCAAGAGAGACTTTTTTAAATTATTTAAATTTCAGTTGAGAGGTTGGAGTATCACATGGCCAAGATCATGAGTTGATGGTCACACAATTGAACTTGCACCTCTGGCTGACCATCTCCAGAGCTGAATATGATAACCTGGTGTACATCCACTTTAGAATGGTGGTGCCATGTTTCATATGATCATTAATTTTCTGTCTATTATTGTGGAATGTTACATTTTTGTAGGGCAATGTTTTCATTTTAGAATGCATTTCTTATTTTATAATCAAGAATATAATCAAGAATATAAGTTAATTATATAGAAATTTCCTTTATATTTCAGGGACAATTCAATTATATGAGGTACACCTTATCAATAATTCTAAATGAAACCACTTGGCAAACAACTACTAAAATTAACAGCATGCTTTCAAATGATGTATTTAAGCACCGGATACTAAACATGTACTTCCTTCCTACAGGATTAGTCGAACTTGAGTCATGTCTCCCAGATTTTGTGACACAACCCCGAATCAGATCTCCAAAACCAAAAGTCACTACCACCAAAGATGGTTTTCTAAAGAGGGCTGCAAGGATGGACCATGAGTTGGCAGCGGTTCATAAGGTATAATTCTTATCTGGAAGACAAGATGCTTCTAGTGTGACTTTTACAGAGATATACTACACTCCAAAAATTGTACTTTGTCTTGGGCAGCAATGTCCAGTAGTTCTCAACACACAAGCCTACATTCTTTCTCCTCTCTAGACTTTTCTACCAGTTACCTGTGCTGTGCCGATCAGTGCTTTTCCCCCTCATTTCAAACTGTAGGAAAACCTCTTAGAGGTTATTCTCCCCATTTGCAGAAGTCACGCTACTTTCTAAAAGTTGTTCTGACTTTGGATCTACACAATAAAATGTGACACAACACTGAGGTGTAACAAGTTTCTAGGGTTCAGGATTACTGTTGATTTTAATAGTGTAATAGGCCTCATTTTCTCCCTTTTAGATTTGTTACCAGGGCATCATGAAGAAAGGGAGTCATGTTCAGCATCCCACTCATCTAGTTTAAACTCAACTAAATGAGAAAGTTTGACGGTCATCTCCCATGAGCCAGCTGTATAGCTTTATCCGTCAGCTTCACTTTCTCTTTTGTTAATTGGACTATAGGTGTTCACACTTGGATACATTTGAATCCTTAGTATATGACAGTGGTGCTCTATCTTTAGCCTGCATCAGAATCACCTGGAGGGCTTGTTAAAACACATGTTGCTGGGCCTCACCCCCAAAGTTTCTGATTCAGTAGGGGTGGGGCTGGATTACTTGCATTTTTTGCAAGTTTCTAGGGGATGCTGATGCTGCAGGAACCACACTTTGAGACTCACTGATTTAAGACATACCCTCATCACTGGTCCATGTATGTTTGTTTGTTCAGTTAGTAATAGCATAAAGATCCATAGGAGCCCACACTCAAGATAAAAATTAGGACCTTGATGATCATTTACTTATATCTGTGTGGTTCTTTCCCACATTATCCCCATCTCCATTTACCGATTCTGAATTCTATGTTTATCATTTTCTCACTTTCTGTAAGATTTTTGGTAGATATTCTTTATTAGAGTATGGAAGTTCCCTTTTATTCCTAATTCACTGAAGCTTTTTGATCATGTGTTTATGTTGATTTTTATCAAATGTTTTGTCTGTATCTATTGAGATAATTATATATTTTTTCTTTAAAAAATTATTATTGTAATAGGAATATTTATAGTTTTTTACAGATATTAATCTGTCCTCACATACTTATTAGGAACATAACTTGGTCAGGATGTATTATTTTTATACGTTATTGGATTTGATTTACTGATATTTTGTTCAGAATTTTTATTCTGTATTCATGAGTGAAATGGCCTTATTTTTCTTTCTCAGTTTGACTATATGTGGCATTGGTGTCAGAGTTATACAGGTCTTCTGAAATGAATTGGGGAGTATTCCTTCTTTCCTACTTTGAAAAGAGTTTAAATAAGTTTGAGATGATCTTTTTCTTCAGTTTGGTAGAATATTCATATAACATTATCTGAGACGATGTTTTCTTCATGGGAAAAATTGTAAGCACTCCTTCAATTTCCTTACAACTTACAGAACTTTCTGCAGCATTTTGGTAAATTATATTTTTTTACAAATTCCGTTTCACCTAACTTTTCAGATATTTTTGCATATGGTTGATAGTATTATCAATACTTTAAAATCTTTTTAGTGTTTATCTATAATGCCCACTCTTTTCATTCATAATATTATTTATTTGTGTTTTAACTCTTTTTCCTTAATCAATTTTACTGGAGGCTTGTTTATTTTCTTGGTATTGTTTTCAAACATTTGAACTTTTGATTTTGTTGATTTTCTCTATGTAAATTTTTTCAATTACATTAATTCCCACTCATATTTATTTTATCTTTCTTTCTCCTTTCTTTGGGTTAGTTTTGTGGTTCTTTTCCTAACTTAAAATAGACATGTAGCTCATTAATTTTCAGGCACTCATCAGTTTTATATAATATTTAAAGCTAACCATTTCCTTCAAAACACTGATTTTGGTACATCCCATTAGTTTTGACATATAGTTTGGCATTATCATTAATTTCTAATTTTTTAAAACATCCATTGTGATTTTTGGACCTGTGAGTATTTAACAGTGTGTTTAAAATTTCCAAATATGCAGGAATTGTAACTAATTTTCTAATGAATTTCTCAATTGCTCTATCGTCAGAGATCTTAGCCTGTATGATACCTATTCTTTGAAATTTAGTGAGGCTTGCTTTGTGAACTAGTATAGTATATGTGATTTTACATATAAAATAATCTAAATCCACCTTCAAATAATACTATAACTACACGTGTCATGCAGATACCTTATAGTAGCTTATTCCCAATTCCTCCCTACTGTCCCTGTGACATTGCTCACTCATTTCATTGATCCATATGCTATAAGCACCCAATACATTTTTACTATCATATCATTTACTATCAATACATTTTTACTATCACTATGATTTAACAGTTATCCTTTAGATCAATTAAAAATAAGAAAAAATATTTCATTTTACCTTTATTTATTCCATCTTTTCCACTCTTCCTTTCTTATATAGATCCAAGTTTCTGACGTATGTCATTTTTCTCCGGCCTGAAGAACTTGTTTTACCATTTATTACAGGGCAGGTCTACTGGAAATGAACTCCTTCAGTTTTTATTTGTCTCAGAAAGTCTGTATGAATCATTTACTTTCTTTGAGATATAATTCACATACCATAAAGTTAACCCTTGTATACAATTCAGTTATTTGTAGCATACTTATAAGATTGTTCTACCATCAACACTGTCTAATTCCAGAACATTCTCATCATCCTCAAAAGAAACCCCATACCCATTAGCAGTCACATCCAATTACCCTCTTCCCCGTACCACCTGTCAACCACTAATTTACTTTCTTTTTATGGATTTGCCTATTCTGTACATTTCATATAAATAGAACGATACAACATATGGCCTTTTGTGTTTGGCTTCTTTCATGTAGCTTAATGTCTTCAAAGTTCATCCATGTTGGAGCATGTCTCAGTATTTACTTACTTTTTATGCTTGCATAATATTCCATTGTGTGGATATACCACATTTTGTTAATCTACGTATCAGTTGATGGAAATTTGAGTTGTTTCTACTTTTTGTCTGTTTTTGTATAAATAATGCTGATATGCACATTCATGTACATGTTTTTTAGTTTTCTTGGGTCTATACCTAGGAGTAATTTCTGCGTCACATGGTAACTCTATATTATACTTTTTGAGGAACTGCCAGACTGTTAAAAGTGGCTGCATTATTTTACATTCCCACCAGCAATGTATGAGTGTTCCAATTTTTTCACATCTTTTCCATCTCTTGTTATTTTCCATCTTTCTTATTGTAGCCATCCTAGAGTGTGTGAGGGGATATATCACTGTGGATTTGATTTGTATTTGTCTAATAATTAATGAATTTTGTCACCTTTTCATGTTATTTGTATATCTTTTTTGGAGAAATGTCTATTCAGATACTCTGCTTATTTTTAATTGGGTTTCTTTTTATTGTTTATCATAAGCATTTTTAATGTTTGTATTGGTTTTAAAAATTTTTTAATTGTATTTTTTTTATACAGCAGGTTCTTATTAGTCATCAATTTTATATACATCAGTGTACATGTCAGACCCAATCTCCCAATTCATCCCACCACCACCCCAACCTCCCGGCCACTTTCCCCTCTTGGTGTCCCTACGTTTGTTCTCTACATCTGTGTCTCAATTTCTGTCCTGCAAACCAGTTCATCTGTACCATTTTTCTAGAATCCACATATATGTGTTAATATGCGATATTTGTTTCTCTCTTTCTGACTTACTTCATTATGACAGTCTCTAGATTCATCCACGTCTCTACAAATGACCCAATTTCGTTCCTTTTTATGGCTGAGTAATATTCCATTGTATGTATGTACCACATCTTCTTTATCCATTCATCTGTTGATGGGTATTTAGGTTGCCTCCATGACCTGGCTATTATAAACAGTGCTGCAATGAACATTGGGGTGCATGTGTCTTTTTGAATTATGGTTTTCTCTGGGTGTATGCACAGTAGTGGGATGGCTGGATCATATGGTAATTCTATTTTTAGTTTTTTAAGGAACGTCCATACTGTTCTCCATAGTGGCTGTATCAATTTACATTCCCACCAACATATTCCTTTTATTTCTTTTTCTTCTCTGATTGCTGTGGCTGAAACTTCCAAAACTATGTTGAATAACAGTGGTGAGAACGGACAACCTTGTTTTGTTCCTGATCCTAGTGGAAATGGTTTCAGTTTTTCACCATTGAGAACAATGTTGGGGGTGGGTTTGTCATGTATGGCCTTTATTATGTTGAGGTAAGTTCCCTCAATGCCTATTTTCCGGAAAGTTTTTATCATAAATCGGTGTTGAATTTTGTCGAAAGCTTTTTCCGCATCTATTGAGATGATCATATGGTTTTTCTTCTTCAATTCATTAACATGGTTTATCACATTGATTGATGTGCATATATTGAAGAATCCTTGCATCCCTGGGATAAATCCCACTTGATCATGGTGTATGATCCTTTTAATGTGTTGCTGGATTCTTTTCACTAGTATTTTGTTGAGTTTTGCATCTATATTCATCAGTGATATTGGTCTGTAATTTTCTTCTTTTGTAGTATCTTTTTCTGGTTTTGGTTTCAGGGTAATGGTGGCCTCATAGAATGAGTTTGGGAGTGTTCCTTCTCTGCAATTTTTGGAAGAGTTTGAGAAGGATGGGTGTTAGCTCTTCTCTAAATGTTTGATAGAATTCACCTGTGAAGCCATCTGGTCCTGGACTTTTGTTTGTTGGAAGACTTTTAATCACAGTTTCAATTTCATTACTTGTGATTGGTCTGTTCATATTTTCTACTTCTTCCTGGTTCAGTCTTGGGTGGTTATACCTTTCTAAGAATTTGTCCATTTCTTCCAGGTTGTCCAGTTTATTGGCATAGAGTTGCTTGTAGTAGTCTCTTAGAATGCTTTGTATTTCTGCAGTGTCTGTTTTAACTTTTCCTTTTTCATTTCTATTTTTATTGATTTGAGTCCTCTCCCTCTTTTTCTTCATGAGTCTGGCCAATGGTTTATCAGTTTTGTTTATCTTCTCAAAGAACCAGCTTTTAGTTTTATTGACCTTTGCTACTGTTTTCTTTGTTTCTATTTCATTCATTTCTGCTCTGATCATTATGATTTCTTTCCTTCTGCTAACTTTGGGTTTTGTTTGTTCTTCTTTCTCTAGTTCCTTTAGCTGTAAGGTTAGATTATTTATTTGAGATTTTTCTTGTTTCTTGAGGTAGGCGTGTATAGCTATAAACTTCCTTCTTAGAACTGCTTTTTCTTCATCCCATAGGATTTGGATCATCATGTTTTCATTGTCATTTGTCTCCAGGTAATTTTTGATTTCCTCTTTGATTTCTTCAGTGATCTCTTCACTATTTAGTAGTGTATTGTTTAGCCTGCATGTGTTTGTGTTTTTTGCGTTTTTTTCCGTAATTCATTTCTAATCTCATAGTGTTGTCGTCAGAAAAGATGCTTGATATGCTTTCAATTTTCTGAAATTTACTGTGGCTTGATCTGTGACACAAGATGTGATCTATCCTGGAGAATGTTCCATGCACACTTGAGAAGAAACAGTAATCTGCTGTTTTTGGATGGAATGTCCTATAAATATCAATTAAATCGATCTGGTCTATTGTGTCATTTAAAGCTTCTGTTTCCTTATTTTCACTTTAGATGATCTGTCCATTGGTGCAAGTGAGGTGTTAAAGTCCCCCACTATTATTGTGTTCCTGTTGATTTCCTCTTTTAAAGCTGTTAGCAGTTGCCTTATGTATTGAGGTGCTCTGATGTTGGGTGCATATATATTTATAATTGTTATATCATCTTCTTGGATTGATCCCTTTGTCATTACATAGTGTCACTCCTTATCTCTTGTAACATTCTTTATTTTAAAGTCTATTTTATCTTATACGAGTATTGCTACTCCAGCTTTCTTTTGATTTCCATTTGCATGGAATATCTTTTTCCATCCCCTCACTTTCAGTCTGTATGTGTCCCTAGGTCTGAAGTGGGTCTCTTGTAGACAACATATATAAGGGTCTTGTTTTTGTATCCATTCATCAAGCCTGTGTCTTTTGGTTGGAGTATTTAATCCATTCATGTTTAAGGTAATTATCGATATGTATGTTCCTATGATCATTTTCTTAATTGTTTTGGGTTTGTTTTTGTAGGTCCTTTTCTCCTCTTGTGTTTCCCACTTAGAGAAGTTCCTTTAGCATTTGTTCTAGAACTGGTTTGGTGGTGCTGAATTCTCTTAAGCTTTTGCTTGTCTGTAAAGCTTTTGATTTCTCCAACGAATCTGAATGAGATCCTTGCTGGGTAGAGTAATCTTGGTTGTAGGTTCTTCCCTTTCTTTTTTCTTTTCTTTTTCATCTTTATTGGAGTACAGTTGCTTTATAATGGTGTGTTAGTTTCTGCTTTATAACAAAGTTAATCAGTTATACATATACATATGTTCCCATATCTCTTCCCTCTTGCCTCTTCCTCCCTCCCACCCTCCTTATCACACCCCTCTAGGGCGTCACAAAGCACCGAGCTGATCTCCCTGTGCTATGTGGCTGCTTCCCACTAATTGTCTATTTTACGTTTAGTAGTGCATATATGTCCATGCCACTCTCTCACTTTGTCACAGCTTACCCTGCCCCCTCCCCATATCCTCAAGTCCATTCTCTAGTAGGTCTGTGTCTTTATTCCTGTCTTACCCCTAGGTTATTCATGACATTTTTTTTTCTTAGATTCCATATATATGTGTTAGCACATGGTATTTGTCTTTCTCTTTCTGACTTACTTCACTCTGTATGACAGACTCTAGGTCCATCCACCTCATTACAAATAGCTCAGTTTCGTTTCTTTATATGGCTGAGTAATATTCCATTGTATATATGTGCCACATCTTCTTTATCCATTCATCCTATGATGGACACTTAGGTTGCTTCCATCTCCTGGCTATTGTAAATAGAGCTGCAATGAACATTTTGGTACATGACTCTTTTTGAATTATGGTTTTCTTAGGGTATATGTCCA
>NW_020171810.1:296-2138 GCF_003031525.2 Neophocaena asiaeorientalis asiaeorientalis | reverse complement strand
TTCTTTGGAGAAATGTCTGTTTAGGTCTTCTGCCCATTTTTGGATGGGGTTGTTTGTTTTTTTGTTATTGAGCTGCATGAGCTGCTTATAAATTTTGGAGATGAATCCTTTGTCACTTGCTTCATTTGCAAATATTTTCTGCCATTCTGAGGGTTTCTGAGGGTTGTCTTTTGGTCTTGTTTATGGTTTCCTTTGCTGTGCAAAAGCTTTGAAGTTTCATTAGGTCCCATTTGTTTATTTTTGGTTTTTATTTCCATTTCTCTGGGAGGTGGGTCAGAAAGGATCTTCCTGTGATTTATGTAATAGAGTGTTCTGCCTATGTTTTCCTCTAAGAGTTTGATAGTTTCTGGCCTTACATTTAGGTCTTTAATCCATTTTGAGTTTATTTTTGTGTATGGTGTTAGGGAGTGTTCTAATCTCATACTTTTACATGTAGCCGTCCAGTTTTCCCATCACCACTTATTGAAGCAGCTGTCCTTTCTCCAGTGTACATTCCTGCCTCCTTTTTCAAAGATAAGGTGACCATATGTGCGTGGGTTTATCTCTGGGCTTTCTATCCTGTTCCATTGATCTGTATTTCTGTTTTTGTGCCAGTACCATACTGTCTTGATTACTGTAGCTTTGTAGTATAGTCTGAAGTCAGGGAGTCTGATCCCTCCAGCTCCGTTTTTCGCTCTCAAGGTTCCTTTGGCCATTCGGGTCTTTTGTGTTTCCATACAAGTTGTGAAATTTTCGGTTCTATTTCTGTGAAAAACGCCAGTGGTAGTTTGATAGGGATTGCATTGAATCTCTAGATTGCTTTGGGTAGTAGAGTCATTTTCACAATGTTGATTCTTCCAATCCAAGAACATGGTATATCTCTCCATCTATTTGTATCATCTGTTTCTAGGTCCTTGTTAAATGTTTCTTGCATATTCTCTATTCTATTTCCAAGACTGTGGATCATCTTTACTATCATTACTCTGAATTCTTTTTCAGGTAGACTGCCTATTTCCTTATTTGTTTTGTCTGGTGGGTTTTTACATTGCTCCTTCTGCTGTGTATTTCTCTGTCTTCCCATTTTGCTTAACTTATTGTGCTTGGGGTCTCCTTTCTGCAAGCTGCAGGTTCATAGTTCCTGTTGTTGGTGTGTGCCCCCAGGGGGTAAGGTTGGTTCAGTGGGCTGTGGAGGCTTCCTGGTGGAGGGGACTGCTGTGTGTGTTCTGGTGGATGAGGCTGGATCTTGTCTTTCTGTTGGGCAAGTCCTTGTCTGGTGTTGTATTTTGGGGTGTCTGTGGACTTATTATGATTTTAGGCAGCCTCTCTGCTAATGGGTGGGGGAGTGTTCCTGTCTTGCTATTTGTTTGGCATAGGGTGTCCAGGACTGTAGCTTGCTGGTCGTTGAGTGAAGCTGGGTATTGGTGGTGAGGTGGAGATCTCTGGGAGACTTTTGCCATTTGATATTAAGTGGAGCTGGAAGGTCTCTTGTGGACCAGTGTCCTGAAGTTGGCTCTCCCACCTCAGAGGCACAGCACTGACTCCTGGCTGTAGCACCAAGCACCTTTCATCCACATAGCTCAGAATAAAAGGGAGAAAAAGTAGAAGGAAAGAAAGAAAGAGGATAAAAGAAAAGAAAATAAAGTAAGATAAAATAAAATAATTAAAATAAAAAATAGTTATTAACAAATAATTTTTTTAAAAAAAGGACAGATAGAACCCTAGGACAAATGGTGAAAGCAAAGCTATACAGACAGTCTCACACAGAAGCATACACATACACACTCACAAAAAGAGGAAAGGGGAAAAAATCATAAATCTTGCTCTCAAAGTCCACCTCCTCAATTTGGGATGATTCGTTGTCTA
>NW_020171810.1:0-200 GCF_003031525.2 Neophocaena asiaeorientalis asiaeorientalis | reverse complement strand
TTGTTCGCACAGCTCCCGGGGCTCAGCTTTGGATTTGGCCCCGCCTCTGCATGTAGGTCGCCGGAGGGCGTCTGTTCTTCGCTCAGACTGGACGGGGTTAAAGGAGCCGCTGATTCGGGGGCTCTGGCTCACTAAGGCCGTGGGGAGGGAGGGGCCCGATGTGGGGCGAGCCTGCGGCGGCAGAGGCTGGCGTGACGTTG
>NW_020171809.1:2517425-2520556 GCF_003031525.2 Neophocaena asiaeorientalis asiaeorientalis | reverse complement strand
CGAACCCGTGTCCCCCGCATTGGCAGGCAGATTCTTAACCAATGCGCCACTAGGGAAGCCCGTGGCATGTAAGTTTTGAGACTGGCTTTTTTCACTCAGCATAACTCTCTCAAGGTCCGTCCAGGTTGTTGTGTGAATCAACAGTTCATTCCTTTTTTATTGCCAAGTAGTATTCCATGATACAGATGTAGCATAGTTTATTTAACTACTCACTCCTTGAAGGGCATCTGGGTTGTGTCCAGTTTTTGGCTCCTTGAATACAGCTCCTGTAAACATACCTATACAGGTTTTTGTGTGAACGTGTCTTCTCTTCTCTGGGATCAGTGCCCAGGAGTACAATCGCTGGGTTGTATGGCAGCTGCATGTTTAGCTTTTAAAGAAACTGCCAACTGGTTTTCCAGAGCAGCTGCACCATTTTACGTTCCCACCAGCCATGAGTGAGGGATCCAGTTTCTCTGCACTCTTCCCAGCATTTGGTGTGGTCGCTGTTTTTTGTTTTAAACATTCTGATAGGTGTGGAGTGTTATCTCATGGTGGTTCTAATTTCCATTTCCTTCGTAGGTAATGATTTTGAACATCTGTTCACGTGCTCGTTGGCCTTCTGTATATCATCTTTGGTGAAATGTCTGTTCTTTTGTCCGTTTTCTAATTTGATTGTTTGCTTTTTTTGCTGTTGACTTTTGAGAGTTTTTACATTCTGGGTGCTAGTCCCTCACCAGGTCTGTGGTTTGAACATATGTCCTCTCACTCTCTAGGCTTTCTTGCATGCTCTCAGCAGGGTTTCTTGCCCAGCGACAGTTTTTAATTCTGATGAAGTCCAGTTTATCAGTTTTTCCTTTAATTGATCATGCTTTCGGTGTCAGGTCAGAACTCTTTGCCTGGCCCTAAATCCCAAGGATTTTCTTCTAGCTTTTTTTCTAGAAGCTTTATAGTTTTCTGTTTTACATTTAAGTCTGTGATCCATTTGGAGTTAATTTTTGTACAAGATGTGAGACTTAGATCAAGGCTCATTTTTCCCTGTGGATGTCCAGTTGCTCCAGTGCCTTATGTTGACTGGCTGTGTTTCCCCCACTGGATTGCTTGTGCACCTTCGTCAGAAACCAGCTGGGCGTATTTGTGAGGACCTGTTTCTGGAGTCTCTGTTCTGTTCCGTTGATCTGTGTGTCCATCCTGCCAGTACCACCCTGTCTTGATTACTGTAGCTATCTGGGAGGTCCTGAAATTGGGTAGCCTGATTCTTCCCTCTTATTTCTTCTTTTTCAAAATGTTTTAGCTGTGCTAGTTCCTTTGCCTTTCTATATAAGTTTTAGGATAATCCTGTCCATGTCTACAGAGAATTTGGGATTTTGGTAAGAATTGTATTAAACCTATATATCAGCTTGGGGAGAATTGACATCTCTACTATGTTGAATCTTGCAATTGATGAACAGGGTATGGCTCTCTCTTTTTAGAGCTCCTTTGATTTATTTCATCCACATTGTGTAGTTTTCAGTATGCAAGTTCTGTACATATTTGGTTAGATTTACACCTAGTATTTCTTTTTTTTGAGCAATTATAAATGGCATTGTATTTTTAATTTTGGTATCCGTGTGTTCACTGGCAGTAAATAGAAACACAGTTGATTTTCGTATGTTTATCTTGTATCCCGCAACCTTGCAGAGCTCACTTATTAGTTCTGTGAGCTTGGCCTTTTATTTGTAGTCCTGTGTACTTAACACTGTCTATGTACCAGGCGTTACGTTAAGGCTTTCCGTGTGTTTGCCAAAGGCCAGGACGTAGTGAGGCTAGGATCTTGACTCATAAATTACTTATTCACTTCATCTATTCATTTGGCAAATATTTAAGGAGCACTTATATGGACCAGATGCAGGGTGTCTGCCCTCCTGGGGCCTGCGGTCTGAAACCGGAATTAGAAGTGACACAAGCGGTTATCTAACTTAATACAAGAAGTTTAAAAATAAAACAAGACGTTGATTAATTATAACCTAATGCATCTGACTCAGTGTCAGTGGGTAAAGCAGGGACCTTTAGTCAGCCTGTGTGGAGTGGGAGCACCCAGGGGGGACTTGCTAAACATTGTTCATTTCCCCAGGAAAGGTTTCCCGACCCAAACTGCTTGTTGATTCTTACATCAGTTTTTGCAGTTCAGAGACGTCTGTGGTAAAACCTCATATGAAGGGAATTAAATATTTCTTGTCCAAGAGCCCAAGAACTCCTGGCCAAAACTGCATGAAGCTCCCTGGTCACCTCCTTCACCTGCTGTGCATTAGCCCCTCCCCCGCCGACCCTGCACCCTCAATGCCCGCCGGGGCCCCAGGCCCCGTCACCTCTGCACCGGCCAGCCCAGGCCAGCCCTCCTCGACCTCACCTGCTGCCCCCGCGCTGCCGATGGCCGCACCCTCCGTCCGCACACCGCATCTCCCTCTCTCCACCTCGCAGCCCTCTTCTCCTCGGCTGGCGGCTGCCCTCCTCTGGCCTGGCAGGCCGGGTTGCAGAGTCGTTTGAGCTGGGAGGGTGGTGCATCAAGGAGTGAGATGCAGGGCCAGGTCCCCTTCCCGCCAGACGGTTTGGGAAGATCATCGGTGGCCCTGCCTGAGCTTTTGTAACAACAGCGGCAGTAAGTTTCTGGCCAGTTGGGAAATGAAAATCTTACCCTACAGAAATGTGCCCCTCAGGCAGCCTTCCAGGGACAGGGCCTTACGGGACGCTGCTGACATGCTCACACAGGGCCAGGCACCCCGGGCCACTGCTGGCCTAGTCTCGCGGTCACAGGCGTGAAGCAGTGTCCCATAGCCGGGTGGGTCCCGAAACGGCACCGTCCCCACGCCCACGCCCCTTCCGCCTTTAGCAGTCCCTGTCCTGCCTTAGGAGTGAGGCTGTTGCTCTCTCTTCATTCTCTTCCCACTGACTGTAGGAGAAACTGCTCGTCTTTGAGTCAGCGTGGAAGAAGGAGAAGGACATAGTCTCCAAGGAGATAGAAAAGCTCCGTGTGTCCATCCAGACCCTGTGCAGGAGCGCACTTCCCCTGGGCAAGATCATGGACTACATCCAGGAGGATGTCGACGCCATGCAGAACGAGTTGCAGCTGTGGCACAGCGAGAACCGGCAGCATGCTGAGGCCCTGCAGAAGG
>NW_020171809.1:2493629-2517176 GCF_003031525.2 Neophocaena asiaeorientalis asiaeorientalis | reverse complement strand
CTGCCCCTTGACCCTCTCTTTCTTACCTCCTCCCCCGAAGGAAACAGGTTTCTTTTTCTTTTTCGTTCATAGCATAACGTGTATTTCTTTGTAGCAGTTGGAGAAGATCTGCAGTCAGTGTTCAAAAACGAGATTTAGACATTAAAACAGACAGCAAACTTTGCAATTTGGATACCATATTTTTCATGTATCTTATCGAAATCCCCAAAGCTTTGTGACTGTAATTTGAAAGTATTTTAATTTTTCACTCTGAAAGAGTACATTTATGTTTTTACCCTTTTTCTTTGGATGCAATGACTAATTCCCCTTTTGTTGTCTTCCACTGTTTTAATTAAGAAGCAAATGTAAAATGTGAAAGATATTTATGAGCCCCTGGCTTTGCTTTCCGTCAGCATCACAGACTGTGCCCTGGAGCCCTTGGAGGTGGAGCTGGCGGAGCTGGAGCAGCTGGTCAGAGACCAGCAGGACAGGATCTGCGCAGTGAAGGCCAGTATTCTGAAGAATGAAGAGAAAATTCAGAAAATGGTACATAGTATCCATTTGAGTTCCAGAAGGTGAAAGCTCAAACCTTTCGGAGACTAAAGGTCGTCCGTCGTCCTCAGTTTGCACGTTGTTACTCCTTAAGTTTCCGTTTGAAGACAATGAAGAGTTTACAATGTTATCCAACGAATTTTCAGAGCTTTACAAGCTTGAGGCATATTCAGTGTGTGAAAGACCATGTGTTCCTACCTTCCTCCTCTAGAATACTTGCTAGTTATAAATAGCTCTTGCAAATGCCTGTGTGAAAAGTTTCTTTACAAGCCTGTTCTTCGTATTTCCGCCATAGACTGTTCAGTTCTGTGCCAGATTCGCCAGCAGGTAAGTGGTGCTGGCGCAGCCAGGGATGCAGGCGTCCGTGATTTCAGACTCTGAGTCTAGTGACAGGACTTCCGTGAGTCAAGCACTGAGTGAGATGGCTGTACATTTTGATAGGAGCTTCATAAATACAATGAAGCCTGAAAATGAATGAATTATATTTTTAGCTCATTTCCACTTGAAAAGGGTTAATTTCGGCCCATATCTTTATAAGGTACGCGTGAACTTTAATTTTTAACCTCTTTGTGATTGCATACACGTTATGTAATTTTCTTACTGGTCCCTTTTATCCTTTGCTTATGTTTCCAGCCCTTAAAGTTCATACATTTAAAAAGGAGGTTTGAGTATGGCCTTCATGGACATCGTCTGGACATGAGATTGTCACAGGCCCTTTCCTCACTTTCTTTAACACTTTGCCCCTGGGTTTTCGCGGCGTGCACACTTGTGTCACTTGCCTCGTTCTCTCCAGAAGAGGGGCTTGCTCTCCAAGGCATCGGCATCATGCCTTTTCCTTCGCACAGGTGTAAGTACCTGTGCACCTGAGAGACAGGTAGCTTAGGGAAAACTGCAAAAGGAAGACTTAAAAGGATACATGGATTTGCAAAATTTTTTAGTGTTAGCATTTTTTTGGAAATTGTTTTTTTAAAGCAAAAGTTTTTTTTTTTTTAAACACGGTTTATATTTAGTTTTTCACTGCATATAATATTGTAAATACTTACTAAAGTCTTCAATTTGTGTATAAAGGATTTCACTGTTTGGAGACATACTTACGGGTCTTAAGGTCTGGGTCCTGATACTTTTATTTCTAGATACTGTATTTATTATGTAACCCAAGGAGGGCCATTTTAAGTGTTAGAATTTGCCTGAGAAAGTTTTGTTTCTTTAAAAGACTAGCACGAATGGCACGGTTAAGTTTTTCTTAGTGTAATTTCCAAAATAAATCTGTTACAAAGGTAGTTCTATGACTCTCGAAGCTGAGTAAGTTCAAGGTCACATTATTAAGATCTGCCATTGTGAAACATTGGTCTTCTCCTTTCCGTAGTTTACTGTAAAATTCAGTTTGGCGAGGCTCCACTAATGCAGCACTGCCGGCGGGCAGGTGTGTCAGTCCCCAGCCCTCACATGCTCATAGTCTCTTTTCCACTGGCTTGGATGGCAGCCACCATCCTAAAGGGACCCTGTTTTGCTTCAAGTGAAGGTGTCTGCCTTTAATGAATTTGTACATAAGACTAGAGATTTTGTGTTGCAAAAAATTACATACATTGTGAGTAAAATTTTGTATGAAGTAGTCTCTTAAATTGTATCGTAAAATTTATTTTTCTTTTATACATAAATCATTAAAAATAATCAGATATTTTTTTCTATCAGTGTATGGGTTGTGCAGTTCAGTTCACACCTGGAAAAAAGCATTTATAAGCATTTGGATTTTTTTTAGTTTTCAGATGTGTGCAGTTTGTTTTTCTTTGAAGAAAGTTCAGGGAAATTTATATTTTCACTCATTGTGACACCCCTTTTCTGTATAAATTGAAGTCTTATATATGGCAGGTAAGCATTTACCAGAAATTTTAAGACCATTCAGGAAGTTTTAGGAAGTCTCTGCATGTAGTTATTACTGTATCTTATCACAAACAAATTAAATCCTGTTATTTATTATTTTGATAGAATACACAAATGGGATTATTAAATGTTTTTCTCTGCTTTGGCTTGTAAGTTTTCAAGAAGTACTGGAGTCATACTTCAGAAATTTTCATTTAAGCGACTTCCCTGGCGGTCCAGTGGCTAAGACGCTGCACTTCCACCGCAGGGGGCACGGGTTCAATCCCTGGTGGGGGGAACTAAGATCCCGCATGCCGTGTGGTGCGGCCACAGAAGAAAAAAAAAAGAAATTAAAAGTTGAGCTGACATATTTATATTTAAAGGAAATACATAAACCTTTGAAAAAAAAACAAGACTAAAATTCAGGCTTTCTACTTTGATATTCATGCTTATTTTTCTTAATAAGCAACTTAAAAAATGATAACTGGAATCTGTGAAGACAGATGATGTTATTTAGCGACAATATAAGTGCAGTTTAGGATTGGGGGGTGGGGGTCTGGAATTCTCAGTCTGTTGACAAGTGCCCCTGAAATATTCCCAGACTTCTTTTCCAGGCTGCCCTGAACTGACCGGGATGTGTCTTCTGCTGACTTGCGCCGCCCTGGGGTACATGAGCGAGAGGAGAGGTGGCTGGACCTTTACCAGCTTGGTGTCACCAGTCACAGGCTTAGGGCGACCAGTCTGCTTGAGTTCCCACAAGAATCGGGTTCAGGGTGAGGCCGCACGCAGGACCCTGTGCTCAGGCGGCCGCCCTGAAGGGCCGGTTTCCACGCAGACCCAGACCCCCTCTCAGCTCCGGGGTCTTCTGCCTGCTCCCAGGGAGGGCAGAGGCAGAGCGCCTCGCTCCTCACGCCCTCCCTGCCCCCAGGAGCCCACCGCCCGAGCTGGGAGGAAGCCCCAGGCCCGTCCACTCCCGGGGTGTGCTCTTGCCGTGGCGGGGCTGTGTTCACCTCTATCCTGTGATGTACTTCACTAATCGAAAGGCCTCATGTTCTCCTAAAAAGTGTTTGGGTGCGTGCGCTTCACACAAGCTCTGCAAGAGGGCAGAAGGAGGCCCCTGGAAGAGTCTCCTTCTGCCGCTTACGTGCGTTTTCATAAAAGGAGTTTGGGAAGGACTTTTATTTTTTTAATTCAGTGAGAGAAATGACATTTAAATGGCTTTTTAAGCTATAAAACTAGTGTTTAAGTCCATATTTAGAGCTGAGTTCCAGTTTGATTATCAGCCTCTTAAACCAAGCAAGTTGGTCTTTCTGGTGAGAAAATGGGGTTCAGGGACTTCCCTGGCCGTCCAGTGGTTAGGGCCCCACGCTTGCACTGCCGAGGGCGCGGGTTCAGTCCCCGGTCGGGGAACTAAGATCCCACAAGCTTCGTGGTGCAGACCCCCCGCCCCCCCCAAAAAAAAACCAAAAACGGGGTTCCGAAGGAAATCAAGGCCTGAGGCACGGAGGCTGTGCCGGCCAGCCGAGGCGCAACCAGGGCTTTGTAAGCCAGTGTGGTGGGTGCGCTCGGTGTGCGAGGTTCCCCGGCAGCCCCGCCCTCTGCCCCCGCACCGCCGGCTCAGCACACCCGGCAGGTGCGCGGCCAGCGAGTCGGGGCAGCTCAGAGGACGCTACGCCCGCACCAGTTTTCGGCCACAGCCTGTCGGCTAATTCACAGCATCTGTCTTGTTCTTCACTGCACTCTCGGACTTCCCGTTCAATTCTCGGGAAAGGCTCTTAGCGTTGCTGTCGCCGTGACGTAACAAGCCAAAAAACACTTAGGTCTGCCGTTTACGGTCCCCGTCAAAGCCAGCACTTTGCCGGGTGATGGCGGCCAGCGATCGCGGGCCTCGCTTGCCGGACCCCGGCCTGAACGCCGGGTGCGCGGTGCCTCTTGCGCCCGCCTGTACTTGGGGCGCGACGTGCACCCTCGGGGGCGGAGCCATAGCCCTGATCTGCTCAGGACGGTGACAGCCGCGCCTTTTCTTGAGGCAGAGTTATTAATACATCCCTTCCCCGCCTGCAGGAGGGTTCTGGTTTGGATGACAAATGACCTTCTCCCTCTCCCTATTTGATACCTAGCAGTGGTGACACACGGCCGTGAAGGGGTGACGGGGCCCCTCTGAGCGACAGGAGAGCCGTGTGGGTCCCACTGTCGCCACAGCTCTGCCGCAGGTCAGGGGGCGTTCGTGACGCGTCCACACTGCAGACAGGTGACAGGACCTCTGCTTGCCCGGGGCAAGACGCGGACCTGTGTCTTGGCTTCATGACTGTTGCAGGGCCTTCCCCAAAGGCTCCCGTCTGAGCTGATGTTGCCTGAAGGGAATCGCAGGAGGCCTGTCGGACGCCCTTCCAGCTGTCTGGATGGGGCTGCAGGAGGTGGGTCTGTGCTGTGTGCAGCTGGCACGACCTTGACCGGGCAGGACAGAGGCCCCGGAGAACCTCCCCGGGCCACGGCAAGATGGGACCAGGCAGACCCTGCCTGGAGGAGAGCGGCAGGAGGAACCCCAGGGCTCCTGGCACCACAGTCAGGGCGCGCTGGGCGCGCAGAGACGCCCCCCACCCCGGGGCATTCCGTGGTGAAGCCGGCACAGCGCGACCTCAGGGGATGCCCGTGGAGGCGAGGCCCGGCTGGTCCACGTGGACGGCAGGGTTGGGCCATGTTCCCACGGAGCCCGGCGTGACATCCGATGACAGTGTTATGTGTAAATGTCTTTTTAAAAAAGAAAATGACCGTTAACTGCTCTCACGTATCAGTATTCTTAGTCATTCCACATTTTTGTATGTGGCATAACTATAACTTTAAAAATATGGCTTCCATATTTTTATTTAAAGTGCTTTTTAAAGAAATAGATTATATATTAACATGGATGAATAAGTGGTGCAAAAGGTCTGCAGCGAGCGGTCTCCCCCTTCTCATCCCCGTCTGCCCTGTTTCTTCGTGCCCCTGTAGGCAGCCTCTTTTATTAGATTCTCCTTTGTCTCTCTGTTTCTTTAGGGAAATATGAATACATATTTTTATACTCCCACGACACACAGTATCGCGAAAGGTAGAATGCTATATATATGCCATTCTGCATCTTGGTTTTTAAAATTTTCCCAAATCCTGGGGACTGCGCCCTGCCAGTCCCTAGAGGCCATCGTCATTCCCTGCAGAGCCGTGCGGAGTGTCCCAAGGACGTGCCCGGTGCGTGCGGCCCAGTTCCCTGTCGCTGGCCTCGGGTGGTTTCCAGCCTTGCGCAGTGACCGACCTTGTTTTGCTTCGTTTTTTACGTGTGCAGGTGTGTCCGTGGATGGACACCCAGAAACGAGGTTGCCGGGTTGCTGGGTAGACGCAACGTAACGTCGGCACCTCAGCTTCAAGGCGATGGCTGTGGGCTGCGCTGTTTGGTCTCCCGCCAGTACAGATGCAGGCGTGTCTGCTTCGCCACAGCCTTTCCAGCGGCTATTGTCACACATTTGGCCTTTTGTTACTCTGACAGGTGAGAAAGCGGATCTCGGTGAGGTTTAATTTGCACTTCTCTTTTTTCGAATGGCTTCGAGCATCTGGCCGTGTGTTTAAGGACTGTTTGCTTTCTGTGAACTGAGTCTTCTGATCAGCTGCCCTTGATTCTGGTGGACTCTTGGCCTTTTTCTTCCGATTTGTTTCTAGAAGCCCTTTGTGTCTTGCGTTGTAAATATTAT
Organism: Neophocaena asiaeorientalis asiaeorientalis; assembly: GCF_003031525.2. Lineage (NCBI taxonomy): Eukaryota > Metazoa > Chordata > Mammalia > Artiodactyla > Phocoenidae > Neophocaena > Neophocaena asiaeorientalis. The sequence goes on along the minus strand of NW_020171809.1, from coordinate 2,511,063 downwards.
TTTCCACTTCGCCTTTCACCCAAAGTGATGCTAAACAAATAACGATGCTAATCATCCTCTCAGGCGCAGCGGCCATCATGGCTCACGGGTCCAACCGCTCCGCGGCACGTGGGATCCTCCCGAACCGGCGCAGGAAGCCGTGTCCCCTGCATCGGCAGGCGGACTCTCAACCACGGCGCCACCAGGGAAGCCCCATCCTCATTTTGTAACCGACTTGACGGATGGTCCCTCTGGTGCCACTGCTCAGAGCGGTGTTGACCGCTGCTTTAAGGTACTTTTATCACGTTGAAAACACGTCCTATTCCCGGCTCACAAAGAGTGATCAACACGAATGGATGTTGAATCGTTCTTTTCTGTTAGGGAGAGTGTACCTGTTTCTCCTTTGGCCTGGTGATGTGATATTCTAGGTCACCTGATGTCAGAATATCCTTACAGTCATAGATCAGATCCTGCCTCATCAGGATGGATTATTCTTTTGCTCTTCCAATTAGTTGTGTTACGTAGTCATTATTCCAGGATTTCCTGTTGCCGGGGCTGCAGGGGCGCCCTCTGTTGTTCCGTTTACCCCAGCCCTCTGTGGTTCTCTGTCCCTGGGGTGCGGCCCCCCGGCACTCCTGCCCGCCCCGGGCTGCAGCTCCGGGCCCAGCACACTTCCCTGCCTGCAGTGCCCTGAAGCGGACAGTGCTTGTCGCTGCCCCACAGAGGGGGAGGGGGAGAAGGTTCCAGTAGGAGGTGTTGCCCCTCCAGTGGCTGCTGCTCCCTTTCCCAGGTCTACACCACGAGGGATACATGGTGAAAAGCTGTCCAGCGTCTTCTGGGAGGTTGTGGAGGACACCTGCAGGAGGGTGGCCCCGCTCCAGGCTTTCTCCCTTCTGGCTTGGGCTCTGCCCTCTTTTGGGTTCTGTGCCGGGTGCCTGTCCTGTGGCCTCAGCTCCCAGCTCAAGACAAGTCTCCGGCTTGTGCAGCCTTTTTCCCCAAGTGGAGCAGGACGTTCTCCTCTGCCGGTCCTGGGGGCTGGTTCCTGCGTCTTGCTCTGAACTGTAGACTCAAAGCCCCCGATGGACCTGAAAATCAAAGGTCGGGCCAGATAGTGACGCCGCAGTGTTTCAAAGCCCAAACAAGGTTCATCATCAACAGTAAGGGGCAGACGGGTCAGTACCTGAAGGCTGAGGGTGGCGTGCTGGCTGGGGGCACGTCTCACTGGCCGCCAGGATTACAGATGGGATGCGCCCCCCCATGACCCCTGGACCTTTCCCCCAGCCCCCCAACCAGGACTTGAGCCATGTCTCTCCTCCGCTGGCAGAGAAGAACAAAGGTGCCCCATGGGGGAGTGCAGGTCCCTCTCCCTGCCGGACCCCACCTCTCCGGGTGAATTCTGCCCTTGCCGAGGTGGTCTCCTCTTTCCCTTAAACCCCACAGGCAAAGGCAGACCTGGTGGGAAGGAGGCCAGTGGCCTGGGGAGAGCTCGGGACTTGGAGGCTGTGTGGCCTGGGTGTCCCCGCACACCATCTCTGAGCAGTAGATGCCTGGGGACGGGGTCGCCATGACCCCTCAGCATCAGGGGGCTTCTCAAGAGCGTTCCAGCTCACACAGGGTCTCCTGGGGGCTCCTCAGCCCCTTCATCCTTCAGGGCAGGTGGGCTGTGTCCCCATCTTGCTGGAGGGTCGCACATCTCCTTCCTGGCTCGAGGAGAGAATGTGCTGCAGACGCACAGTTAAGTCCGGGACTGTCCCCTCGTCCGTGTTTGGATCGCTGGCTACGAGCGTTTTCCTGTGAGAGACCTGACTGTGGTCTAAGCTGAGGTCTTAGGAGAGGCCTGCCCAGGCCTTGGCCTGAGGACACCCAGAGCTGGACACAAAAGGGGCAGCTTTGCCTCGGCCTGTGGCCACTGAGGGGACTCGGGCCTCCTGGCTGGTGGCACCGAGGAGCGATATGGTCCCAAAGCCGGGCATGGGGCCCCTTGGGGCTGAGGGCCCTGACAGTTCTGGGAGGCGCTGTCTTCATAAAGCACATGAAGCCCTCTGACCTGGGCAGTGAGGGGCCAGCCCGGCCCTCCCAGACTCCCAGCTTCCTGAGTGCAGACGTGTCCACCCTGCCCAGGGGACAGACAGATGGGGCTGGGTGGGCACAGGTCTCCCTGGGGCTCCAGCTGTTGTCCCGGTCGCGAGCCATGGGGCTCGTGGAGGGGCGGGACCAGGCAGGGCCGGCTGCCGGCTCCCCCCAGGACAGGAGGCCGACGGTGGGCAAGTGGAGGACAGCCCGACACGGGACTGCACTCCAGCCAGCACGGTGGGCTGCCCGGGTCCAGCTCTGCTGTGTGGACCCTTAGCTTCCTCTGCCCGGGGGGTGGAGGAGGGGTGCCCAGGAGTGTGGGCATGGGTGCGGCACAGGGAAGGGCCGGGGAAACGGCGAGTCTACGTTCCCGGGGGTTGCAGAGCATGGGCAGGGTGCAGGCCTCAGGGACGCAAACGGACCTTTCTCCCCGAAACCTGGAAATTGAACAGTAAAAATTCAAATCCCAGTGACGTTATTGAAGAAATGTAAGCTGATCACATACGATGAGGCTCTAGTAATTGTAACAGAGTGGAGCCGGTGTAGGAAAACATGAACCACTGAAATAGCACAGGACCCCCCTCCAGACACATAAGTCTAGGAATTCTGACTTCTGATAAATGTGGTTACTTCAACGCAGAAGTATTTCAGATTGGTGTCCAAATAAATGGCATTGGAACGTATGGTTTTCCATACGGCAAAACTATTACATACAAAAATAAATTCCAAGAAATTAAACAGTTCAAAACATATGAGAATACCGGAAGAAAATAATTGGAGAATATTTTATATTGATAATATGTATAAATGTTTATATAATTTATTGATATATTTATTATACTATTAATACATTTGGTATTTATGATAGTTCTGTTTTGTGAGAGGCAGTGTAATGTATCGGAACAAAGCACTTAGAAGAGAGGGTACTAAGTGCTAAACATATTTTAAGGTGAAGAAGAACTTCCTAAAAAAGACATTTTCAGAAATCTTAAGTGAAAAAAATTATATATACTTGGCTCTATAAGAAATAAAAATTTCTGTATAGCCAAGCAAAAGTGAAAAATGGTTCACTGGGAGAAATACTTGCAATGTCTGTAACAAAGAGTTAATATTCATAAGAGGCAAAGACTTTCTCATTAATAAGAAAAATACTTATGGCCCAATTGAATGATGGAAGGAAGTGACAAAACAGGCAGTCAATTCATGGAAGGAGCCAGAAACCAACGTTTGGCCTTATCATCAACAGATAAAGGGGCCGAGAGCTCGGGAGTCCAGGCTGGAGAGAGTGACTCGGGTTCAGACCCCAGCAGGTCAGGGTGCCCAGCCCTCAGCCAGAGGAGGGCTCCTTTGTTAGCTGGTGACTTCGGGCAAATGGCCTAAACTTTTGCCTCACTTGCCCATGTGTTTGATTGGGTTAATCCACATGGCACCGGCTTCATAGTTGTTGTCAGAGGATAAATGTTTCTGGTTATAGAGTACAAAGATCAATAATTGGCACGTAGTACGGGCTATATAAGTATTGACTAGTATTCACGTAATGTAACGTGAGCATCGCACTGGCACAAGTTTTCAGCTGGCAGGGGTTAGAAAGATTAATAATGCATGGTGTGGGGCTTCCCTGGTGGCGCAGTGGTTGAGAGTCCGCCTGCCAAGGCAGGGGACGCGGGTTCGTGCCCCGGTCCGGGAAGATCCCACATGCCGCGGAGCAGCTGGGCCCGTGAGCCATGGCCACTGAGCTTGCGCATCCGGAGCCTGTGCTCCGCAACGGGAGAGGCCACAACAGTGAGAGGCCCGCGGACCACAAAAAATAATAATAATAATAATGCATGGTGTGGTTGAGGATGTGGTGTGTAAGTCGGTCAGTATTTTTAGAGGGCGTTCTGGAAGTACTTCTCAAAATTAAAAACAGGAATATTTGGCTGACTGAAGAAAAAGCTGGAGCAGGGAGATGACCACTGTCTTCAGATAAAAGGTCCGGTGGGTGGAGGAACCTTCAAATAAAAGGTTCTCTGTGGCCCTAGCACTGATGTGTGGATGCGAAATATAGGGAGATGGCCTTGGCCCTGTGTAAGAAATAAGTCTCCATTCAGACGGAGCGGTCCGTAGGTGGTGTGGATAGCGAGCTCCCCGCCTCAGGAGGTGTGCGAGCAGAGGCTGGTTGGCCACTTCCCAGGGATGCCTTGGGGGGTTCGCTGGAGGCTCCCTCTGCTTCTTCAGGCCTTGCCCACCACAAGGAATGACCCATCCCACTAGCCCAGATCTCCACCCACCCTCCTCCCGGCTCTACCTGCTGACTCTGCCAGGTCAGCAGATGTGGTCTTCAGGAGCCCCTGCAGGCTGAGCCCGGCTGTGCTTCCTGCCCCCCTGATGGACCTGCAGCCTCCAATCCCCTCCGCTGCTCAAAGTTTGCCGGGAGAGGCCTCGCCTTGCCCTCCTCCAGCCAGGTGTGGATGTCATTGTTCTCTCCTGAATACAAACCGCCTTTCAGGAGGTTTCATCGTGGCCCCAGGAAACTGGGGGCAACGGGCAGGCAGCTTCAGGGGGATGTGCCTCTCACGACAGAGACCGATCGGGACAAGAGCATTTGCTAATTTTTGTTTCACTTTCAAGCAGCCTGAGACCCTTCCAGGGTGTTCCAGAGTTTTTCATTTAAACCCCAGGGAAAGCTGTCCTCTGCGATCGCGTGCCTGGCACTGGCTCTCTGGGTTGGCTGTAGCTGCCCTGCGGGTTTCCATGGCTTGGCACCTTGGTCAGGGCCTGGAATTCCCTCTGTCAGGGAAGCTCCTTCTGCTCTTTTGTTAGAGATACAGGGAAAAAGAAAGAGCCCTCCTGGCATGGAATTGTTTACAGAGATCTTTCCCTCCCACCTTCTCACGTGAGCCTCTCTGGGGCTGGGAGTCAGGCCTTAGCTACCCATTTTACAGATGAGAAAACCGAGGCTGTGTTAGCAAGTCTCAGGCCTCTGCCAGGTCTAAGCCCCAGGCATGTTGTCCAGCTGCCTTTGAGGTGAGCAAACCTGGGCTGAGTTGAAGAGCATGGAGGCCGGGTCCAGGGCTGCTGGCCTTTGGGCTGAGAACACATCGCTTGCCGGTCCCCGGGGTGGGTTCCTTGTTCTGTCATCTGGGTGAGCACACAGCTAAGAAAGGGCGAGTCAGTGATTTCTAAAAGCCCGTTTGTTGTTTTGGCTGGTGCCCCAGCAAGGACGCCTCCCCGCCCGAGTCTGTAGGATGACGGTCACCCCCTGCCCGTCTCAAACCGCACACCTGAGCCAAGACCTTGATACGTGGCCCATCAGCCCAAGGGCCACAGCCACTGGGCGCATTGGCAGGACCCACCAACCCACCGGGCGCAGCAGGTGCAGCACTTTGAGGGGCCCGGGAAAGCGTTGTAACTTTTTATAATAAAAAAAATTAACTTTTAGGTCAGAGTAAATGTTTGAATATATAATATTAATACATCTGCCTTTATAACAATGTGGTTGTAAAATAGAATTTTTCATATTTTTTGTGAAAGAAGGGCCACAAAGGCACAAGTGCCACGGACCATCGTGCAGCCTGAGCGCCGCCCGGCCGCTGGGGCTCACGCCCCGTCCTGTCCCCAGTGTGGCTGGACCCACCTCGAAGGTGACCTCATTCCTCACTTTACCCGGACACACCCAGGGAGTGGAGCAGAGCTGCATTCTTCCGATGGGTTTTCCATTTCCAGGGATTATGGTTCTGAAGGAAACCATCTTTGGGGCAGTTTCAGTACAAACACCGGGATGTATTTAAAAATAGAACTTGCAAATGGAAGCTCTTAAACCGTGGCTTTTAGGCAGGCATTAAGCTCGTTCGGATGGATGCAAAATCAGAACCTCATGTCAGCGCGTGGACGTGCCTCTTGCAGCCCGCAGTGCTGTGGAAGGAGGCTGTCCCCTTAGCAGTGGCTTCTGTGTCCCGCTGCCAGCACAGCCCCGCGGGCAGGGCTTGTGGACCAGCCTCCAGCCCTCCGCAAGCCTCTCTCCTATCGCCTGTAAAACTGCACACCCATCTCAGTATTTCCCCTATTTTTACAGCTGCCAGAACAACCATTTGTGGTTTTAAAATAAAACTCTTATTAGACTCCTTAGCAATGGAATGGAAAGGTCACAGTTTATAAAGAGAATTGTCTCTGGGGTGAGCATTCCCCTCGTTGTCCCCCCAGGAGGAGCCTTGCAGGGCCCTGCCTGAGGGGCACCTCCAGACCTCCAGGGCCACATGCCCCAGACACTGGCACCCCGAGGGCCAGAGCACAGGTCGAGGGGTGCACGGTGAGCGATTGTTAAACTTTCCAGAATTCTGCGAGCTGTTGTGTTAAAAAACAAAAGTAGTGGATACTGAAAACTCATCGCTTCTTAATTATTTTATCACTTTCTACTCTTAGCTCTGCCTTTGGGCCTATCTGTATGGTGGAATACTACTGTGTGTTGCATCTCTCCCTGAATCCAAATTCAGTTAAGTCCCTTTTGGCCAAGGTTGAAGTATTTACACCATGGAAACTGGCAACTTTGATAGAGTGAGAGTGATAATAAAGTATGCATATCTGTAGCCATTACATGGTGAATAGCACAAAAAACGAAGGCAATTCATTCCAGTGTTCAAAAACGATTATTCAGTTCAGCAAAGCCATCACTCGTGTCATTGCCAAACAACCGAAGTTCCTCTGCAGGAATTGTATTTCTTTTCTCTTACTTGTTAAAATAAATGAAAACGTTAACCGACATTCAGGTCAGAGCTACGTTTGTTTGTCAGTTACAGCCATAGGTTGACTATGAACACAAGAGTTCAGCAAAAATCCACAAAAACATTCTGTGAGAATCTATTATCGACCTCGTGGAATTTATAATATTGTATACCTTATTGTTTGTAAGTTGTGTGCTACACATATTTATACCACCAGTATTTTGAGAATATATTATTATGTATTGTCTCGTTGATATTTATAATTCCCTTCCCTCCGATCAGGGGAGGAGACGTCTTCCGTTTGGACCTCTGGTTCTGACTGGGGGCTGGAGGGCCTCCTGAAAGTTCTGAGTCCCCTTGATTTAGCAGGCTCTGGGGTACTGAGGTGCTTCCCGGGGTCTGGCACGGTCGGCTGGGGCTCCAGGATGAGAGGAGAGCCAGAGGACTTAGGGGGGCATTGAAGACAGAGCAGAACTGGCCTCATCGACTCCAGGGGTCCCGCCGGTGGCACCCCTCACCTGGGAAGGCAGAGGATGGAAGCGGGGGTCTCGTGTCCTTCTCTGACCACCCAGTGCCCTTCCATCCATACTGCTTGAGTGGCTGGATCAACACCCAGGGGACCAAAAGTTGGGTGCTGGGGGTTCCTTGTACTCCGCCCACACAGCTACTGTTACTTTTGTCCCAGTGACGTTCATTGTTTCGGTTTCCTGCTTGCTTAATTTTTGTTCGGTTAGAAAACAGCATCAGGAAGGAAATAAACATGACTCATAATCCCATCTTCCAAAGTTAACGATTTATATACGCTGGTTGCTGGTATCTGTTTTCCCATCTTTAAATTTCTTTTTTCTTTACAACCGCATCTGTTTTTTATGCATAGGCAACACGTACACATCAGCCACATATTCACACCGTTGAGACAACGTGGCTTATATTGTTACGCAACGTTGACTTCTTATCTTCAGGAAAGAATTTAGTGTATTTCCCCCTTGTCATTTTGTTCTCTTGACCGTCATTTTGATAGCTGAATACTGTTTCATTGAATGGAGGACTTATTTTGGTTCAGCTGCAAATATTTTCTCATTCCGTAATCATTTCTTCTTTGTCCTGTTGTCAGATACGTACTTCCCCCTCCCCCGTTTTTTATCTTTTTGTTCTTGGTTTCTGGTTTGATTGCATCACATGAGAGAATGGGACCAGCCACACCTTTGAGCTGAGTGGAGGCTGCACGTGGCCTGGCATGTAGTCAATTTCGTAAAACGCCATGTAACTTTTTTTCACAATTTATCACTTTATTGGGCTTAACAAACAACGTTTTGACATGTCATTATCCCCCCCTTTTATTCTTATTGTGGTAAAATACACATAACGTGAAATTCACTCTTAACCGTTTTTCCGTGTATTTTCCGCGGCATTAAGCACGTTTACCTTGTGCAACCGCCACCCCACCCATTGCCAGAACTTCTGCGTCTTCCCGAACGGAAACTCTGTCCCCATTAAACACTAACTCCCCATCCCTCCTCCTCCAGCCCTGGCGACACTCATTTTACTGTCTGTGTCGGGGAATCTGAATCTGACTCTTCCAGGGACCTCATATAAGTGGGGTCAGGCACTGTTTGTCGTTCTGCGACTGCTCCTTTCACTCAGCACGGTGTCTTCAAGGTCCATCCGTGTCGTAGCCCGTGTCAGCATTTCACTTCTTTTCAAGGCTGAATAACATTGCATGCTGCGGTTGGACCCCACTTGGGCTGCTTTCACCCCTTGGCTATTGTGAATAGTGCCGCTATGAGTGTGGGTGTGCAGATATCTATTTGCGTGCTTGCTTTCCATTTTCTTGGGATACATACCCAGAATTGGAATTGCTGGATCATACGGTATTTCTCTGTTTAATTGGTTGAGGAACCGCCATACTTGCCTACACTTGTTCTTCTCACGTTAGTTTGAGAAGAATCTGTACTTTCAAATTGTTGCATACGATGTTGTGTCTATATTTGCCCATTCTGTCAAGCTTATTTTGAGTGCGGAAATAACCCTGCAAACTCACTAAAGGTTGCCCAGAGGGTGAGTCAGTGGGAACCACTCTGCCCTCACCCGCTCTGCCTTCTTTTCATGGGGGGGCAGGCCGCACACCCAGTATCCCCGGTGTCCCAGGCCATGACATCACCATCTCTGGGGCTGTTGGCAGCCTTCTCGGGCCCCCTGTCTTTGTAAAAAATTGTACTCCGAGTGGGACTTAAACTAAACAGACTTCCTCTAGGAAACATACACAATCACACTGCTGTGGAAGTTGCTTTTATGGACATTTCCCTGAGAAATATTCCTCTCTGGAAAAATAAATTCACAGGATGTAATTAAAACCATTATATGTGTATGTTGGCCTGGGCGTTTCTTAAGTGCTTCACCAAATGGGCCACCAAATAAAGAAATGAAGGCCGGCTTTGTTCACATCTAGTAACAATGACCTTTATTAACTGTAACCTGGGATGTTCTTCTGTTACTTTATGGATTCAGAAGTAGCCTTTCATCGGGCCCTTGGGCAGGGGGTGCACCCTTGGTCCTGACCCCGGTGTGACCGACCACTGCAAGGAAAAGCAGAGGAGGTGGTGCTGTGTCACCTGGACAAAGGTGACCATCTCAGTGTCCACTGACAGTGGAATGGCATGTGTTTTCTGGCTTTCGACCTGTGAGAAAATAAGATAAATTCATGTTGTCTTCAAACATCATAAGTTCTGAGAAGGAAAGTGACCAAAGCGAGGCGCTTTAAGCAGCGTGGCTTAGAGGAGCTACTGTGCTGTGTTGGCTCCTTTGGTCACCTTCTGGCTCTCCTTTTTCCAGTTCTCTGCGGAACTCCTCCTTCACCCCAGTGCCCTGGTGGAGGACCCAGCCACGGGCTTGCACCGGCCTTTGTGTCGGCACGTGGCCCAGCAGGACAGTCAGAATACTCTTTGGGATGGACATGTGATGTGGGCTGAGAGGTTTCTCCTGCAGTTACTGAGCGAGGAGCTTGAAGGCCTGTGGTGATGCAACGCAGAAGAAACTGTCACAGTGGAAACTGCACACGGAGGAAAGCAAGTCTGGAGGTGGGTGAGACCTAGGGCCAGACTTTGAGCTCCTGGATCCAGCTGTGCCTGAAGGCCATCCCACCTTTGACATCCCATTCTGTAGATGACTTGGTAGGTGTGATGGTTCAATTTTATGGGTCATCTTGGCTAGGTTATTGGTCAAACACCTGTCTGGGTGCTTCTGTGAAGGTATTTTATAAATGGAATTAGCATCTACAATTCACTGACTTTACTTTAAAGAGATTACCCTGGATAATCTGGGTGGGCCTCAGCCAGTTGAAAGCCTTAAGAACAAAACCAGGTTTCCCTGAGAAAAAGGAATTCTGACTCAAGACTGCAGCATAGAAACCCTGTCTTGAGTTTCCAGCTTGCTCGGCTGCCCTACAAATTTTGGGCTCAAGATGACAACACCAGCTCTTGTCTGAGTTTCCAGGCTGCCAGCCTGGATTTCACACTTGCCAGCTTTCCCAATTACATGCACCAGCTCCTTGTTCCCTGGGCAGACCCTAAGGCAAGGATTTGTGTGCAAGTGATTTATTAAGGCAGTGGCTGCCTGGGGAGGGGGGCAGGGAGTGGCAGCAGGGGACATGGAAGAGTGGAAACAGGTGGAATCTGATTTCAGGCCTCAGCTGGATCCCGTGGGGGCCTCTGAAGTATGAATTACAGTCAGAGTTTGCCCTGCCTCCGGTAAGGGCTGTAACTCCCAGGTCCTTCTCTCTCTCACCTCTTGGCAGTGGTTCCAGGGCACCAAGAGCTTCTGCTACAACAGGCCAATAGATTCTTTCCTCCTTTACTGGTTTGAGTAGAGCCTCTCCTGACAAATCGTCAACTCACTGTGCTGTTCAGAGGGAAACTCTGAAACCGAGCAGGACCCTGTGGGGCTCCTGGGCACGGACGCCTTTCCATGTCCCCTGCTTCTTGTTTGTAGGGACAAGACTCCAGCCTCCATGACCTTCCCTGAGTTCTAAAGCACGGATTCAAACAGTTGCTAATCAGGGAAGGGAGGGGAGGCAGAGACAAGGGAGGAGCGGCCAGGAAGCAATAGAGCAGCCTTGGGCCAGGGTCCTGGTCCCTCCTCAAGGGACACACAGAACAATGTATTTGAGCTCTTTATAGAACTAAAACCCAACGAATGGAAGATGTCGGCATTCTTCATTCCCGAGAACATCACAGTTTGATAACCACATCAAGGGACCACCTGAGGCCAGATGAAAGGAGCGCAGGCCTCGCAACCCCGTCCTTATCAGCAACCCCGTCCTTGAACCATGGCTATAAACTCCTCACCAAATCCTCCTGGGTTGGGTCACACGCAGTTTCTGAGGGGCATGTAGCCCTCTGCCTGGCAAAGCAATAAAGCTGCTCTTTTCTAGTTCACCCAAAACTCCAAGATCTGATTCAGGACCGGTGCACAGAGGCCAAGCTTTTGGCAACAACCCCTCAGCTACAGACCACAGCAAAGGCTTTTGATTATCCAGGTGGCCAGACTCTGCCGGTCCACACAGCCTGTGGAGTCCTTGGAGGCTTGGAACAGGGGCTCCTGGGCCAGAGGAAGCTGATCATGGCCGACTGGCTGGCCAGGGTTCTGTCCCCAGAACATGAATCCAGAGACCCAGGGGGAGGTGGATGCCTGAACTGTTGGTCACCGAGGGTCAGGCTGGAGTTTCTGACTCAGTGAGACTGAGGGCTGCCAGGGGCAGAAGCTGAGAGACAGCCGGGCCGAGGAAGTCCATCTGCAGAGAGGGGATGGGCACACGCACAGGACAGGCAGGGAGAGAGACAGGGAGGGTGCTAAAGAGACAGAGAGAGGGAGAGAGAGGGACAGAGAAACACCAAGGTTCAGGGAAACAGTGAGAGACAAAGGCAGAGACAGAGAGAGATGGAGAGAAAGAGAGATTGTATTACTCAGCTGCAGCAAAATATATCCCATCTCACATCCTTTCTTTGGACGTGACATTGATGTTCCTCCACAGAGAGATGGGTGGGGTCCATGCTGGCACCCTGGACACGGGCGGACCTTTGTAACTTCTTGGACCAATAGAACGCAGCGAGAATGATGCTCACGGCTTCCCCCTCACTCGCTCCTTCTCTCCTCTTTGTCTCCCCTTCTCTCTGGATGCTCCCAGTGGAATCCGGCCACCACGTTGTGAGGAGCCCTAACCACGTGGGGAGGCCACATGCAGGTGTTCCTTCCGCAGCCCCAGCTAAGCCGCAGCCAACAGCCAGCATCGGCCTGTGTCCCTTCAGATGGCCCACCCCAGCTTCGGGGTCTCCCGGCTGAGACCTCAGTCATGAATCAGAACCAAGCCATTCCCGCCGTGCCCGGGCCAGGTTCCTGCCGCACAGCAACCATGCGGGATGACATACGACGACACCTGGTGATTATTGAAACCACTGCTTTGTCACCTGGCAACACAGAGAGACACACATGGCAGGTCAAGGAGGGAAACAGAGCAGAGAGGGTGCTGGGTCCCGTGCAGCCAGCCTTCCGAGCTCAGCTTGGCCTGACACCCTGGCCACCCTGTGTCCCCAGACCAAACCAAAGGCTCCTGGTACTTCAACCAGTTTCAGGGGACGCCTGGTCTGTGTTCGTTTTGCCTCCTGACTGTCTCTCACAGGGCACACTCTTAGCTCACAGGGATGCACAGGACTGTTCAGCGCCGGACGCGGGGGCAGCGGCCCCATGAAGGCCAGCGTCTTCTGTCCCCTCAGCCGGTGCGGGGACGGGGTTGCCCAGGTCTCTCTGGACTCCTGCGCCCTTTTCCCCTCGATTTCCCACACACGGAAGCCAGCGTGGCTCTGTCCAAACCTGGGTCTGATCACCACACTGCTTGGTAAAACCCTGTTGACCTCCTGTGACACAGCACAGGAACTGGCATCACCAGGTCCACAGGGTCTCCGCTCCCAGGCCCCAGAAGGGCCTTTGCCCAACTGTCCGGTGCCTTGGTTGCGATGCGTCCTCTCTCGTTGTGGTTAACTTCTCACCCTCCCTGACTCCTGCAGACGTCCTCTTGCTCCCCGGCCCCCTCCGTCCTTCATGGCCCTCGCTCTGCGGGTGATTTGTGATTCTGGTCCATGGCTGGTGTGAGTTTCCTGTGGCTGCCGTGACAAGTGGCACGCACACCGGGAGGCTTCACCTAACGGACATGTACTTGTGCTCAGTTTAGAGGGCAGAGGTCTGAAATCAGCGTGTCGGCAGAGCCACGCTCCCTCTGGAGGCTCTCGGGCAGGACCCTTTTCCAGCTTCTGGTGGCTCTTAGCTTGTGGCTGCATCCCTCCAGGCTCTGTCTGCTCACGTGGCCTTCTTGCTCTGTGTCTGAGTCTCAAATCTCCCTCTTCCTTTCAAACCCAAAGATCTGTCATTGGATTTAGGGTCACCCTAAATGCAGGATGTTGGAGATCGTTTACTTAATTACATCGGCAAAACCCCTTTTCCCAAATAACGTCCCATTCGTAGGTTTCAGGGGTTAGGAGGTGGACTTTTCTTTTTGGGGAACCACTATTCACCCCACCTACTGGACCACAGGCTCCATGGTAAATGTCCACTTTGGCTCACCCTGCACCAGGCTCAGTGCCCAGCCGAGGTGGCTGTCACTTCTGGCCGTCCGTTCAATGTCAAGTCCCGAGCGAGCTCTTGTGAGGGAATCTAAATATGTTTGTGAGCAGAAGCAGGTTTTGAGGAAGCTGCACCTCTGCCAGGAGAGATAAGACACCTCCTCCCGCAGCTGCAAGTCAAGGTGAGAGGAGATGGGGCCCAGGACCACGGGTGGAGGCTGGCAAGGAGCCCAGGCGCCCAGCTGGGTGGGTGGGGATGGGGGAGGCACCTGCTGAGCTGGGAGGCAGGTCCCCTGGCTGAGGGTGTGGACGGGCCTCCGGGTGTGTGCAGACGTTGGGTTCTAGGTGGGAGGTTGGAGTCTGCATTGTAAAGGGCCCCGGATGCCCGGAGAAGGAACGTTCCGGAGTTCTGGGGACCATTTAGGAGTTTGTGGGTCAGAGCGACAGAGCCTGAGTCACAGGGCACAGAATCAACCTGGTGGGGCCGTGGGGAGGGAGGGTGAGGCAGGGTGGTTGGGAGCAATCCTGCAGGGTGGGGAGGGTCCCAGCTCACTCCGGTTTGAAAACTGGGGTCCTGCGTTCTGGGAGCCCCTCAGCCTGGGGCAGACTGGGCTGGCCTGGGATGGGGGAGTCATTCTCCGAGAATCTGCCCCTTCTGCTCCCTGGGGACTCAGGTTCAGGCTTCTCCCACGTCTGGACCCCGCCCCCCACCCCCAGGGGCCAGCAGCGCAGTAGGTGCCGCTGGCCGCTGTTGGGTGGAGAACGGAGCAGGCCGTGGCACTGATGCCCGTTTTGTTCTGAGGCTCTCTCTGGACCGGGAAGCGAGTGCACTTCCTGAGGAATTTCGTGTCTTTACAGTAATCCTGCAGACAGAGGTCATCAGCCCCGTTTTACAGGAGACGGAGGCCCGGAGGAGCTGCGCCCTGAACTGGTTGCTGGGCAAAAGGACTTGGCCCCCGGCTCCTGGAGGACTCCAGGCTCCGCCCCCTTTCGGAGGGTCGGCACCTCGGCTCCGCGGCGGCGGGGACTCTGAAGGGCAGAGTCAGGGTCTGCAGAGCAGGGCCGGTCAGGTGTTTCCAGGGTAAAGCCGAGGGTGAGGGCTGCCCTCGCTCATGGTCTCCTGGGTAAACGTGAGGAGTGAGTGGCCCTGCTTCCTCCTTGGAGGCCAAGGGCAGGGGGGGAGGGGAGCAGCAAAGGAGATCTCCGAAAGGGGGTTGAGGCCCGAGGCCCTGAGAGCAGACGCTCCAAACACAGGCCCAGGGGCCCAGGGGCCCAGGATCAGGAGAGCTGCCCGTTTCCCACCCTGCGGGGTGGCCGTCTGCTGCCCCGCCCTGGGCTGGGCTCCGGGGGTCGAGCTGCCGACAGCACCAGCACCCCAAGCCCGGGGCAGGAGCCCTCCCCCCGCGCAGCTGGGGGCTCTGGCTTCTAGCTGCCCCAGCACCTGCAGCGTTTCCAGAGGAGGTCCTGGCTCCCTGTAGGGGGGGAGGGGACGAGGGGACGAGGGGCTGGTTAAGAGAGGAGTCCTTGCCCCTTCCCGGACCTCCTGAGCCAGAAAGCTATTGTTGGACATTTTTTTCTGTCAACAGCTGCTGTGGGGCAGGCCCGAGCTGTCAGATGGCAGCAGGAGGCGACAGGGGATTTTGGGGTAGGAGGAAGTGACGGGATGGGAAAATGCCAGGGTGCCCGTGGGACTTGGAGGGGTGCGGGGACAGCCCCCTACTCTGCCTGAAGGTGGCACTGGCCCTGTGCCTGTCCAGGGCTGGTGCTCCCAGAGCTGTGGCAGCACCAGGGCGTTCCTGTTGGGAGGGGGTCGGTCACGCGATCTGACGAATTCCATCTGTTCCATTCACTCACAGCCCTTTGTCAGTGGGTGTTTTGGGCTTAAAGGACCTGGAGGGAAGGTGAGACCTGAGGAGAGCGGCTGCCCGGCTGGACAGTCCTGGGTTTGAGTCCTGACTGGGCCACTGTATGTTGTGGGCACGGTACCAAGGCTCCCTGACCTCAGGGTCCTGAAAACAACAGGTCGAGCGTTAGTACTCCCTCCAGTACCCGCTGGTGTTGAGAGCACTGACCCATGCCCAGCGGGCAGTTAGGAGGAGGGGTGGGATGCCTCTGACCCAGTGGGGCCTCAGGTCTTTCTAGAGAACAGACGGGATCCCCAGGGCAATATCAGAGCCAGGCTGATCACCTGCATTAGGATCTCGGGGGTGGGGTGGCATCAGGCTTAATTTTTTTTTTTTTAAATAACTGTGGTTAAGATATACATAATAAACTTTACCATCTTAAGTGCACCGTTTTGTAGTGAGTACGTTAACTCTGTTGTGCAACCAGCGGAGCTCCAGAACTTCATCATCCTCTCGAACTGAAACTCCAGGCCCATTAAGCAACTTCCCGCTCCCCCTCCCCCAGCCCCTGGCACCACCATCTACTTTCTGTCTCTATGACTTTCACTTTAGGAAACTCATGAGTGGAATCAAACAGTATTGGCCTTTTGGTGACCGGCTTCTTCCACTCAGCTTGATGTCCTTAAAGGTTCACGCGTGCTGTAATATGTGTTAGAATTTCCTTCCCTTTTAAGGCTGAATGATATCCCACCGTATGGCGGGATATATATATCTACCCGTAGACAGATATATATATCTACCCGTATGGGTAGACTACACTGTTTACCCACCCATTCATCGCTGATGGACACTTGGGTGGTCCAGGCTTCTGAGTTTTTCAAGCTCCCAGGTGTTCCCGAGGTGCAGGTCTGGTGGAGGGCCAGTGGGCATGGCGAGCCCCTGGCTCCCTGGAGGGCACGTCACTCCTGGCTTTCCCGCCGGTGGTAGTCTCTGCTGTTATCAAGGCCAAACAGAGCTGCAGGAAGCTCCCTTCCCCCAACAGACACCCCTGCAGGGCCTGCTGCCCAGATGGTGCCACCCACTGAACTTGAGCACTCCTCCTGGGGATGCGAAGCCCCTCCGTGTGGCTCCGCCTACGCCAGGCCGGTCCTGTGATTACAACACAGGCCAGGCGGCGGGTCACACGCACGCTTGTTGCGGGGGAGGGGGGTCTCCAGCCTCACACGCATCGGTCCCCTGCTGGAGCTCCTTTTCTCCACCTGTAAAACTCGGAACCCGCTCTTCACCTGTCCTCAGTCCCCCCTCCCTGCCCGTCTGCTGGAGACCTCCTCCTTCTCCTGCAGAACCCTTCTCCCCACCCGTGGGGAGCGTGAAAGGAGCCTAAGGAATCCACGCTTACAAACCAAAACTCAGTACACATGGTCCGACGTTATTTTAATAA
This sequence comes from Neophocaena asiaeorientalis asiaeorientalis, assembly GCF_003031525.2. Lineage (NCBI taxonomy): Eukaryota > Metazoa > Chordata > Mammalia > Artiodactyla > Phocoenidae > Neophocaena > Neophocaena asiaeorientalis. The sequence goes on along the minus strand of NW_020171809.1, from coordinate 2,494,415 downwards.
GCGAGTGGGCAAGAAAAGTTATTCCTTGGTTCACTAATTTATTCAATAAACGCTTTGTGTCAGGCACTGGGCTACAGTAATTTGATAGACAAGATCCCTGACTTCATGGAAGGAATTTCGGGGGGCATTCATCTAATACCACAGTAATATATGCCCAGCCGTGCCGTGCCTCTCCAACAGAATCTGTTGCAAGGAACAGAGCTGAAAGTCCCCCACCTTCACGTCCACGCTCTCCCGGGGCTGCTCCCAGCCCCCGGCTGAGCGCGCGGGGACACACTGGCGCTGAGCCATCGCTGCCCGGCGCAGGCCTCCTTCAGCCGGCACTCCCTGGGGACGCCCCATCAGCCCGGCTCGGGTGGGATTCAAACACCGGCGCGAACATCCCGCGGCCCCGCCCACACCCGGCAGAAGGCCTCGCCCTTTCCGTGGGGGCGGGGACGGGCCCGACCAACCAGAGTTCCCAGAACATGCAAATTAGCTCCGTCCCTCAGGTGAGCGTGTTTTCCCAGACTCCTCTGCTTCTTCTGTGGCGAAACACAGCCCCGGTGGGGCCCGACGGCGCGCGCCCCCGACAGCCCGCACCTCCGACAGCCCGCACCCCCGAGCACACGTCTCTGACAGTGCGCGCCCAGCGCCGGCGCTCGTTCGTCCTCACATCGGGAGCGAAGCGGGAGGTGGACGCCCTGGCACTCTGTAGAGGCTCCAGAAGCCCCTGAGGGAGGCACGCGCCCGCCGGAAGCCGCGCCCCCGACGCGGCCCACAGCCCGAGGCGCCGGAAGTGGTCGC
>NW_020171809.1:2472694-2493540 GCF_003031525.2 Neophocaena asiaeorientalis asiaeorientalis | reverse complement strand
GCGGAGCCGCGCCCCGCAGCCGGGGGTCGGTCAGCGCGGCTCACGGGATGCCCGGCTGCCCGGTTTCGCGAGACCAGCCCTCGCGCCGATTTCCCCTCCTGTGGAACTTGCACCGTAACTGCCAGCCGGCTGGCCTCTAGGGCTGGATGGGACCCCCAGCTGTAAAGAGAGGACGTGGGTCATCCTCCAGCTGTGAGCGCAGCGGTCGGGAGAGCCCCCAGAGGTCAGCTCCCGGGAGGGCGGGTGCCTTCTCTGCATCCTGGCATCGGTTCCCCTCAACAACCGCCCCCCTCCCCGCACAGGCCAGGGACAGCGATAACGCCACCCCCAGCGAGCTGTCAGTGACACAGCAGGTCCAGGGGCCCTTGCCCACCGGCAGAGGAGGCAGCCGTGCCGTAGTTCGGTTTAGGCGGCTCGAAAGGCTCGCGCCCAAAATAGCCATTTGACTGAGGGTCTCCACCTTGAAATATTCCTGCCAAACAAATGTGAATTTGCGGGGACGTGTGTTTGCCCGCCTTCGGGAGAGGTTTCCTCTTAACCTGCGGGGTCGGGGGGTGGGCGGAGGTGCCCTCCTTGTCTGTTGTCTCAGTTTTCCCCGGGTACCAAATGCTTCTATGTGCTCTGGACTTTACACGCTCATCTGTGTCTCTGGAGAGATACCCCTCCAAAGAGTTTATTAGTTAGTAATAAACTAAGGAGCTTATTACTCTTAAATGTGCCAAAACTTAAGGTATAATGTTGTTTTGGAGACGGGTGCAAGTCGTGCCTTTCATCCCTCCCTCCATCCATTCATTCATCCAACAAACGGTTTATTGAGGACCTGCTATTGGCTGGACCTGGCTGGGGGGTGGGGATACTGCAGTGAATAAAAATACAAACAAAGCCTCTTCTGTCCTGGGCTTTGGTTGGTATTGACTTTGACCCCAGGGGCAGCCAGGACCTTAGGGTCTGGGACATCACTTCATGGGAGAGTGCGGGAGGGACTGAGAGGTGTTCACCTGGGGGAAGAGGACTGGCAGCTGCTTCCCAGCGTGGAGAAGAGTCTTGTGGCAGGAAGACTGGCTCTGCCTTATGGAGGCACTCTTGTCAATATCCGGGTGGTGCTGTTTTACTGTTGAGTGTGTTGCAGGCCTGGGAGTAGAGGGGCCACAGTTAAAGCTTAAGTGCTGTGTCGAGTAATTGTGTTGTCATTGGAGAAGCTGATCAGAAAAATGCAAACTTAAAGATATCTTGGAGCTGGAGCTGGGGGAGAGGAGGCTGTGTTGAGCTGGGCAGGTGGTGGGTCAAAAAGGGGCCAGCAAAGGGAGGCCTAGAGGAGAACTTAGCAAAAGTTTGTCAGAGCCTCCTCACACCTTCTGAATCTTACCCCTACTTTGAACTTTTTCAGCCTGTGCAGTGAAACTGTGGGATAACTACAGTGGAGGATAACTACCGAAGGAGCGTTGGCATGGGGGCCCAAGGGGTCCTTGATGCCTGCCTGTTGACCTGCTGCAGATCTGGCTGTGGCATGAGCTCGAGTGACCCATGCGTTTGTGAACCCTCGCTGCTCTGCCCACCTGCCTGTGGCCTTTGTGTCTTACCTCTGCCATTGAACTATCAAATCATGCAGTGTAAGGAGCCGTACGCATCACCCCTGTTGTCCTATGGCCCAGCCTTGTATACAGTAGGTACTCGAAAGAGATTTGGTTTGAATATAAAAAGCAACTTCAGCATTGGAGAGAGTCCACCACTAGGACAGCTGGCACGGTGGGGACTTGAATGAAGGCCGTCTGAGTTCATGCTCTTTCCTTATGCCCCTCTCTGTGCAATTATGTTTATAAAGAGAGATTTTGGGCTCCAGTGTGAGGTGAAGAACTCAATTACAGTTGACCCTTGACAACACAGGGGGTGGGGGTTGCCAAACCCCTGCACAGTCAAAAATCCCCATAAAACTTTACAGTTGGCCCTCCATGTTCGAGGTTCTTCATCTACGTGTGAGTGGACCCCTGCAGATGAGACCTGCGTTGTTAAGTGATCCATGGTACTTGTTCTAGTCCATTCAGGATGTAATAACAGAATAGACTGGATGGCTTATAAACAACAGAAGTTTATTTCTCACAGCTCTGGTGGTTGGCAAGTCCCAGACTAAGGCACTGGCAGATTTGATGTCTGGTGAGGGCCTGCTTCCTGGTTCCTAGGCGGCCGTCTTCTCACTGTGTCCTCCTGTGGTGGAGGGGGTGAGGGAGCTCTCCAGGGTCTCTTTTATAAGGGCACTCATCCCATTCATGAGGGCTCCACTCTCATGACCTAAAGGTCCTACCTACTAAAGGTCCTGCCTCTTACTAATCACCTTGGGGGTTAGGACTCCCAGCATACTATTTGGCAGGACATTTTGGGGGACACAAACATTCAGTTTATAGCAGCTACTCCTCCCATTCCTCACTGATTTTGTTGCCCATTTCTCACGTACCAAGTTTTTTATACTAAGCTCTTTTCTGGGCAGTTGATTGTTTGATTTATTTATCTTTTTATCCTGATGAGAGAGAATTTCTATTATCTAGTAGGATAGATCTCTTCTCATACATACAAAAAAAACAAAAAGTGATTCTTATTTTTATTTCCAAATAAACTTCTAGAAGATTTTTGTCACATTTCATATAAAAACCCCAAAGAGATTTGTTAAACCTCTTAATTTATTTGGTATCACTTAAAATTTTCCTAGCATTGACTCTCACTCAAGTACATGGTGTGGTTTTCACCATTTATTCTAGTCTTTATTGTTTTTCTGCTTTCTATCTTCATTATATAGGGCTGGCTTTCTATTTGTATGCATGTATTTAAAAATTTTCCTTTTTACTGCGGTGCAGCTTATATTCAGAAAAGTACACCCGTCTTAGGTTACCATCAGATTTGTCACTCACGGGGACTCCCGCGTGGCGAGGCCATTACCCAGACCACATGGCAGAGTCATTCAGGTTTACAAGCAGCAGTGTTTTTCTGGCTGTTGAGTTTTGCCAAAGTCAGGTGTCCTTTTGTAACGTAGCAGCTGATTATATGGTTTTTCCCAATACTAAGACATTCTTGGAATAAATTAGAGTAATTTTATGGTGACTTTTTTGATACATATTTTAAATTTCACTTTTTTAATATTTTATTTAGGATCTTTATCCTTAACTAGTTTTGGCTTATTATCACCCACCCCATCAGAGTTTTAAAACCTTGCCAGGTTTGGTGTCAGGAGTGTGCTAGCTTCATTAAGAGAAACTTTTTACATTTTCCTGGCTCTGGAAGCTTCTGGAGCAGGGGAATGATGTGTTCTTGAGAGTTGGAGAGCACCCGTGTTGGGGAGAGGCGGGGCTGGCGGCCGAGGGCGGCCCCTCACAGTTGGTGCTGGCAAGGCTTCCCTGAGCTGACAGGCGCCCCTCTCTTCAGTGCAGGTCCGAATCTGAAGGAGTGGCTGAGGGAGCAGTTTTGTGACCATCCGCTGGAGCGCTGTGAGGACACGAGGCTCCACGATGCAGCCTACGTGGGGGACCTCCAGACCCTCCGGAGCCTGCTGCAGGAGGAGAGCTACCGGAGGTGAGCGCCGCTGCCCGCCCCGGGGCTGCCCAGGGTTTGGCCTGTGGGTCTGCACGCAGCTAAGGCTCGGGAGCTGTGAGGGAGGCCCAGCGGTCTCCGATTGGCAGGTGGAGACCCTGAGCGTTTCCACTTTCCGAGGATGGGATAAAAGGGGACTGCCGGAAGCGTGGTCAGACTTGTAGGCGACAGCCTGATGGCGAGGGCAGAGAGACCCGAGTTCAAGTCCAGTTCTGTCACCTTTATATTTTCCAGCAACTTCTGGTGCTCTCTGGGCGTCAGCTTCCCTGACGTTACCCTCGACGACAGCGCCATTACTGTCTCCAACAGCGGCCCTGCTCCCTTGCGAGTCTCTTCTCGCTCTTTATCCTAAGGCGCATGCATAAATTCTCCTCCCTTAATTATTGCATCGTTATCCCCCTTTGGGTCCGGACTTCCTGATGGAGCAAACCTGTACAGAGTTCCTGACGCGCTCTCCTCTGGCTTCTCAGGGCCTCAGTCATCTGCCTCCAGGGCCTGGGGCTCAGCCTCTGGCCAGCTGTCTCATTACCCAGGGACATGCTCCTTTTGTTGGTAGCGCCCTGCCTGTTGCCTTGCCACATCCTGCCAGCTCCTCCAGACCGGCTCAAGCCCCTCATGGCATCGGAGTCTTGCTGTTACTTTTCCCCACTCGAGACACCCGGGGAGCACAGAGACTCTGCCTGTTCTCCGTGTGTCTAAGATTGGAGTCTCAAGTAGACTTGAAACTCACCTGCAACCAGAAAATCCTTCAGGCTCTTTCTGTGTTTCTGTTTTCCCTCCAGGGCTAGGATGCCAGTGAGTTGATAGAAGAAATGCCTGTGTGTTGATACTGAAACTTATACCACTTTTCGTGGACATTTCCCAAGAGAAGGATTTCTAACAATACAAGAATAGGTGTCTTTCTTCTTTCCCTTCTGATGTCTTAGCATTATTTCATTAGAATAGATATTCATGTCAAAAATAAAAAAGTTTGGAGCCAGAAAGGATCGTCATAAAGAGAAATGAGGTGGATTGCACATGAATATTTAACACGAATGACTCAAGTCCAAAGAAAACCTTAAATTTGCAGATATAACAGTAGAATAGAGTTAAGCTACTAAAATAGACCAAGTATGTTCATATTGCTTTTTCAAGTACCGTTTTTCTTTCTTTCACTCAGGTTCAGTGAATCTCTGGTTTCTTGACGATATTTTGCTCTTGCTATGTAGTTCTTTGGTGATGAGTCCTTGGAGCATTCCTTGGCCTCCTTGGCTAGTGGAAGCTAGTAACCAGCTGAAGGAGGAACCCTGACCTGTTGCATGTTTCTGGGTCACTGCTTTAATGATCTGTATTCCTCAGCTTTGTTCAGAGCTGCGCTGGGAGCTTGAGGTGAAGAGCCTCAGCTGGTGACATGATGGATCCGTGCATTGCATGACACTGGCATCCCTTGATGGGGAGTTGTGGTTTGAGTGTCACTTGCAATGAGGGCTGAGTCTGGACGGTTTCCCTCTGCTGCTGCTGGCCAGGAGTGTGGTGATTCCTGCAGGCTGTCCTTTGTGCTGTGTCAGAGGTAGAGGGACCACAGTGGTCACCTAGCCCCAGTGAGGATACCGAGGCCCAGAGAGCGGTCCAGCCTCAGACCTTCACAGGTAGTAGCTGGTGAAGAGGGGCCTCGGGGCCCTGACCCAGGTCCCGAGCAGGTATGCTGTCCTCCATCCTGCACTGCCTCCCGGGCAGGCCCTTCTCCCCTTCGTGGAGCAAAGAGCTTTGGACGTGAGTCAGGAAATTGGAGATCTTAACTCTAGTGCTCAGCAGTCTTACCTGCGCCTCGAATCTCCTCATCTGTAGAACTGGGCTCGTAATTTATTGCCTGTCTTGCCTCAGGCGTGGACCCAGCAGGGTGGCTCTGTGAAAGCCTTTCATGAAACGAGCACCTGGAAGCACTATTAAAGCGAAGGCTGCCCTCCTGCTCCCTGTCTCAGGGTCCCGCCTGAGAGGAGCTGGAGCGGCCGGCCGGTCTCCCAGCGCCCCTCCCAGCCTGGCTCCCTGTGCTCTCTCTCAGCCGCATCAACGAGAAGTCTGTGTGGTGCTGCGGCTGGCTGCCCTGCACACCACTGCGCATCGCGGCCACTGCAGGCCACGGGGACTGCGTGGACTTCCTGATCCGGAAGGGGGCTGAGGTGGACCTGGTGGACGTGAAGGGACAGACGGCCCTGTACGTGGCCGTGGTGAACGGGCACCTGGAGAGCGCCCAGATCCTTCTGGAAGCCGGCGCCGACCCCAATGGAAGCCGGCACCACCGCAGCACCCCTGTCTACCACGCCTCCCGGGTGGGCAGGGCAGACATCCTGAAGGCCCTCATCAGGTCAGTACCACAGGGGCCGGGCCACCGTTGCCCTTGCGACGGCCACCACGGGGAGCGTGGCCGCATCAGCACGTTCTCACAGCTACATTCTCATTTCTTGTTTTCGGCGTTTGCCTTTTTTCCCTCTCTCTCTCTCTCTCCGATTAGACTTGTTAGAGGATTTGTCTATTTTGTTAGTCTTTCTAAAGAGCTGCCTCTTAGCTTTATCAGTTCTCTTATTTTTTTACTTACTGATTAATTTCTGTTTTTATCTTTATTTTTTCCCATTTTCCTTAATTTTCCTTAATATTTTCCCTAACTTTCTGAGTTGCATGCTTATTTATTTTTTTCTTGATTAATAATGTAAACTTTCAAGGTTATGAATTTACCTTTGCCTATAGCTTTGGCTGTGTCTGCTAAGCTTTCTTCTTTTTCTTTTTCTTTTTTTTTTTTGCAGTACGCCGGCCTCTACTGTTGTGGCCTCTCCCGTTGCGGAGCACAGGCTCCGGACGCGCAGGCTTAGCGGCCATGGCTCACGGGCCCAGCCGCTCCGCGGCACGTGGGATCTTCCCGGACCGGGGCACGAACCCGTGTCCCCCGCATCGGCAGGCGGACTCTCAACCACTGCGCCGCCAGGGAAGCCCTTCTTTGGGCTTTTTTAAAATTATTTTTTAATGTCCAACTACGTTATTGTGGATACTTGTAACAAAGTATATAACCACAGGGTTTTATTTGTATAGTACAAGATGACAGCCTCAGTTATGTTATTCAGACTTCCTCTCTCTTTTTTACATCTTTAACCATTGGATCTTCCCCAAATTCAGAGAAGTCAGTCTGTAATTACTGTTGTGATTTGTCAGTTTCCCCTTGTATTTCTAATAATTTTGCTTACCATATTTTGATGCTCATTGGGCTCATGAAAGTTCTTGCTTATGGATTGTGCCCTTTATCAAACCAAAAGGAAACCATTGGTTTCATTGAGGGCTCATTTATGTAGCAATCTGTAACTTTTAGTTTTCATCTTAGTGGGTTTAAGTAATTCTTTGTGAGCTCACTTTTACTGTTTGACTGCCTGGGATTCTTTTGTTTTTTCAGGTGATACAAATGAACTTTTATTTCACACTTCAGGAAGTGGATAGTCTCCGAGAGCTGCAAAATGGGGTGAAAAGCAAGAAGCTTTTGTAGGATAAAGGGATTCTTTGTTTTTTAATACGGTTAACTTTGTTGCCATAGCTGATGTTAAGTCTATTACTGTTGTCGTTCTGTGTCTTAACTGTACCTTTATTTTATATCTTTTTTCCATGATCTGTGTTTTCTTTGCTTTCCCTTTCTGTGGTTTTAGACGGTTTCTGGTCTTCTTTTAATTGTACTAGCGGTTACCTTTTTAAAAATTTGAGCCAGATTGCATTTTCAGTCTCATGTCTCCAGTGACTTCTTTCTACTAAAGATGCTTCCTTGCCCAGCAGCCCCCGCCACCCCCACCACCGCCCCCTGGCTCTGGAGGCTGTTTGTTCTGTGGCTGGACTGAGTGCAGTTCAGGTAGCCCGTTGTCGGTGTGGGAAAGTATTACAGGAGAGGGTTACAGCATTGTTACGGGCTGCATTGGGGGTCTTCTGAGGAGCAGGGACCTGGCGTCCCCCTCGCCCAGTGCAGGACATGGTTTTTTAAATTAGGTACTGAGAATATATTTATTATATCAAAAGGATTTATATATTAAATGGCTATGGAATTGAGTTTTGGAAAGATAATTGAGGATGATATGGTGGTTATACTGGAGGGTGATGAAGACGTGATGATGCTTTTTTCCCCTTCTTTAGAAGGATTTCTAGCCTGATAATCTAAATCACCTCAGTCCCGTATCTTTGCATCTTAGAGAATGTAAGTCATTAATTTGGAAATGTTTTTCAGTAGGATCAATCCATGAGATTTCATCTTGGTTCCAGAAATCCCATAGGGCATTTCAGTCAATTCATGATGTGCAACTGCTTTGAATTAACTGCAGGCTTGACTTTCAGATATATTTACAGGTGCCCTTCTTGAGGAAACGTTACTAAGACATTTTGCTGCCCCGCTGGAGTACAGGACATTACTTTTACAGTGAGGTACCAAGAGCATATATTATTCTGTTGAAAAGTTTTCTGGATTCTAAATTACCAGATAATTGACTTTTGGAAAACGGGGTTAAGTTACTGAACAGCTAATACAATCTAAACACAATCTAAACGGCAGCTCCTGCCTTCCCTGTGTCATTGTCCCTCATAGGCAGGGCTCTCTTCTGTCACTGTTGTGATTTGGTGTCCCTCTGCAAGTAACCTTCATTTTGTTACTTCTCATTTCCCTTGGTATATATTACTGATGTTTTTTTAAAAAGGTAAGGAGTGGTATTTCTGTATGTGCAGAAGTTATACTGATTTATTGAGTCGTCCTGGTGGTTCCTTGCCAGTGATACTAAAAGCAGTAGGGGAATTTTGGAAAATATTCAGGATTAAAATTAACTGGATCCCATCCATTATATTTCTATGAGTGGATGAAGGACTGTCTTTCCCACAGCTCAGCTAATACCAGATTGTCATATTGCCCCAGATTACAAACATTCTAGAAGACATATCCGTAAGAATAAGGAGGCAAAACGATGTCACTGCTTGAAATCTAGTTCTCTTAATTGATTGAGTGTGTGAAATGAAATATCGGCTTCTGCTTGGTTTGGTATGTGTTTTAGAATGTTCCTCTTGTCACTCCTAGGGTATCGTGGAGAACACTGGGTGATACTTGCATTTGTAGTGGCTGACGATGCTGCATGGCGTCAGTGGGGAAGCAGGTTGTCATGGGAGCTCATTGGTCTGTGTGCTGTCCTTTGTCTTCCTCAGCTCTGTGCTGCTGACAGGCAGCAGTGTCGCTTCTAGGGGCACGTTCCTTCGGATGCTTGCAGTAGTGCTGAAGAGACCGGTGATAAAACATGATTGCTGGCTGTGAGTGTCGGCCAGCTATTTCCATTAAGGCATGGAAAACGATGCTCTCCCCTCTGCCCGGGCCCCTGCATGTCAGGCCCCATCATCATTACTGCCTACATTTTGTCATTTCCTAATTCAGCTGAAATATGTGATGACAAAATGTGTGAGGCACTGCAGCACTGTCTAGGGCAGTGGACGCTCAAGTACACAGGTGCTGGCTAATGTTGACTCACGGAAGAGTTGGGTAACGCCTTTCGGGCCGCAGTCTCACAGAAGTGGGGCTGTGCTCTTCTCATTACATCCTCTCAGGCTGCACGTGTTTTCAGTTGGTCCCAATACTGCTGATGTTCACTTTCATCTTTTGGTTAAGGTGGCGTCTGCCAGCTTTTTCCATTGTAAAGCTCCTCTTTTTCCTTCTGTGATTAAAAAATATTTTTGTGGCTCGGTACTTTGGAACCATGTATATATCCTGTTCCTCCTCAGATTTTTAATTTATTCATTTATTTATGTTAGACTCATGGTTTCCTGTGGAGTTACAATTATTCTCGGCTCTTGTGTACTTTGCCTGGTTCATCCCTGGAGTTAGTCATTTCTCCAAGGAATCCTGGTTTCTTTGTGTGGTGAATGCTATTTAAAAGCCAAGATGTGGACACTAGGAGTGCTTATTGCTTATGGGGTGTCACTGTTCTCAGCTTCTCCTACTGGACAGAGCTAAGGTTACTTAAACATGTTTCTGTCTACATTTCTGTATCTATTATACGTTGACAGTTAAAGAGTTCACCCTGATGCCTCTAATCCAGTCCAGCACCACAGGGTTCATCCTACTTTTCTCCCTTTCCAAATTTATTATTCTTTTGCAACATTGAGAGATGTGGTTCCCTTACCTTTAACATGTTAACTTACTTTGCCAATCCCCCATATTGAACCAGTCTCCTGTGCTGCTGCCCCTCCCACACATGCCTCCTCCCCCGCCGCGGGCTGTAGCACCCTTGCAAGGCAGCATCCTTAGAAGCACCCTCTTCACTCGGCCAGGACTCCAACAGCTTGAGCAGGCCGCCCTCCCTGCTGTAGTCAGTGGCCCCCGCTTAGAGTAAAATGACCCAGTTGGTAGTTTGTGCTTGGCCTGGGAGAACCCTAAATGTCCCATAGAAAGCCATGTATTTGGGCGTCCTTGGGTGCAAGGACAAGGGCAGGTCCCTTGAGGGGATCCTGAAGGCTCTGCCTGTAGAGTCGTTTAGAGATTGGCTCTGGTGGAAAAGGAGGCTTCCGGGTCAGGCAGCCCCTGCATTGGCCTGTGTGAGATTCATCCTCACATCTGGGCTGTCTCTGGGAGTCAGAAGAGGAGAGCTTCTGGGCAGCCATACAGATCAGCTCAGGGACTGTCATCAACGCTCCCACCTCTGGGGGCTGCGCGAGGCTGCCTTGCTGTGCATCCTGTCCTGGGTCCTTCTAGGTGAATCATGCTGGGAATGGGCTGGCTCCTCTGGAGGTTCAGTGTGCCTGAAAAGAAGAGCCACCCTGGCGGGCAGGACATGATGGCACCAACTGGGTACACAGTTGGGTTAAAGTATTTCTTTTTGCTTGCAGTTTTTAAGGATTGCTGTTTATTTATTTATTTATTTTTCCGTATGCAGGCCTCTCACTGTTGTGGCCTCTCCCTGTTGTGGCCTCTCCCGTTGCAGAGCACAGGCTCCGGAAGTGCAGGCTCAGTGGCCATGGCTCATGGGCCCAGCCGCTCTGCGGCATGCGGGATCTTCCCGGACCGGGGCATGAACCCGTGTCCCCTGCATCAGCAGGCGGACTCTCAACCACTGCACCGCCAGGGAAACCCCTAATTTTTTATAGTATGTATTTACATGGTTCCAAAGTCAAATCTATAAAACAAAGTATATTAAGAGCAGTCTAGCTTCTATCCTGATCTGCTTCATCCCTGCCCTATAGATAACCATTTAAAAAGTTTTGTGGTTTATCCTTCCATCATTAAAAAATAGGCAGGTATGTGTCTAGGTGTGTGTCATGTACACATTGGTATCGCAGCCTCCTCCCCAGGATAAACAGTGGCATACTTCACGTTCATCGTCCTGCTTTTCTCACTTATCAGGGTGTCCTGGAGGTCACTGCAGAGCAGTCCTTAGCCCTGGTCCTCATTCCTTTTCAGATGGTACAGTGCTCCTTTATGTGGATGGGCCAGGCCCTCTTGACGAACCTGTGGCTCGTTTCCTGCCTTTGGCTATTACGGGTACTGTTTTAATGAATTGCCTTGTGTATGCATCTTTTCAGAGTTTTGCAAATGTGTCTTGGGACTAGATTCCAGGAGTTGTGATTGGTGCGTCAGAGGGTACATGCATAGGTAAGTTTGCCAGCTATCACCAGATTTCCCTCTACAGGGATTGCTGCATTATGCCTGGCCCCCAGCGATGAGTAAGACTTCCTTTTTCTTTAAAGCTCGGTCAATACGTTTTTGGATTTTTCCCAATGTGATAGGTGAGAAGTGTTGTCTCCGAGTAGTTTTAATCTGCATTTCTGTTATGAGTGAGGCTGAGCATCTTTTCATCTGGTTGAGAGCTGTTTCCACGTGTCTGTATCCATCTCTGGCTCATTTATCTATAGAGCTGTTGATCTTTTCCTTTTAGAAGGTCTTTATATATTAAGGATGTAACATTTCCCAATTTGTAACTTATTGTTTTACTTTACTTATGTTAAAAAAGCTTTGTTTTTATATCTTTTCCTGATCTTCCAAATCAACTTTATAATCAACTTATGTAGCTCCAGGGATGTTATTTTTATGTATTTACATTTATAGTCAACTTATTTAGTTCTGGGGAGGGTATTTTCATTTATATAATAAGCTTAGGGAAAATGACATCTTAATGATAGTGAGTCTTCTTGTCTAAGACTACGGTATGTCTTTCTATTTCCTTAGGTCTACTTATGTGACTTTCAGTAGTATTTTATAATTTTACTTATGCAAAGTTTGGACATATACTGTTAAGTTTATGCTTAGATATCTCACTTCAAAATTTATTTTGCTATCAGAAATGAGGTCTTTTTCATTTTATCTTTCAACTTGTTTTTGTATATAGAAGGCTGTTGGTTTAAAACTTGCTACTTTAATAAATTCTCTCATTGTTTGTTAACTGCATTTTCATTAATTATTTAAGGCTTTCCAGACAGTTATATTCTCTGTAAATAGGGAAAGTTTTACCTCTTCCTTTCCAGTTTTAGTCAGCTAATTGCTTTCTCTTGTCTAATTGCACTAGTACTTAAAAAAAAAAAAAAAAAGTCTTTAAAACGAGTGGGCTGGAAAGTGGGGCTGTGTACCTTGCTCCCGGCAGAGCTGCTGCTTGTGTTTCCCTGCTAGGCGAGAGGCTGACTTCTGGGTTGAGGAAATATTTTTTATCATGTTAAGGAAATATCCCTTACTTTCTTTTTTATTAAGTATTTGCAAACATGCTTAAGTGTTGAGTTTTGTTATATGCCTTTTTTTTTTGCATCTATGGAGATAATCATGGATTTTCCCCTTAGTTCTATGAATATGATGGATTATGTTAATAGAGTTTCTAATTTAAGAACTACCCCCTGGAATAACCCCCATGAAGTCATTGTATGTTGCTTTCTTAATGTTTTTAGATTCTCTTTGCTAACGTTTTATTGGAGGTTGTTAAGTTGATATTCATAAGTGCAGTTAGTTCGTAGTTTTTCTTTATGGTGTGGCCTTTGTCAGGTTTGGAGATTATTGTTTTGTTAATTTCATAAGCTGAATTTGGAAGTTTTCCTTCTTTTTCTTTGCTTTGAAATAGTTAAAATAGCCATGGGATTGTTGGATCTTCAAAGGTTTGAAAGAACTCCCTTACGAGTTCTTTTGCGTGAGTGGATTCCAAGGTTCCTAACTACCGTGGAACCTGCTGGTGGTCATGGGACCACTGTGACTGGGGGGCTCTCCGGTGCTCCCAGCGCTCCTGGAGTTTGGGCCCATCTCCACCGGGTGCTGTGGGGATGCGTTGACTGCGGTTGGCCTGCTGTGAGGTCTCACTGTCCGTGTGTCTACCCTGCAGGTACGGGGCCGATGTCGATGTCAACCACCACCTGACTCCTGACGTCCAGCCCCCTTTCTCCCGGCGGCTCACCTCCTTGGTGGTCTGCCCCCTGTACATCAGCGCAGCCTACCACAACCTCCAGTGCTTCAAGCTGCTCCTGCAGGCTGGGGCAAACCCGGACTTCAACTGCAATGGTCCCGTCAATACGCAGGGCTTCTACAGGGGCTCCCCCGGGTGCGTCATGGATGCTGTCCTGCGTCACGGCTGTGAGGCGGCCTTCGTTAGCCTGCTTGTGGAGTTCGGAGCCAACCTGAACCTGGTGAAGTGGGAATCCTTGGGCCCAGAGTCGAGAGGCAGAAGGAAGGTAGACCCTGAGGCTCTGCAGGTCTTTAAAGAGGCCAGAAGTAAGTGGCCTTAGTTGAACCCTGACTGGCAGTCTCTTCAAGTCAATTGAATGAACCAAGTTGTAGCAATTTAAAAAAAAAAACAACCTCCAACTAATCACTTGGTCACAGCCTTCTGTGAGGACTAGGAATTTTCTAGAGTGGTCTTCCAGATTGGTCTTCTCTTTTTAAATTCCCAGACACTAAGATTTAATACCAAGAAACCTATCAAAGTGCATGTTCTCAGAGCTCCTAGAATTATGTTCTCTTTACCCCTTTGCGCTGCTTTGTGATCCCAGATTCTTTCACTGCTGTTTATGGCTTTTAAGTGTTTGCTTTACAGCAAATCGCAAGCCCTTCCTTCTCTAGGGCGCCTCACGTCCCCTTCTTCAGTTCCACTCAAATACCATTGTTCTGCATTGTGTGCTAAGTATGATTTTTGTTAGAATGAGGCCTACAGTTTGCTTATTCATGAAGAAGGATTTTGCCAGTGAATTAAGTTGATGGCCAGAGAGTTTGCAGTTGAACCGTGGCTTGGTACTTGTTGTCGTTCTCTCTCCAGGACTCAGAAGTTGACCCTGTGCGCCCTCTGACCTGCCCACACCCTGCCCCTTTCCCGTCTGGGTCTTGAGGGCATCTGAGTGACCACCTTTTCCCCAGTGCCTTACCTCTCGCAGAACTTATGTTTGTTGTGTTCTTGTCACTGGCTTTCCTTAAACCAGTCATTAAAGCATGGTCCCGTTGAGCCTTCCCCAGAAGAGTTGCTTGCTGGTCAGTTGGAGCCACACTGACAGAGTTAGGCTCCCTGTGTTCATGCCTGTTTCACAGGCAGAGACACGGCGAGGCTGTTTTGACCCAGAGCAAAATTGTCAGCCTGCCCTCCTCCTGTGTTGCTCGGCCCGTCCCCTTCAGACCCCCTTGGAGCTTCTGGGAGGGACCAAGAGCAGAGACTGACAGAGGGCAGTTTGTCACACCTGCTGGGGCGTGCAGTGGCCAGCTCTGTTTCTCTGTCTAGGGAGTTCCACAGAGTTGAGCAGATAGCAAGACCTTTCTCACCAGGGCCTGCTCTCCTCTGGAGGTGGGAAGTGGCAGCGAGCGTTGGCGCAGCTCCGCTTGTCCTCACAGCCAGCCTTTGGTCTGTAGGGTTAGGAGAGGCATTTAACCTCTCCCTCTGTCTCTCCCTTTCTTCCCATGCGTTCCAGGTGTCCCCAGGACCTTGCTGAATCTGTGCCGCGTGGCCGTGAGAAGAGCGCTTGGCAAATACCGACTCCATCTGATCCCCTCGCTGCCTCTGCCAGACCCCATAAAAAAGTTTCTGCTGTATGAGCAGAATTCACGAGCAGTGGTTGACTGCAGTGAGGAGGAAGCAATCTCCAGAGCCAGTCGACACCGATTCTTGCCCCTGTGACCACGTCCTGTGCTGCTGACTAAATCCCACCTGGCTGTTGGTGAAGCGGAATCAGCCTTGTCCTCATGGATTGTATTCCATCTCAGGTGCTTGGGGCGTCGGACAGTCCTTAGGTCGGTATCAGCCGAAAGGCTCGTACAAAATTAATTTTGTTCTTCCTCAATGTCCGTGTTTTGGAAATTAATGAAATGGGCCTTGAAATGTGAGCAAGTTCGGGCTGAGCTTGGAGGCCTGCTGACTTCCCCAGGAGGGGGAACTAGCACCTTGCAGGGCTGTGCTGCTGCGTTTGCCTCTCAGCTTGATTAACGCGAAATGAAAAGGAGTCTTGCTATAAAAGTACAGAGATGCACTTCCTGAACTTACCAGTTTGTTTCCCGTGCTCCTGGGGTAGACGTGTGACATTTATCATACGCACCCCGTTTCCTTGCCGCTTCACTGTTCTCTCCTTGTGGCGGAGGCGTGATATTAATTGTCTTCATTCAAGGATGGTTTCCTGGCCACGTGGATTGGCTTTACTGCCTCAAAGTCAATACCTGCATTTGTTCACAGCCTCTTTAGGTAACGCTCAGAGTTCTGCAGCGCTGCACCTGTCTGATACCTACCTGTGCCTAGCATCATGCCAACAGGTCTCATGAGTTCTCTGCCATTTCACTTTGGGGAGCTTCCAGACAGTTGATTGATTTTAGGAGGCCAACGCTGAAATAGCCAGTAATTGACTGCCTACATTCGGACCAAGGACTGTCCAACAGCATTCACTGCCAGTTCTAAAAGAGGAGGATGCCTGCGGCACTGTCTTCTCGTCCCTGCACATACCAGAAAGTGCAGACTTCAGTCATCTTCTGGATGGTTCGAAGCTTTCGGTTGCTTTGTGTTCAGTGGACAAAACATCTGCTGTTTGGTTGATTGATCTTCACTTTTTTGGACCTAATTGTCTTGGTAGTTGCTCCTAGAACCGAAGAAAGGGGATAGCAGTGAGGTCAGAGGGCTTCCCCTGGCCTGCTGGGGGTGGTGAGAAGTGAGAGGAATGAGCTGGCTTGTCACCTGACGGACGGCTCGGCTGTGGGCAGGGCTCAATCACACCTGGGCTGCGTGGCCAGGTGTGTGGCCATGTCGGCACAGGTGGGCCAGCGGCTGCCTCTTGAGAGCATCCAGGTGCTGCTGTTTCCAGGGAAATCACATCTGGTAATTTGAGGCCTCAGGGCCATTGTGTGGATCCATGGTGATTCTGACCTTTAGAAGCGTTTAGAAGCGGGCAGCTTTCAAGTCTGAGTCTGGATTTCCTGCAATAAGAGGAATCTGATTTGTAACAATTGAGCTAATGATGGGGTTTACTTAATTATTACCGTCATCATGTGTCTCCACCGACCAGACAGGCAGTGTCTGGTCATTGTCTTCTGTGGCTCGAGGATGGAATTCTGAACGCCACCTCCTGTGTCATGGATGGACGTGTGTTGGAAAGCCAGGCTGGCCCGTATATGTACGTGTGAGGTCTGAGGGGGGGGCCGTCGATGATTTGGGGGGGCCAGCGTAGCCGCTGGAGGCTTCGCCTCATTACAAGCGGTGGCCAAGGCATGAGTGTTGGATGGCTTCTGAGGCCCGAGACCGGGCTGTGTGCTGCTCCTCAGGACGGGGAGCCTGCTTGGCTGGTCGCATTCAGAGCTCGGAGTCAGGAGAGGCTTCCTGAGAGGAGAGGAGCTGCGGGTGGGTGGCCGATGTGGCCCTTTGCAGCCGGAGCTGAGTGCTGCAGGGCTTCAGCCCAGGCCAGGGCTCAGCTGCGTTCCTGTGGCACGTGTGGTGGGACCACACCAGAGCTGGGCTGCGGCTGGGCCAGGAGCTGCGGGCAGCTGGGGCTCTGCCTGCACTTAGGGAAGGGTTGTGTGGAAGCTTGAGAGGTGGGCTGGGCCGCTGGAGGGGGCTTCGTGTCACTGGGGGTGTGTCAATGCTGGCTTGTCACCTCCGTGGTCGGGCTGAGAGAGGTATATCAGGAGTGGTTAGCTCCCCTTACTTTTTTTTTTTTAAGAAGATGTTGGGGGTAGGAGTTTATTAATTTATTTATGTATTTTTTGCTGTGTTGGGTCTTCGTTTCTGTGCGAGGGCTTTCTCTAGCTGTGGCGAGCGGGGGCCACTCTTCATCGCGGTGCGCGGGCCTCTCACTATTGCGGCCTCTCTTGTTGCGGAGCACAGGCTCCAGATGCGCAGGCTCAGTAGTTGTGGCTCACGGGCCTAGCCTCTCCGCGGCATGTGGGATCCTCCCAGACCACGGCTCGAACCCGTGTCCCCTGCATTGGCAGGCAGATTCTCAACCACTGCGCCACCAGGGAAGCCCCTCCCCTTACCTTTAAGCTCTTGCAGCTGCCCTTTGGCTCGGAGTCCCTGCGGGTGAGCCTTGGTGCAGGCTCGCAGGACATTCTGAGTTTGCCCTGCTTGGTGTTCTCTTCAGGGGTCTGTTAGGGACAGAGCCTCCCCAGCCCGGCCCTGGGTAGGAGGGTGTCTCTGTTCTCAGACCTTCTGGAAAGCTGCATCTGGGAATGCTGCCAGTGCGGGGGTCCCAGCCATGCCGGTGCGACCTTGGGGCTGCACCAGCGGAGTGGGTGTCAGCCTCCTTTGCAGGTGAAGTGAGTGCAGGGCTTGCTTCTGGGGGTTGGAACCATTTTTCTGGAATCTCTCTGGAAGGAGCGGACTGAGTCGATGCTCATTGTTGGGCCTGGCCCAGAGCTGGCCGGGGAGGCAGTGGGACTGGGGAGAGGTTGAGCTGGGGAGTGGGGCCCCCGAGCATGGTGTGCTCAGGGCCGGTCCGCAGGGGCCAGGGCCTCAGCTCTTCCTTTGCAGAGACAGGTTGGCTTTCTCTTTGTGCAGCCAACTTTTAGAGATTTTTTCACAATCCCAGCAACTTCGAGGTTCAGGCCCTAGTTTGACATTTCACAGCTGCCAAACCTGAATCTGAACATAACGTAGATAGCTGCTTAAGGCATTCCTGCTTGTTATGAGTGACGCTTTGCTAAAGCTCCCTTTTTCTTTTGTTGGCAGGGATAGGATCCAGAATAGGCAAGAGTAACTCTCTCCATCACAGCACTTTATAAAATCATGTTTCTGAGCCCTGGGGCCCCAGCCCCACGCAGCCAGGAAATGTGGTGGTACTTAAGGAGGCTGTGGCCCCAGAGCCCTCCACAGGGAGGGGCACGATGCCCCAATGGGAAGGAGCCCGAGGGCCCCCAGCCTGGTCCCGGGAGTGTCCTGCTGTTGTCCCCGCTGGGGCGCCTGCCGGCCACCGAACAGTGCGGGGTGTGGTGGAGGCAGCGCTGACACCTCTGAGAACCTCTGAGAATTAGCTGTGGCATCCTGGGTGGCGTTTCTGCATGTATTTCCAGAAGCCGTCAGTGTCATACATATCTATGCCTTTTCATATTACTTATGCTGTTTGTGTATTTATTTACTTATGTATGCCCTACCTTGTTCCAGAAAAGGGTTTCAGGCAGTGATGCTTATTTTTTGATGTTCTCTTTTGACATTTGCTAAGTTGTAGTCAACATGCGCTTGTTGTTAAACAGGTAGTTTTAAAAAAGGAAAGGACAGTTAGCAGTTTCCTGATGTTGAATATGTTTCTGTTACCAGGCCTGAGTGCCATCATTTTAATTTTTTCCTCTTGCTTCCATGAATTGATTCTTCAAATAAAAGGTTCATGCATAAATAGAAAGAGAGGAACTTACAGCCAAGGTCAGGCTGAGCAGAGGAAAATCGGCCCTAGAGAGAAGCGCTCTCCTGTGCTTGCTGCCGCCCCCCTGGCCTTGAGCAGGTCCTCTTCCCAGGGAGGCTGCTCTCTTACACGGGCCGGGTCTGGCCGTGCCTTTCCCATGGAGCTTTTGGGAGGACACATGAGAGAATGTATGTGAAAGCACTTTGCACTGAAGCCATCCCTGCGATGTGTACACTGCTGTCCTTGTGAGTGTGGTCCCTCTTCTCAGTGGATGGGTCTTCGAGGCCATGATGGTGCTGGGACAGCCTGTGATCTTGGTGGTCGGCTGGGCTTGTGCCCCAGGGGGCAGCAAGAGTCACGGCGCCCACGGCATAGGCCTCCTGTGCAGGTCGAAGTACAAGGACACATGTTAAATAATATAGGAAGTCAAGTTCATTCAATTTAAAGGGTTGTCTTTTATTCTGAGATTACATCCTTCCTAATTTGGGTGATAAAATGTCCTCTTATATAATGAAGGTGATACTAGAGGGCAATATTTTCATTTTAAAATGCTCCTGGTTGCAGAATAAAACGTCGGCTGCCCTTTTGTCAAAGCACAGAATTTCTTATTGAGTTTGCCTGTCTCTGAAATCCAGCGTCGGGGACCCGCAGTCTCGCTACAGTGTATGTTTACGTGCCGAGGAATTTCTCTCGGAGTCTTGAAACGGCCTGTACGTGGCTGAAGGAGAGCCCAGCGTCTGCTCTGCCTGGTAGTCCAAGAACAAGCCCTGAGATCGCTGTGTGAGCTGTTAGGAAGTGCGTGCTTGTGTCCTGCCCACGGCAGAGCAACGAGCCTGGGGTGATGGGCCTCTGGCCTCCCCAAATCCCCTGAGAGACACTCCCGGGAGGTTCGTGTGGCCTCCTCAGCGAGGCTGCCCCTGACCTCAGGCCTGGGCACCTGAGGCACCCCCGAGTGATGGCGCTGGCGCTGGTGGTGAGCCTTCTGGCGCCGGGGCTGCCGGCTTCTGCTTGTGCCCCTCTCAGCCGCCTGCCACTCAGCGGCCAGCCCGAGTGGTCTGGATTCCCCGCCAGCCTGGAAGTGCCTCATCTGGCCCCACGGCCTCTCGCCCGCTCGCTTATGCCTCACTTCCCTCCTCACCCCCGCCCCCAGCCTGACTCTCTTGATGTGGAATAAAATAACTGATGTGCACACATGAGTGGTTAGTGGGATCATGTCCTGGGAGAATTCCACGGGGGGGGACGTGCAGAGTTTGAAGTGCAGTGACGTGCGGAATATATGCTATAAATTCTAGGCAGACAGTTGGATGGAAAAGAGAGGCAGGGGGGAAGGGTGACTTCTGTTGCTTTAACTTGTGATCGCTCAGTGTCCGGAATGCATGGGGAGCTTTTCTTTTTTAAGTTGCTTGGATTTCAGATCTCTCCCAAGTGACGTATGCGTGTGCATCCATGCAGTTCAGCGTGGTATTTGTGGGCACGGCTCTCCTGTGTATAACATCAGTTTGCTGCCGTGATTTAGCCAGCAGTGCCCCTGCTCCGCCCCGCGTGTTTGCACAGCTCCCGCTGCTTCTGTCTGGTGTCGGGCACGGGAGGTGTGACACGCGCTGGGGCCCGTGTGCCTGCACGCATGCTGAAGGGGAATGCTGACCGTCAGCCCTCAGCTTCTCCTTCCTCCTCTGGTCATGACTGCGTGCTTGCCCGCAGCAGCTGGGACCATGACTGTTCTTTGCACTTGTGCCTGGTTAAGAGCTTTCAGAAATACAATGGACATCTTTGATACGTTATTGTAACTTTAGTAAATGCTTTATTCCCCTTTAATTCCCCCCAATGCCTTAATTTTGTGGACTGTTTATCTCATTGGATAGAAGAATTGACCATGTGAAATCTTTGTACATGAACTTCAGGTAGAAGAAGCTGGCTCTCTGGAGAGTTCCTAATTCGCAGAGAAGGGCTTATCTAACACAGGAGTTTTAAACTGCTCTGGGGGACCCTGGTGCTCTAGGGAGGCGCCCAAAATGTTGCACAGGTTTAAATTGATGGATGAGCCTGTTTTACTTGGTGGGGTTTCTAGTTTGAAGAGTGTGTGCTCCTAAAAGTGTTTGAAACACGTGGCTTTCAATCAGGGCGACACTGTCCCTGCAGTGCTCTTTCGGGTGGGGAGGTGGTGGAGACTGCGGGCCCCTGTTCTTTGTGACTTAGTTTGAAAGTGGGAGGGTGAGGTGTGAAGCTTTGGGAATGAATGAACTAAATAAAGCATTTATTCATCTCTCAGTGACTCCCTGCCATGTCTCTCTGTTTGCTGTTTCAGATGTTTTCTTTGTTCCTCACACTGATGCCCAACCCCCTACCCCCATATGTACACTTCTCCTGCTCTACTGAAAGATGGCCTCACTTTCAGTCTACCTCAAAACCAGCTGCATCTGTGTGGCAGAGATTGCTGGTTTTCCTTCATTGTCTCCATCTGTGATAACAGACCA
>NW_020171809.1:2457864-2472600 GCF_003031525.2 Neophocaena asiaeorientalis asiaeorientalis | reverse complement strand
TAGCTGGAGAAATGAATTCTCTGAATAGGTCTTCATTTCTCAGACTTCTTACAGCTCGATGTGGCCATTTACCATAGCTCCTTCCTGAAATCCCACTAAAGTTACAGGGAATTTTAATTTTTTTAAAAGGCATAAATCCACTAGGATGACTATAAATAGCAACAAAATTTTGGAACCTCTCAAGAAAACAGATGAATGGTAACTGACTTAGAAATACCCGAGGAGACAACGTTGTAAAAAAGAAATGAGAGCATCTGATTTTATTGCAAAGCTCCCAGAGGCTCTGGGATTGGCAGTTCCAGGTGCCTGTAGAAGTGGTTGTGAAAGAGTGAAGGCAGGAGGGCTGGCTGAAGGCCCTTTTCAGAAGCAGTTACAACTCTCCACTCCACACAGTTGAGAAGTTGTTCCTGCCCCAGCCCGGCGGGAGACTGAGGGAGGCGAGACATCGGCCTTCAGTATGTAAAATCCTCAGCTCAGGAAACAGGCTGTATCCTCCAGGCAGGAAATAAAGGAGAAAGAGACTTCTTGAGAGATCTCACCAGCCTAAAAGGAAACACCTAAAGATACCAATACTGAATGTGGCTAAAGAAAATCACACACTTCGAACAGTGGATTCCAGTAAATAATTCAAGAAAATTCTGAGAATGAAGGCTATGTTTCCAAATTACAAGGACTGGCCAAGTACTAACCACGGCTGGTGACCAGCCAGGGCACATCACTGTGGAATTTCAGAATGCTGGGGAGAAAAGATTCTATAACTTCTGGAGTGGATAAACAGGACACATACAAAGTATCAGGAATCAAAATAGCTTTGGAATCCTCAAATGTCACATTGGATAACAGAGGAATTGGGACCTTTCAGAATTCTGAAGGAAATGCATATAAAAGTCATGCTAAAAAGACCTGTAGTTTCTTTAAAAATGTATGTTCCACACACCCTTTCTTAAGAAACTATTAGAGGATGTACTCTTCCAGAACAAAGGGGTAAACGAAGAAAGGAGAAAACCTGGTATTCAGGAAATGTGGATCCAGCGCAAAGAGGCAAGGTGACTCCCAGGAACACAGTGAAAGCCTTGAGGACGACAGCTGTGCATCAGGCACAGAAGGCACCCGATCGAGACTAGATGTGAGGGGCTGAGGCCCCAGAGAAGACGCCTTAATTATTAGAATACCTGTTGTCTCTGAACATGTTTAGATAGGAGTTGGGATTGATTTATTGACAAGTACCTAGGAAACCAAGGGACATAACTCCAAGGAAAACAAAAGGTTGGGCAAGAAAGAAAAAGTTACCACGGTAATACTAGATGCCTCAGCTGTGATTAGTATTTACACAGTCCTAATAACATGCACCTACTACCATAAACGCTATTGGGGGGATGGAGGGTGGGGAAGTGTGTGTGGGTGAAAGCTAAATAATAAAGAGCAGAATTCACCAACAGAGGGCAGCAGCAAAGCCCAAAGCTGCTGCTTTCTAAGGAAAAAATGGACACACCTCCAGAGAGACTAATCAAGACAAAAAGGACATACAAATCACTTAAAAATTTAAAAGGGCAATTTTATAGGTCATATAAAAAGATAAGGGTATATTATAAACAACTTTACGATAGTAAATGTGAAAATTTAGAGGAAATGGACACATTCCTAGAAAATAGGATTTACCTAATTTATGGAAGTACTCGGACAGCCGCGGGGGCAGCTACTGCCCGAAAGGAAGTGGCATTTGAGTACTTGACGCGGAAATCTTGGCGCGTCTCCTTTAAGAGGAGGTGAAGCCCCGCCCCACGTGGGAACGCCATTTCTCAGCGCCCGCTGTGATGTACGTCACGACGTGGAGGGCCAATGAGGACCCGGGAGGTGGGGCGTTCCTGTGCGTGTGGACGAGGTGCGGGCCGGACCTCCGGAACCGTCCTCCTGGGATCCCGTCGGCTCGGGGGTCGGCCCTCAACCGAAGGACCCAAGACCTGGGTGGGGTGGTCCTGGAGGATTGTCGGCTGGGGCTCCCCTGGCGGCAGGGCCGCGTGGTCTCCGAGGATGTGGCCTGTGCTTCTCCCAGGAGGAGTGGCCCGGCGTCTGATGCGTGGAGGTTGGACGTGGGGGAACTTGGCACCTGCGGCCCGGGGGTGGTCGGTGTGGCGTAGAGCGGGAGGCACCGGCCGAGCGGGGCGCTTTTGTAAGCGCGTCTCAGGTCAGGACGCCTCTCGCAGGTCCGTCTGCTTGGGCGCGTTCCCTGAGATGTGTGGCCCAGGCTGGAAAGACGAGTTGCTCCTGGCTGAGCACCGGGGAGCCGCCGCGGGCGGAAGCTGCAGTGAGGAGGCGTGTGGGAGAGGCTTCGGCCTCAGCGCTCCCGGCCCCAAAGCAGCCCAGCCGAGAGAAACCCAACAGAGGCGGGCAGGGTAGGGCCTCGTGGCGAGGCACTGTGGAGTCCACGTGTCGGAGAAGCCCTTAGTGTGCGGGGAGTTCGGGCCCAGCGCCGGCCTTCTCCAGCACCAGGACGGGGAAGGCCGGCAGGAGCGCCGCAGGCTGGGAGGCCGCTCACCCCGCACTGTATGGCAAGTGGGAGGGAGCCTACGGCCGCCACACCGAGGCAGGTCTGAGTGCAGGTAACCCCCGCCTCTTTCAAGGGCGGAGAATCCACGCTGGAGAAGAGCCTTATGAGTGCAGCCACCGTGGGAAGGATGCATTCAGCGAAGGATACACGCTTGTTTGGCACCAGAAGGTTCACAGCAGAAAAGCCTGGGACTTCCCTGGCGGTCCGGTGGTTAGGACTCCGCGCTTCCACTGCAGGGGGCACGGGTTCGATCCCTGGTCGGGGAACTAAGATCCTCGCAAGCCAAAGGGCGCAGCACCGCCCCCGCCCTCCCCCCCCCAAAAAAAAAAGCCTGATGAGTGCAGTAATATCAGAGAACCTTTAGCGACATCTCTAAGCTCAGTCGGCATCAGAAGGTTTATACTAGAGAAAGTCCCTTTGAATGCATGGAATGAAAGCATTTTGCCGAAGGTGTGCTCTGATTTACACTGGAAGTTCACCGCCCAGAAAAGTGTTAGGAGTGTGGCACCGGCCGAGCGGGGCGCTTTTGTAAGCGCGTCTCAGGTCAGGACGCCTCTCGCAGGTCCGTCTGCTTGGGCGCGTTCCCTGAGATGTGTGGCCCAGGCTGGAAAGACGAGTTGCTCCTGGCTGAGCACCGGGGAGCCGCCGCGGGCGGAAGCTGCAGTGAGGAGGCGTGTGGGAGAGGCTTCGGCCTCAGCGCTCCCGGCCCCAAAGCAGCCCAGCCGAGAGAAACCCAACAGAGGCGGGCAGGGTAGGGCCTCGTGGCGAGGCACTGTGGAGTCCACGTGTCGGAGAAGCCCTTAGTGTGCGGGGAGTTCGGGCCCAGCGCCGGCCTTCTCCAGCACCAGGACGGGGAAGGCCGGCAGGAGCGCCGCAGGCTGGGAGGCCGCTCACCCCGCACTGTATGGCAAGTGGGAGGGAGCCTACGGCCGCCACACCGAGGCAGGTCTGAGTGCAGGTAACCCCCGCCTCTTTCAAGGGCGGAGAATCCACGCTGGAGAAGAGCCTTATGAGTGCAGCCACCGTGGGAAGGATGCATTCAGCGAAGGATACACGCTTGTTTGGCACCAGAAGGTTCACAGCAGAAAAGCCTGGGACTTCCCTGGCGGTCCGGTGGTTAGGACTCCGCGCTTCCACTGCAGGGGGCACGGGTTCGATCCCTGGTCGGGGAACTAAGATCCTCGCAAGCCAAAGGGCGCAGCACCGCCCCCGCCCTCCCCCCCCCCAAAAAAAAAAGCCTGATGAGTGCAGTAATATCAGAGAACCTTTAGCGACATCTCTAAGCTCAGTCGGCATCAGAAGGTTTATACTAGAGAAAGTCCCTTTGAATGCATGGAATGAAAGCATTTTGCCGAAGGTGTGCTCTGATTTACACTGGAAGTTCACCGCCCAGAAAAGTGTTAGGAGTGCAGCAAATGTGGGAAAACCTCCTGCCAAAACTTCAGCCTTGTGCTGCGTGGAAGTCTGTTGAGTATGTCCAGTGTGAGAAAGCGTTAAGCTGCAGGTCCAACCCCATTCATCCCTGGCAGGTTCACCCTCGAGGAAGACCTCATGGATGCAGAGATGGGGGAAGGCCTTCCACCCAAGAGGCTTCTTCATTTAGCAGCAGAACGTTCGCGGTAGAGACGCCTCTGAGTGTGGTCGATGTGAGAAAACTTTCAGTCAAGGGCCTCACCTCGTAAAGCATCCTGAAGTTCATGCTGGGGAAATGCCCTAAGTGTGCAGGGAACGTGCGCTCTCCTCGTTCAGCGGAACAGGACGCGTGCCAGAGACGAGCTGAGGGAGCCTCTGTGAGGATGCCCTTGGCTGGAAGTTGAGCTTCACAGGGTCAAACGGGATATTCCTGATGAGTGCTAGGTGGGTGGGGAGCTTTCGGGTACTCTCACCTGCCCCGGGGCCCTTGCCGGAGTTCTCTCGCTGGCAGGGCCCACGGCAGAAGCCATCTCACCACTCTGCCAGCTGGGAGGGTCTCGTCACCTGTGCTCGTTCCAGTCCCTGGAGGGACCCATGAGCAGCCTGGGCCTGTTGATGGGCCTCATCTCCTTCCTGACTAGTTAGGGCGTGGGTGTGACCCAGCATTGGCTAGGAGGACCTCAGCTGGGTCCTTTCTGTGGCTCTCAGGGATGGTTTACCTTTTTTCAGGGACCTTGTTGGCCTCATGTGACTCTCGATGGATTTGTCCAGCTTCCAAGTCAGACTTCCAAGGGAACTGCCTGCCTCCCATTATTCTGCTGGGTGTGGAAATAAAGGCCTTGTTACTGAAGCCACCTTGAACTTGGGGATTTCGGCTTACTGTGTAGGGTGAGTTGAGAACAGGATTGGGGTCTGCCAGCATTAAGAGGGCGGGTGGGGGAGGGGAGAGAAAACGACAGGGAAAAACTCTGTCTCCTTTTGGCTTGTTTGTATTGCTGCCCAAGACCTTCAGGGAATGACTGACTGAAGCTTAGTGGGCTTAATCCCATGGGCTGGAAGGCAGGATTATTTTGGACACAGAGATCACCCTGAGGAGGGGTGGTTGGTGTGACAGCCCCAGCGCATCTCAGAGCCGTATGAGTTTGGTCCCTTGTATCCAGGGGGGGTCCCGCATTCCCCAGCACTGCTGAAGGGAAGCTTTTTCCCAGCACCTCTCTAGGAGCCCCGTCTCCCGAAGTTAAGAACCCAGTAGGCATGTGTCATTGACCATAAGACCTACAGGGGCCCTGTAGGAGCCATAATTAGTGCAGAAACACTAGGCGTAATAGTAGGGAACAGGGGAGTCTGTGGCAAAGTTAGGGGGCAGCGTGCCCGTTTTAAACACACATTCATAAGTGTGCTGGTAACTCTGGCTCTGAAAAATGAGAGTGTACAGAAATTATCCAGGCCTCCAGACGCGTGTCTCTCCAAGCTTACCGTCAGCAAATAACCTAAAGGTTCTGTAGTGGTTGCACCTGCTCCAGGGCTGAGAGGTTCACTGGGTTACCCTGGGCTGCTGGACCGAGGCTGGTGGGCAGGACACCTATTGGCGTGCCAGAGAGATTCACTGGGAAGCTGCTTGCATGGGGTTCCTTTGAACCTGGTGGGACACTGGCGGGAGCAGGCTGGACTCCCGGGGAAAGCTGGGAGGCTGCCTGTGGGGAAGTTGAAGTTTCTGGGAAGCCCGTTAGGATACCTGAGGAGCCCAACCGGGAAGCTGCCTGCTGGGTGCCGCTGACCCTGCAGCAGGTATGCTCCACCGGTGTCTCGTATGCCAGCCAGGTGCCTAGGGGGTTAGAAAGAAGGGAAGCACTATGGAACTACGAAGAGAAACCCCCCTCTTCCCAGCATCCCTCCAGCACCCTCTCCTGACCAGCTTAACATCGTTCCAGTTCCGGTATCACAGCTGAGCGGTGGAGCTGGGATTTGGGAAGGCTTGGGGGAGGAGTCTCAGACCCAGCCTCCCCTGCAGTCATGGGGTCTGGCCTGTGAGTTTACTTGGGTCTGAGAACCAGGTGAGAGGCAGTTCCTAGCCACGGTTGTGACTCAAGTCAGGGTTTTGGCTTTCCCCCCCCCCCCCCCCCCCTATTTTATAGGTCAGTCAGTACTCTTAGGAGCACTGTGCTCAGTGAACCACTGTTAACGACCCCTGGGGACCAAGGTGTTTTGACTGCAGGTACACATCTGCTGTCTGTCTTGGTGGATGCCCCCCCCTTGCCTTTGGTGGTCGATTCCGCCGTTTGGCCTCTGCTCCTCTGGAATCCCATCATCTCCACTGAAATTGGGGAGCCCACCTCAGCGGCAGCATCCCCACCACCATGCATGCCGTCAAGGAGAACAATCCCGAAGCCTTCCAAGCACGTGAGTGCCCCTCTTACTAAGGGGTTTCTCGGTGCCCTAGTGAAAGGAACGTCTTCCGGGTCTTCCGGAAATCCGTAGTTGGGAGGTGGGTGTGCAGGTCACACGGGATGAATCCAGTCCAACATTCCTATCTCCCTAGGCCTTTGGATTCCCTCCTCCATGCCAGGGAAGCTCTGGCATCTCACCCTAGCTAAATGTAGGCCTTTTTTTTTTTTTTTTGCGGGTACGCAGGCCTCTCACTGCTGTGGCCTCTCCCGTTGTGGAGCACAGTCTCCGGACGCGCAGGCTCAGCGGCCATGGCTCACGGGCCCAGCCGCTCCGCGGCATGTGGGATCTTCCCGGACCGGGGCACGAACCCGTGTCCCCCGCATCGGCAGGCGGACTCTCAACCACTGCGCCACCAGGGAAGCCCTATGTAGGCCATTTTTGAGGATAAGTCTCAGTCAGACAGTCAGATATGTTGTTTAGAAACACCTCCAGCTGCTCAAGTGAGTGCATTAAATCTGAACTCTAGTCCCTTTACCATCATCCATAAATTTGCCCTGATCTAGTGTTAACGTCCCACCCTCCGTGGTCTAACACCCTTAGAATCCACTTCACATGTGTTTCCCATGTTTCTGGTATATGTTAGAAAAGGCCTGCTCATTTTCTAGGTGGGTTAGCTAGTCTTCCCGGAGCATTGTGTGTTCCTGTCCCACTCTCCAGTGGGACAGGAACTTAGTCACGTGACTGGTGGCAACAGGGGGTAGTTGTGCTGGGTCTTGAGAATAGCTGTCCCTTTTCAAGGCGTCTCCCCTTGGCAAGGGTGTCACCGGATTTTCAAGCAAAGGAAGACGCCACGGACAGATGACCTCTACTGGTGAGGGAGGCTTAGGACAACTTGGGGTTTTAGCTGGTCAGTTTCCCTGGATCTAACCAGATGTCCCCACCCCAGTTTCATGTTCCCACCCTTTCTCAGTCAGTGCCTGACGTTCCCTTGAGATACTGGTGAGACTGAATCTAGCTGTTCACAAGCAATACAATGAACTTTTCTGTATGACTTTTAGAACTATCAGCCCTGTGACTGCAAGAAAAGAAAGAGGTTCTTTACTGAAGTATTCTGGTTCTCACCATTACTTGTCCTGAGAGTTAAGTCACCATGACTTGTCATTTTCTCTCTGTGTGCACTCCAGTGCACTCGAAGCTCTATCCCATACCATACCGTACTGCCTGTAGCCATCTTTAATACCCTTTAAAAAAAAAAAAAAAAAAAAAAGGTTCAGTGCCCACAGGTGCTCCAAGTCACTTGGTTCAGTCAGCACTTCATCACAAGCAACCGAAGGCGATGGCTCGATTAATTCTGATGCTGGTGCCTGCGGGCGTGCCACGGATTACTAGCTTCCCGTTTCCCAGTGGCAATGAGCTCAACGCTGCTTAAGCTCGAAATCACAACAGATCAATTCCCAGATCCCACTTTGCAAGTCCATCTCCTGTGATCACTCCCGGTACCAGTTCTGTGTCAGTCAGGGTCCAGTCCAGCATACAGTAACCACACAATAATATGAGCAAGGAAGGTTTGAGATAAGGATTATTAACTGTTTCTAGGGAGAAAAAAGAGCATTCGAAGGAATACCCCAAGGGAGAGGACCCACGGAAGGAACAAATGTGGAAGGCAGGGAGCCCTCCCCAAGGCTGGATTGACACCTTGTTGGAGATGGTGGTGTTTTAACTCAACAGACAGACGGCAGAAAAGTTCGCAGGGTTGATCTGGGCCAGAGTTGGTCCGTGTGACTGATGGGCAAGAACTCTGAGCTAGTGGAAGGCGGGATCCCCTATCCCCAGCGCCCCCCTCCCCCGCACTGGGGTGCCTACGTGATTCACCTGGAAGCTGCCCTGGGGAAGGGAGGTGCTGTCAACTTGGCTTAGAAGCCTGCTGGGTCGTGGCTGGGCTTGCTGGTGAGCTGCTGAGAAGCCCTCCAGGGAGTGCCCTTGAACCCTCTGGAAACTGCTTACAGGGCTGCCCCTGAGCTCCCCACCAGGAAGCCACCTCAGGTGCCCTGAAGCTTACTGGGAGGCGAGCTCCTGGGTGCACAGCGCTCCAGCCAAGCACCCGGGGAGCCGGGAGGAAGGAAGGCGCCCAGAGCCAGGAGGAGAAACTTGCTCCTCCAGTGCCCCTCCAGCTCCCTCTAGCGACAGAGCCTGACGTCGCGCCAGCTGCAAGGAAGACGTGGTCTGGACCAGAAGCAGGACAGTGGGAAGTGGGGTCAGGGCTGAGAGGCCACGCGTTTACCACCGGCACAACCAAAGTCATGTTATGACGCTAGCACACCCTCGATGGCAAAACCCAGCAAAGGCAGCAGGAGGAAAGGAATACTGGTCTGTGTCACGTGTGCATGGTTGCAAAACGCTAAAGAAAACTCAGAAAACTGGATTTAGCGATATATAAACTATAATGCATTAAGACCACCTTGGGTTTATATTGGTGTCCGCTGGCTCTCTTAACTGCGAAGCACCCAGCTGTGACCAGGTGACCTCATCAGTGGAATGCTGCCTCCAGGCTAAGGCTTTTAGGAAGAGAGCATGTGGGCCTCCTCCCCATCTCTTTCCCCTTCTGCTTTCCCGGTGCAGATGATGACCGGCCCCTTGGGGATGGAGGAGTTACAAGGTGGTGGCCTGTGAAGAGCTTCCTGCCAATCCAGCTACCATCCTGGCTCAACAGGTGATAAACTTCTCATGTTTTGAGCTAGTGCCCACTTCGGCATAGGTATGTGTGTGTACGTGTGTGTTTTAGCCTTACCTAGCCATATTTATAAGTTACATAGTTCACTATATTTACAGCTTATTAAGGGATAAAAATGATATGATCATGTTAACAGATGAAGAAAAAGTGTTTAATAAAAACCCCTGGCAACTAGGAGTGGAAGGGAATATCTTTGTTCTGACACAGGTTATTCATAAAAAACCCACAGCAAGCATTGTAACTAATGGTGAAAAATTTAAAGCTTTACTTTTGAGTTGGGTCCACTAAGGCAATTAGCAACCAAACAAAATAAGTGATATGAGAATTAGGTGAAAACAGAACTTATTTGACAATGTAAGTGTAGAAAATCCAAAATCACTTACAGGTACATTTTTAGATTAATAAGGACGTTTTTAAAGTTGTTGAATACATAATCAACTATAAAACCAGTTGCATTCTGTGCACCAAAACCACAAAATTAGAAATTAAGACTTAAAAAGATGCAATTTACAATGGCGTAAAAATCAAGTACACAGGAATATGTATAACAAAAGACATGTAAGAAAACTTTGGGAAACATGAGAGAAGAACCAAATAAGGAGGCTATATAAAAGATGTCAGATTTCTGCACATTGACCTGTAGATTTAATGCAATCCAGATAAAGATCCTTACATGTTTCTTTTTGAATTTGAAAAGACAGTTCTAATAATTATATGCCAACCTAAAAGGATGAAGCTAGTCAACAGGTTCCGGAAGGAAAAGGAGATGCTGAGAGATCTTGCTCTACCAGATTTCAAGACTTAGTATAAAGCTAAAGAGAGAGAATGGGGTTATGTACAAGGGGAGACAAATGGCCGGAACAAAGAACCAGAAATAGATCAATGTGTATGTGTTTGTGCTCGATTTATGGTGAAACAGACACTGCAGAACAACGGGAAAAATGGTCTGTTGAATAATAATGTTGGGACAATGGGGATCCATAGTCACACACACACACACACACACACACACACACACACACACACACACGAAAATGGAAATTTCACCATAATAAAAAGTCAATTCCAGGTGCATTTATTGATAGACACGAGAAAGGCAAAAAAAAAAACCCCAAAAAACTGCAGATAAAATAGGGAAATCTTCATGACCTCAGAGTCTTAAAAAGACACAAAATTCGTAAGCCACAAAGAAAAGATTGATAAATTAATCTGCATTAAAATGAAGACGTTCTGTTCATCAAAAGACACTATAAAGTGAATGAAAGGCATCACTAAGTGGGAGAAGATATTTGGGATGAGACAAAGGTCTTGCATCTAGAATTAAGTAAATAATTTTCTACAAATCAATAAGAAAAGAAGACAGATAACCAAATAGAAAAGACGTGAACAGGAACTTCATAAAAGAGGAAATCCAAATGGCCAACAGACACATGAAAAGTGTTCCACTTCAGTAGTAATCATGGAAATGCAAGTGAAAACCGCAGTGGGAATCCAGTACATACCTAACAGATGGGCAGAAAGTCAGGAGTTGTCACTGTTGGTGGAAATGTAAAATGGCACTAGCCCTTTGGAAAACAGTGTGGTAGCTTCTTAAAAAGTTAAACATACGCCTACCGTAGGACCCAGCGATTCCACTCCTAGGGATTTACCCCAAAGAAATGAAAACATTTGTCCATACAAAGACTTATATACAAATATTCGTATTTATTCATAATAGTCCCAAATTGGAAAGATCTCAGTATCTATCAAGGAGAGGAGATAAACCGTGGTACACCCATATATTGGAGGAGTACTCAGCATAGAAAGGGACGGACTAGTGATATTGCAACAGCACGAACCGTGAAAGCACGCTCAGCGAGAGAAGCCAGACACAAAAGGCCACATGTTGTATGAGTCCCTTTATATAAAATTTTAGAAAATGCAAACTCTAGTGACAGAAAGCCGCCCAGGCTTGCCTGGCGTGGGACGGTGGAGCGGCGCAGGACAGGGGGGGTCACCAAGGAGCTTGTGGCTGTGCTCACCGCCTGGAGTGTGGCGACGGGGGGCCCGTGTGTCAGCTGTATCCATCTGTGCACTCCAAATGTGTGCAGTTGACTGTTAAGTCGGTTTATCCCTCGGTAGAGCTGATAAAACCAAACCCCTTGTATTCAGTCAGCAAGAAGAAAAGCCACACAGCCCTGGGCCTTCGGCATGATTGGAAGACAGAGTAGTTCAAACTGCCAGTTGCTTTTAAGTAAAACCCCACAAGTGTCCAGTGAACCTATTTCTCAAGTTCTGACTGCTGCCCCTGGGGGGTGTTCTGGCTTGCGGGGGGTCCAGGAGGGGTTCCAAGTCCTCCACTCCTAGCTCCATCTGCCGTGCCCTCCCCACTGTGGCCGAGGAGAGAGGCCGTCTCCACTGGGCGCGGTTCTCCTGGGTGCGCAGACGTTTCACTCCCCGTATCTCCACCTGTGGCCTCCCCGCCTCCCCCTCGCTGTTTGTGCCCCTGCCCCTCTCGGGCCTCTGCGTACCACAGTCCCTTGATGCTGGCCACACCCTGACACCTTCAGATGGTCCATGCAGGACCCTGAAACGCCCTTGGCCTCCTAGGGTGAGGGCTCTGTCGCGCGTGGGGTGGAGGTGTGTTCGGGGCACTGGGACGGGACTGGTGTCCCAGGAGGAGGGAAGTGGCTTTTCGAGAGTGTGCAGTCATGGGATTCTGCGGGTTCAGAATGGCTGGGGTGCTGGGGCAGAGGAGCAGGGGCTGAAGCGGGACGGAGCATGAGAGAGCGTGCCGAGGAGATGAGTTTAGATTTTAGCCTGCAGACCCATGTTTCTCAGCGTATGCCTTTGGGGGCCCCTCCAAGAAACACCACAGAGGGCTGGCAAATTCATAAAGAAAGCCAGTGAGCCGGCATTGATTGCATTCCTTTCACACGTTTGAAGTGTGTGATAGATCATGGTCTTCACAGGCGTCCTGGTCTTAACGGATCGTATCCCGAAGGTTTCACAGGGCTGCATAGCAAGGCTTGTGTTAGCTTCCGGGGGCTACCATCTGGGCAACAGAGTGCAGTTTATCTGGGCTTTGTATTTTCGTGGAACTTACCAATTATTGTTTATGCTTAAGTCATCTTAAAAATTCTTTGTTGTGTTGTGATAGCCAGAATAATGGCTCTCCCAAAATGTCCGTGCTCTAATCCCTGAAACCTGTGAATATGTTACCTAGTAGGGCAGAAAGAACTTTGCAGATGGCCTTAAATTAAGGATCTTGCCATGGGGAGATTATCCTGGATTTTCCTCTTATAAGAGGGAGGCAGGAGGGTCAAGGTGGAGCTGAGATGACAAAGCAGAGGCTGGGGTGATGCACCCATGAGCCAAAGAAAGTGAGCCGCCTCGAGAAGCTGGAAAAGGAAGGCAGGGTTTCTGGCCCTTCTTACCTGGGAGAACTCAAAGGGTTGACTCAGAGCTTCTGTATCAAATATTTTTAGTTGATACATGATGGGATGTGGAAGAATCTCTGTCCCAAGGCCACGTCATCGAATAGTTTGCTTTCGGCTTGGATTTAGCCTTGATGTGCAGACTGTGAGTCAGCCAGAGACGTGTACTCAGAACATGTCTGAGGAGGGACAATTGGAACTTCTGGTCCTGTTTATTATTGAAAATTTATGCTCCAGGAGGATGGGAGATGTGCTGAAAGAGGTATGTGGGGACCCGTGCTGACAGCAAGTGGCGAGGAGGGCGCTGCTGCGTGGATGGGGGGCCACACTGCCTCCACGCCGGCTTTGTTTGGAGCGGGCAGCCGGCCCTGATGTTGGCCAGGAACTGCGGTGAGCACGTCTCCTGTGTGCTGCAGGCGGGCTTGCAAGGCTGTGTCCTGCACATCGATGTGCACGAAGGTCCAGGGCAAGGTGCTTGTGGGTATAAACACATGTACTGATGACACGAGTAAGCCTATTCCGTGGTTTCAAGTGGCTTATCCTTGGGCCAAGGACAGAGGGCAAATGATTTAACGGGCTTTTTTACATGCATCAGGGACGCGACCCCACTGTGAGCGTTGGGGAATGGCGACCTCAGCACGAGGACACTGGCTTTGACCCTCCTGGTCGGAGAAGGCCCTGGCTCAGCCTGGCTTTCACCACAAGCGCTGAGGCTCAGGGAGGAGGGGGCGTGGCCTGCCGTGGTCACGCCCCCCACCCCCCACCCCCCCAACGTGGCGCCAGGGACTGAGCCAGAGCCTCAGCTCTGCACATCTGTTTGTGCCTGGATGTCGGTCGCAGTGCCTTTCCGGCCAAAGAAGAGGCCGTTCTTTGGGGAAGTAAGTTGCGGTAGCAACTGGTGTTTTCTGGGGAAACCAGTGCCCTTTGTTCTGAAGGGGCCGCCCATTCATTTGCTGTGTATCCTTGGCCCCTCTAACAGGACCTGGCTTCTGGTAGGTGCCTCATAAATGCCGGTGAATGATGTATTTCAGCAAAAGTGAAATCATTTTGTGGATTGAAATAGCTTCCGGAGAGCCCCTTGCTGAGACCCTGACGTGCAGGCCATCTGGCCTCAGGTGACCGTGCACCAGTGGGTCCCCCGAGGCTCCCTCTCCCCCAGATCTCCTATCTGGGGTGTCTGGCTTCACGGCCAGCAGCCCTGGGGAGGGGCGTTGGAAACTGCATTTATGGTTTTGAAATCCAAAAGTGATATCCATACTGTTTCAGAAGGAGCGTAAGCTATGCTGTGGTGGGCTGTGGGTTCGAGGGCGGCTCTGGAGCACCGAAGGGCCCAGGACATGGGAGAGCTTGAGTTTCACGGCCTATAAAACTCAGATGGGGTGCTAACCTGGTGACGCAGTGGTTGAGAACCCGCCTGCCAATGCAGGGGACACAGGTTCGAGCCCTGGTCCGGGAAGTTCCCACATGCCGCGGAGCAACTAAGCCTGTGCGCCACAACTACTGAGCCTGCGCTCTACAGCCCACGCACCACAACTACTGAGCCCGCGTGCCACAACTACTGAAGCCCATGAGCCCTAGAGCCCATGATCCGCAACAAGAGAAGCCACCGCAATGAGAAGCCGGCACACCGTGACGAAGAGTAGCCCCCGCTCGCCGCAACTAGAGAAAGCCTGCGCGCGGTAAGGAAGACCCAACGCAGCCAAAAATAAATAAATAAATACATAAATTTATTAAAAAAAAAAAAAAACCCAGATGGAATTCCAGGTGTGTGAGATAAAAACCACACTTAGTGTGCAAGTAATGGCCAGGGTGGGCAACTTGAGGACAGACCTCAAAAAGCCTGGTGGACCAGCATTGCCAATTTCAGCTCACTCCCACCTCCCCCAGCCGTTGCTATGGCAATGCAGGGAAGACCCCCAGGCCCATGCCCGGCACATGGCAGGGTTCAGAGAACGTTGTGGAAGGGAAGAATCTGCTGAACAGGACTTGGGTGGGTGCACCTTTACCCCTTGCATCATCTCCTGCCCCCCTTCTCCCCTTCCATCTTGTTCCCCGTGGCTGACCCTGGCGGCTCCTGCACCAGCTGGGAGAGCATCCCACCTCCTGTCTGCTCTGCTCCATCCTCCCCCACAGCTGGAAGGAGCTTTCCCGAATGTGGCTCCGCCTCCCACCTGCCCCTGTAAATTTCATCATCTCCAGCTCTGATGTGGCCCTGCTGCCCCCACCCCCACCTCCTGGTC
>NW_020171809.1:2419248-2457170 GCF_003031525.2 Neophocaena asiaeorientalis asiaeorientalis | reverse complement strand
TCCCCCCCACCCCCCCCAACATGCCATGCTCCTTCTCACAAGCTGTGCTGGAAGCCCTCTTGGGGCTGACCCCGCCCCAAGATGCCACTTCTGCTTCTTCCCTTCTTTCCCCGCTAAAACAGTGCCCCCTGTGCTCCCCAAGGCCTGTGGCCTCACCCCTAAACATTTGTCGTAAGGGTCTGAGTACAAGCTTTGGTCTTCACGTCTGCTCTGTGAATGTGTGTAGATCAGGGCTGGGGGCATGTGCTCA
The DNA here is from genome assembly GCF_003031525.2 of Neophocaena asiaeorientalis asiaeorientalis. Classification (NCBI taxonomy): domain Eukaryota; kingdom Metazoa; phylum Chordata; class Mammalia; order Artiodactyla; family Phocoenidae; genus Neophocaena; species Neophocaena asiaeorientalis. The sequence goes on along the minus strand of NW_020171809.1, from coordinate 2,456,920 downwards.
GGGAGTCTGCGTTATACAACCCCCCACCGCAGCTGGCCTCTGCAGGGTGGTAGCTCTAAAGTTTTTCGTTTCTTCTGTAGGGTCCCTGGGAGCAGATAAGTTTTACCCTTATGAATTAAAACTTAACCCCCAAACTTCCTCATCTGTGGAAATGGGACATTTCTGAGAAGGACTTTATTTATTGTTTATTATGTGTGGACACGAGATGGTGGGTCCCTTGGCAGGTTCTTGCTGAGAGAGGATGAGGTTCCAGGAGAGTTGTTTTTCTGTTCTGTAGACGCTGATGATTTAAGCCCTATAGGGTTGCCAGGCGATACGGGATGCCCTGTTAAATCTGAATTTCAGATAAACAGCAACTAATTTTTAGTATAACTGTGTCCCATGTAATATTTAAATTTAACTGGACACCGCATATTTTTATTTGCTAGATCTGGCAATTCTATTTGGAGTAAACTTGGGGATAAAATTAAAGTCTTTATGAGTATGTAATTCTGTCGGTGGGAAATCTGACCTATAAATAGGGATGGTGAGTATTTTGAGAATCAAACAAAGTAATCAGAGGGACACTGTTTTTAATTTATGAAACCTGAATAAAACTCTTCTAAATTAGCTTCAAAAGAATTAAAAAAGTATCAGCTAATTTCCCAGGCGCTCACCATCCATGCCTCTGATAATGGTAACCATTGAAAAGGCCTGAAAAAGCATGAATGTTTAACAGAATATTTTCCTAAAGCCTGATGTATTGTATTTACCTATATTTTTACCTTTTGTTGTTCAGTTTTCCCTCCTGATGTTCCAAGATCCTTCTTTTACCATTTCCTTTCCATTTCAAGATCTTCTTTAGTCATTCTTTAGGGCAGGTCTGCTGGTGACAAATTCTCTTAGTTTTCCTTCATCTGAGGATGTCTTGGTTCCTCCTTCATTTCTGAAAGGTATTTTCACTGACACTTTTGTTCAGCACCTGACAAATATCATCCCACCTCCTTGTGGCCTCTGTGGTTGCTGATGAGAAATCGTGTCATTGAAGTTATTTTTCTCATTTAGGTAACATGTTTCTCTCTTGCTGCCTTCAAGATTTTTCTTTGTCCTTAGTTCTCAGAAATTTCATTATGATGTGTTTTGGTGCAGAGTTCTTTGGGTTTATCCTTTTTGGTCCTTGTTTAGCTTCTTGAATCTGTAGGCTTGTTGTTTTTTTGCCAAATTTGGGAAAATTTCAGCCATTGTCTCCTTGAGGATTTGTCAGTCCCCCCTTCTTTCCAGGTCTCTGATGACATGAATGTTGCACCCTTGTCCCACAGGCCCCTCAGGCTCTGTTATTATTATTTCTTTTTAGTATTTTTTTCCTCTTGTTAAGATTGGTAATTTCTGTTGTTCCCCCAGTTATTTCCTCTGCCTTCTCTATTCTGCTGTGGAGCCATCCAGTGAGTTAAAGAAAAAAAAAACCCTCAAAACTTTGGGTATTATACTATTCAGTTCTAAAATTTCCATTTGTTTCTTTTTCATATCTTCTGTTTATTTGCTGAGGCGTCCATTTTTTCATTTATTTCCAGTGTATTTATAGTTCCTTGTTTAAGCATGGTTATGATGGCTGCTTTAAAATCCTTGTCAGATAATAATTCCAGCACATGTGTCATCTTGGTGTTGGCATCTGTTGACTATCTTTTCTCATTCAAGTTGAGATTTCCTTGGTATGACTCGTGATTTTCAGTTGTATCCCAGACATTTTAGGTATTGAGGATTTTATTTAAATCTGTTTTAGCAGGCAACCTCTGCCACCTTGTCCCTGGGAGAAGGGAGTGTGGCCTTGTTACTGTCAGGTGGGGTGGAAGTCCGGGTTCCCCTCTTGGCCTCTGCTGACACTGTGGGGGATGGAGAGAATGCCCCCCTGGAACCACAGGGGTGTGGGGTGGCAGGGTGGTTACCTTGTTACCACTGGGCAGTGGTGAAAGTCTTGGCTCTGCACTAGACCTCTGCTGACACCGGAGGAGCAGGGGGAGGAGGTGTGGTGCGGAGGATGTGTGTGTGCTAATTTCCTTTAGACTAAGTCTATATCATAGCTCATCAGCCATCTCAGGGGAAGCCCTAAACCCAGGGTCGCCTTGTCACTGATACTTAAAAGCACCTTAGATTTCAAGCATGATCTTAATCTTCATAGAAATTGAAATGAAAAACAAAAGCAGTAGCTTTACAGAGCCAGGATGTCAAGCAGAGACTGCTGGGGGCTGGGCACAGTGTCTGAGCCCCGTATGGTCTTCATGTTGAAGGAGATGAACACACCTGCCCTAAAGCGAGTCTTCCTATGGACAGAGAACCTGCAGGAAGGGCTTTGGGGCTGTGCGTCTGGGGCCAAGTGGGACTCCAGTCTTGGGAAGGTCGTCTACGCTCTGGGTCCTGCTTTTCTCATTTGTGAATCAGGAAGAGGGGCTGTCTCTGGTGAATGACTCTGAGCATCTCTGGCGTTCCCCATTCTTGTCAGTGATGGCAAAAGTCAAAATTATGGAAGGCTCACAGAAGTGGGGAAATTGAATTTACTCTGGCAGTTAGAACATGGGGAGCTTGGGAGATTGAATCCAGTTTTCGTGAGTAACGGAACAGCATGAAATCGTGCGGATCACAGCACTTCACAGGGTCACTTCACATGTCTGGTTTGACTCTAGAAACAATTAGCATTTCCCCCCAAAGGCCCTTAAAGTCTAAATCGGCATTTCGTCCAGCTGTGATACTGGCCTGTCATGGGGCGTCTTGGGGATGGGAGGTGGCCTGGGTAGGGCTTGTACCTGGCCCTCCGGGCTGGGCCCTGGCTCTGTCCTGCACAGGTGCAGAGAGGATGCAGCGTTCCCGAGGGGTTTCACAGACCCAGAGCCGGTGCCCAGCAGTCAGAGCCTCTCGGGCAACTCTCTCCTCTTTCTAACATGACAAAAGTCCAGGAAAGAAAGTGCCTCATCGATGGAAGAAGAAAGTGCAAACTGGTGTTTGGATGGAAGGAGGGTTTTCAGATACTTTGGGCAGAGGAGCCTTTGTGTCCTTTCTCCTAAATGAGAAAGTTAAGAAACAAAGAGCCATCCGTGGGAAGCAGGAGTGAGTGCTGCCCTGATGAAAGAGATGGGGCGCTGAGGAGGGCCCGTCACCCACCTGTCCCGGGGGGCAGATGTGCGGGGACGGGCCCAGTGCCACCCGGATTCCCAGGGTGGCTGTGCTGTCGCAGCCAGAGCTGGTCTATTTGGGGTTTGTGATCACAGTCCTTCACCGAATTCAGCAGGTACATTGTACCTAGTGCAGAGCTACGGCTTCTAGAGCCCCAGGGACATTCGGCCCCCAGGGTACCTGTCCTCTGCTGGAGGAGCTCTGAGTAGGCACTCTGCAGGCTTTTCCTTCTGGCAAGAAAAAAGTTTCTCAGTAATCCATCGCCCCTCCCTCCCACCCCAGTTCATCAGAGCCTCTCCAGGCTTGAATCACTCTGGCAGGGGAGCGAGGTGTGGGGAGGCGAGGGGCTTGGCGGATGGGCCAAGCAGAGTTGGGCCCGTGTACAAAGGAAGACCCTGAAGAATGGCAGCCTTAGCTCCATCGCCCACTCCGTTTAACCCAGACCTCAGCCTGGGTTCCAGCAAGTTGGAGGGGGCTTTTATCCTGAGTTTTATTGTTCAGATGTTGGTCCTTTAATATGTAATTTGGCCTGATGTAGGGCTGAGAAAATGCATGGTCTTATTTCACCCTTGACATTTTTATTGCAGGGAATTTTCAAATCTGTGGGAAAGACTGTTCAGGCTGCTTCCTTGGGAAGTATTTAAAGGGAGGCAGGTCAGCTACTGAATGCAGGGAAGGAGGAGAAGAGTGGGGAAAAAGAGAGAAAGAAAAAGAGAGAAAGAAAGGAATTGAAGAGTGAGGAACCCCTATCACAGCATTCTACTTCTCTGCGTGTTCTCAGTAGCATAATTTTCCAGGTAAGGTGTACTTTCCCGATAGGCTTTTTCCCTCCATTAATCAGACGTGAACTGACGCTGGCTTCTTCCGCGGGAGGGAACTGTCCCCAGCTCTGTGACCTCGGCCATTTCTCTTCAGTTCCCTGGGCCTCTGTCTCTTCTTGAGCACGTGTGTTGTCCACAGCTTAGGCTTACTTTAGAGGTTAAGTGAACCCGAACAAGGGATGCTGAGGAAAGGAGCACTGTTTACTCAGGCATGCATCAGAGCCGCGTGTTTGTGAAAGGGCTCCCCGCACGAAGCTGTGCTTTGCAGGAATCTGATGTCAGGGAGGAGTTTGTTAGGAGAGGAATGTGAAATAAAATTCATATTTTCTGGCAAGGCAAGAAACATTTAAACACAAAACATCTTCTCTGCCTTTTGGTCTCGCTTCTCAACCCCACTGTGCTCTGTGTGTCTGCATTATGCATGGACTAGACCTCCTCCCTTGGCAGGAATACCCACTCAGCCACAGGGAGCAGCATTCTCCCAGCATCAGCACGACAGCTCCTTAAAAGATAACACTCCTTCTTGATCTTACGGGGTCAGATGACCCACCAGGATGACACTTAGATCTGGATTATGTAAACTGTCACCGATACGTCATTCAAAGTACAGCGCTCTGTCTCAAAAGACTTACGTAACTGTGCCTGGACTTCCAGCGGGTGGAACAGTTCTCAGAGCTTTTTGAGATGCTCTTCCCAGATTATAATTCTCAAATTTGGCTCAAATAAAAATGTCCAGTTCTTTCTTAGATCGGCTGATTAATTCTCCATCGACAGGGGGCCGGTCTGAGCACGGAGGGAGTGGGGAGCTTGTGCAGAGGCCCGGGCTGGAGGGGAGCCCAGCGACCTTGTTCCTCCCTCCTTCCAGCCTTGCTGCCTGCCTCCCCTCAGCCCCTCCAGTTGCAGGTGGAGACCACGGAGCACCTGCTGGGCCAGGGTAGCACTCTGCTCTTCATCCCAAGAGCCTTGAGAAGCCACTTCATGGCTGAAGCAGGGAAAGTTGCAGGGGCCTTGCGTTTTGAAAAGAGCACACTGGCTGTGGGAGCCAGCCTGGACGTCCAGGGCAGGATGAGTTGACGCTTTCCCAAGGCCAGCTTTGATGCTGGCGGCCTGGACTGCCGTGGTGGTTGGCGGGATGGTGGTGGAGGATGGAGAGAAGTGAGCAGGTCTTAGGGTTGCTAAGGAGGTAGGAGCTTCTGATCTTGGTGGCTGATTGGATAACGGTGAGGAAGAGGAAGGTACCTCCTAGATTTCTGCTGTATGCAGCCAGGTAGAGTCTTCTTATTCACTGAGATGGAAGCAACCAGATGAGGCTGGGTCTTGGAAATACCGAATCTGAGGTACCTTTGAGACGTTCCAGTGAAAAATGTGGGCTAGGTTACTTGGAAGTACTGATACAGAGCTCAGCTGAAGCCTGGCCCTGCTTTTTCACCCTTTCTTGTATCCACACCAGTTACCATGCGGCATTCCAGTTCCTCCCTTGAGAGGCAGAGTAGACTTTTCCAACCCTTGATGGGAGGCTCAGGTCTCTTTGATTTAACACCCCCTCCAATCTTTCTCAACCCCTCATCCTCCCCCAGCTATACCCCACCTTACCCTTCTCCTCCCATGCATGGTTCAACTCCTCCAAGTTTGCTGCCCCTCTTTGAGGCTCTTCAAATACATTTCCTGAAGAACAGCTCCTTGGGCGTATAGTTCCTTTCCATCTTTGGATCCATGAAAATTAAGAGAAAGTTATCTGCTTCCTATACTTAACATGCAATGGTCAGATAGGCATAAGATCATCTACCACTGTAGATATTCCTCTTTTTTTTTTTAATAAATTTATTTGTTTCACTTACTTTTATATTTGGCTGTGTTGTGTCTTCGTTGCTGTGGGTGGGCTTGCTTTAGTTGCGGCAAGTGGGGGCTACTCTTCATTGTGGTGTCCAGGCTTCTCATAGAGGTGGCTTCTCTTGTCACGGAGTGCAGGCTCTAGGCACGCAGGCTTCAGTAGTTGTGGCGTGTGGGCTCAGTAGTTGTGGCTCGCGGGCTCTAGAGTGCAGGCTCAGTAGTTGTGGTGCACGGGCTTAGTTGCTCCGCAGCATGTGGGATCTTCCCAGACCAGGGCTCGAACCCGTGTCCCCTGCATTGGCAGGCAGATTCTTGACCACTGAGCCACCAGGGAAGCCCCGGTATTTCTCTTTAAAAATGGGGAAATGGGAGACACAAAGGAGTCCCTGGTCCATAGCAATTCTAACGTCCAGTTGGACACAAGTTGCAGTTCCTTGATTAGGTTTCAAGGCCTGGAAATGATTCTTCATAGTGTTTGGCCTCTTGATTCCACCCTGTGAGTCATCCTTCCTTTTTTGCGAAGGATAATGCATGTTTGCAGTGGAGTGGTTTTCAAGGCTTTATACCTGCCAGTAGAATTTTTGGGGTCAAACTGACTCCTTTAATTTAGGGCTACCTCTGCCCCTTTCAGTGTAGGCTGGCAGTGTTTTTTCTAATTTAGTTGTGGGTTACATGTGAATCTCATTGGGGTTTACCCCATTAGACAGAAGCTACATTCACAAATCTCTTCTAGATAAGCCTCTAAGCTTTGTTTCTCTTCCTTCTTTGGGTTTAGTTTGCTGTTCTTTGTAAATTTCTTGGAATGGAGACTTTGATAATTGATTTTTAGCCTTTCTTTTCTTTTATGTGCACTTAAAGTTATAAAATTTCCCTCTGAGTATGGCTTTAGCTTTAGTCTCATAAATTTTGTTGTTATATTTTCATTTGCATTAATTTCAAAATTAATTTCTAATTTCCATTATTAATTCTTTTTGACTCATAGGTTATTTAAAAGAGTATTTGGAATTTAAAAAATTTCCCCAATGGTAGCTTAATTCCACTGTAGTCAGGAAACAGAGGATATGATCTGTATGTTTTTAATTCTTTGAAATTGGTGAGATTTCGACATGTTGATCAGATCTTCTGTGTATTTATTGGTATTTCTGGCTGCTTCTATCCGTTCTATCCGTAGATGGTTGTTAAAATAATCCATTTTGATGCAGTTGCGTCTGTTTTTACTTCTATTTGTGTGGATACTTGCTTTATATATTTTAAGCCTATGTTATTAGGTGCATGACAGCTGGAATTGTCATGTCTCCTTGGTGGATTGACCTTTTTATTATTATAGAATATCTCTTTATTAATGCTTATTGCTTTTGAATTTAATTTGATAGAAGTATAACATCACTGACGTTCCTTTGGTTAGTGTTTGCGTGGTATATCTTTTTTAAAAATGCTTTTACTTTCACATTCTCTGTATCCTTATATTTTAGGTGTGTCTCTTACAAGTGTCATAGAGTTGAACTTGTATTTTTATCCAATTTGATAATTTGTCTTTTAATTGGTATATTTAAATTTACATTGTAATTACTGATATATTTGGGCTTAAATCTACCTACCACCTTGTTATTTTTCCTTTGTTCACATGTCAAATGTTCCTTGTTCCAAATTTCTCTCAAATGATTTTCTGTATTTTTCATCTACATATTTCATTCTGTATTTGACTTCTACTGACTTGTCTTTTAATTCTTTAATTCTCTCTTCAGCTGTGTATGATCTGCTTTTAAAGTCATACACAGTTGAAGAGTACAGGTTTGAACTGCACAGGTCCACTTACACACTAATTTTTTTTCACTAAATATTTATAATAGTACTACATGATCTGTGGTTGGTTGGCTCTGTGGATGTGGAACCATGGATGTGGAGGACTGGCTGTAAAGTTACCTAAGGGTTTATTTAGCCTGATGAATTGTCACACACACACACCTATATCTATATCTATCTCCATATCCAAACAGTTATCACCCATATCAGGACATTTAAAGTGCTTAATACCCCAGACTCCCCCTTATGTCCCTTGCATTTGATATTTCCCTCAAAGACAGCCAATTTTTTGACCCCTGTCATCATGGCATAGTTTCATCTATTTATGCGTTTCCTATAAATGGATCCCATAGTATGTACTGTTTTCTATCTGACATGTTTACTCAACATTGTGTCTGAGATACATCATGCTTTTTTGTGTAGTAATAGTATGTTTTTTAAAAATCGCTGTGTAGCAATTCATTATATGAATATACTACATTTTTGTGTGTGTGTGTGGTACGTGGGCCTCTCACTGTTGTGGCCTCTCCCGTTGAGGAGCACAAGCTCTGGACGTGCAGGCTCAGCGGCCATGGCTCACGGGCCTAGCCGCGCTGCGGCATGTGGGATCTTCCCAGACCAGGGCACGACCCCATGTCCCCTGCATCGGCAGGTGGACTCTCAACCACTGCGCCACCGGGGAAGCCTGAATATACTACATTTTATTTATTCTACTGTTGACGGACACTTGAATTTTTTCACAGTATTATTGTCTTGTGACTTTTTTCTCTTGGTCCCATGTCCAGTGTGTCTAGTAATTTTTGAATGAATGTTGGACATTTTGATCATAAATTGTTGTGGCTCTGAATGATGTTATCTTCCTCCAGAGAGAGTTTACTTTTGCTTATGACAGGCAATTAAATTTGGCGCAGACTAATGGAATACAATCGGGTAGTAAGCTGATGTGAGGCAATTTTCCGTTTTTGTAAAGTGAAGTACGTTGCTGGATCATCCATATTCATGGGTGATGCTCCTCAGTGCCTCCTGAGCTCTAGTTACTCTGCAGTATAGCGAGAGTGCCCAAAGCTCTGCTTGGCTTTTCAGACTCTCAGCTTTTGTTTTCTCCAGGGCTGGTCAGCCTCTGGGGTACTGTTTGCAAATTAGCAATCACTTTGGGGAGATAAATGGTGCAAGTGCTGGGCTCACTTCTGAGCATTTCCGTGGTCTCCTGAGCCCTCAGGTTTTGGCTCACTTGGTAGCCTTGAACCTCAGGGTTCTTTTCCCCTTATCGCTGTAAGACTGATGAGACTCTGCTTAGCTTCTCTCACTCGTAGTACCCACTTTCTGCTTGACTTTTTTTTTTTTCATGAGGCAGAAAATATTTCACGTTAGGCAACAGTTCCTTCAGATGCAAGAAGCACATTGTGAAACGATACTTATAAATGAAACACAACCATGTAATCTTACTACTCTATAATGAATTCCTCACCCTAGAGTAATTTGCTGTAAAAATAAATATACGTTTTCCAAATGCTTTCTCTGCTCTAGGCAGGTCTAAAATCAATTTATAATCAGAGAGCCTCTGTCTTGCCTGTTCTGATCGACAAAGCCATCTAATTTTTTGTTCAAATGACCTGTGGAACTTCTGGATACCAATCCTTTGAAGAGTCAAAGTAGGCTCTCCGGTTTTTCATCAGGGAGCTGCACTTTAAAGAAGGGAAAAAAACACTCTCGGAAACCACTGTGGAAATCAGAAAGTGCACAGAACACTTGGCACTGGGCAGGATCTGGCACTGGGATGCGGTGTCTTCCCTAAGTGCTGCTCTATGTTCAGGTGATGTGTCTGTGCCTGCTCTCCCCTCAGGGTCACTGAGTACTCACACGTGTCGCAGGGCAGGGGAGAGACAGACAGACTCTAGCTGTAGGAGTCAAGGGTACCTGTCAGGAGGCCAATAAACAGAACCTAGGAAAAGCTCATCTAAAAGCAACATGGAGTTTTTGGTCTCAGGGGTCTTCAGTACCATTTGGGGGTGGACTGTTGCTTTCTTCTGGAGAATTCATCTGAATGGGGCCTGGTAGTGTCCCTTTTCAGGGAAGTGCTCTGGCATTCTGCAGGAGATAAATCCTTGTCATGTGGCTCCGTTCTGGACATTACACAGTGTCAGGTGTCTCTGGTTCTGGCCACTAATGCCAGTATAAATGTCCCAGACACTGTGACAACCAAAAGCACCCCCCCCCAACCATTTCCAAACCCGTGGTTCTCTGACAGGTGGTCCCCATCTGTCAGAGAACCGTGCCGGGTCCTTGCACACCCATTGACCCTGGGGGAGCTAACTGTACCATTAACCTGGGAAACTAAGTGCTGGGTTAAGAGTTCAGCTGATTTACTCCACGGTATTACTGCATCAGCGTCCATTTTGTTTGGCCAAGCAGCCCGTGTGGGCCTTAAACTGACAATGGCTCCTTCACGCAAGCAGTGCTGTGTGGAGTGGCCCGCAGAGTCAGGTGCAGGTGTAAATCTCCTGAAAGGACCCCTCAATGGCCCTTGTGGACAAGTGTCCACCTGCCTCCCAGGACCTTCCCCGTGGTGCCCCTTAGGTAAGACCCCCGTGGAGCTCACCAAAACCCCATTTTGGTTTTTTTTATTTCTAAAGTAAATTTATTAAAATAAACTTCTCCTTAATTTTTTAAAAAAATTTTGAATAATTTTTTTTAAACATCTTTATTGGGGTATAATTGCTTTACAATGGTGTGTTAGTTTCTGATTTATAACAAAGTGAATCAGCTATACATATACATGTGCTCCCATGTGTCTTCCCTCTTGCGTCTCCCTCCCTCCCACTCTCCCCATCCCACCCCTCCAGGCTGTCACAAAGCACCGAGCTAATATCCCTGTGCCTTGCGGCTGCTTCCCCCCAGCTATCTACCTTACTATGCTTGTTAGTGTGTATATGTCCATGACTCTCTCTCGCCCTGTCAAAACTCACCCTTCCCCCTCCCCATATCCTCAAGTCCGTTCTCCAGTAGGTCTGCGTCTTTATTCCTGTCTTACCCCTAGGTTCTTCATGACATTTTTTTCCCTTTAAATTCCATATATATATGTGTTAGCATACGGTATTTGTCTTTTTCTTTCTGACTTACTTCACTCTGTATGACAGACTCTAGGTCTATCCATCTCATTACAAATAGCTCAATTTCATTTCTTTTTAAGGCTGAGTAATATTCCATTGTGTATATGTGCCACATCTTCTTTATCCATTCATCCGATGATGGGCGCTTAGGTTGTTTCCATCTCCGGGCTATTGTAAATAGAGCTGCAATGAACATTTTGGTACATGACTCTTTTTGAATTTTGGTTTTCTCAGGGTATATGCCCAGTAGTGGGATTGCTGGGTCATATGGTAATTCTATTTGTAGTTTTTTAAGGAACCTCCATACTGTTCTCCATAGTGGCTGAACCAATTCACATTCCCACCAGCAGTGCAAGAGTGTTCCCTTTTCTCCACACCCTCTCCAGCATTTATTGTTTCTAGATTTTTTGATGATGGCCATTCTGACTGGTGTGAGATGATATCTCCCCATTTTGGTTTGAAGTGAAAAATCCGGCCTTAGTCTGGGAACCTCAAAGCATTCCACCCACAGACCCCAATAAAGACAGGCTTGTGCCCAGGTCCCGCCTTGACCTCCCCACGTGGCCCCTCCAGGTGTGCAGGTACTTCCTCCAGGGCCTGTGAGTCATAAACTTCTCTCTCGCAATTTCTCTTGTGGCGTTTTGCTTAACATCTGGCACCCTAGGGGTTTACTTAGCAAATGTGAATGTAACAAAATCATAGCATGTTTGGTGACTGTGGGACAGGAGGGGTCAGAACTATGTCCGTAAAGACTGTGTTTTTAAAGTTCTCTGCTCTGTATGGAATAAGGCAGGACAGTGCCTGAAAAGCAGCTTGTTCTCTCAGAGAGGTTTGTGCATTCTTGTTTTGAACGTTGTGCCTGGGAGATCCTAAATTAAGATGGAGAAGGCTGTGGGGACATCTGTGGGTATTAACGTCACCTCTTTATGGTAACGGAGACAGTGAAAAAGAGTCAGGCCAAGCTTGGCTGGGCAGCTTGACAGGAACCTGATGTTCTACCAGCAGCATTATTGAGTCTGAAAGACGCGGAGGGCAGGAAGGTCATTGTCAGGGAGTCGTCTTGTTGGGAGTCGCAGGAAAAGATACGTCTCTTGATCCTGCTTCCTGGGCCAGCGTCATGTGCACGTTTTTGGAGGCAGTTTTGTCTGAGAGCAGCTGGGTGGAGCCAAGGTGATGGGCAACAAAAATGATTCCATTGATCAAGTCCTCAGGGTCACAAGGTCCGGGAGCTTCGACGTAGGTTGGGAATGAAGCCAAGCTTTTTCTTGACTCTTTATTTGTGGAGGCTTCCGTGGGGTCACTGAGATGAAGGGATGTGCTCGAAGACTGTGCCCATGGGTGAGGAACTGCTGGGAGATGGAGAATCTCCATCCACCGGCCTCTGGTCGTCACAATCCCTGGTGGGACTAATGTCCTGGCGCATGACCCAGATGGGCTCTCTGGGCTCGTCGGGGGTATAAGGCGAACACATGGCCCCGGTTTTCACCTCCTCGATGGCCTCCTTGATGGCCAGCGAGCTGGCATCCCTCTTCTCCTTGCCGTACCGCTGCACTGCCTCGCCGCCAGCAGCCCCCTGCTGCCCCCTTGGTGCCCGCGGCCTGGGGCTGTCTGGGCGGCCCCCGCCTACGGCCTTGGGCATGTCGTCGGCCGCCTTGTCGAGGCTCTGCGAGCTCGTGCTCTGCTTGACCTCCGCCACGCTCTGGTCGATGTCCTGCTGTTCGTAGCTGTCCATGCGCGGGTAGGGCGTGAACTCGGCCTCCTTCTCGGGGCTGTCGGACTCGCCGTCGGAGCGCTTACTCCTGCTTGACTTTCAACCCTCTTAACTCCGTGCTGCTTAGGAATTTCCACATACCTGGCGGGTGGAAGCAGCACTTAATTTCCGGCTCGTCTCAGTCAGTTCCCTTCTTCTTGGGATCGTTGTGTCTTATCCAGCTTTCCTTGTTATTTTGGCAGTGAGTCTGGTCTGATACAACCTATTCTGTCATGCCAGAAGCAGATTGATGAAATAATTCCAGACCACTTGTTTTATTAGCAGCTTGCATTTTATCAGATGGTTTTAAAATCAGATTTCCATTGTCGTCCTGTGAAGCAGTAGAGTTATTGGCCCTACTTTACAGATGGGGGCACGGAGGCTTAGAGGGGTAAAGTGGTTGATGGAGTTTCCATAGCTAACTCGTGGTGGACCATCTTCTTTAAGCCTTACTCAACACTGAAAGCCACTTGCACTCTACCTGACACCATCGAAGGGAATCCAAACTGTGCTCAGGGATCAGGAAACAGCAGTAACTGAAGAAGAGGACCTGGTGGACGGTGGTTCAGTCGCTGAGTTAAAAAGAAGGCACTTAATGAAACATGAGTGAAACGCTCTGTAAGCAAACACCGCGTGGCTTCAGTTATCTCACTCTCAGTGACTGGGAAGTCCTGGCAGCAAATTAACCTGCTCCGTGTGCAGTGAGCGGGTTCCTCACCACCTCCTCCGAGCGGAGGCGCTGAGAAGCAGGGCTACGGACGCCAGCCCTCGTTGAACAGAGGCTCGGGGACCGTGGGGTGCCCTCCGGGGGTGGGCTGCTTTGGGAATGCCTCTTCAGATGCCATGGGCAGCACTGTGGGGAGAGATGGTGGGCAGACTGACTTCACGGGTTGAATACCACGTGGTGCACCTTTCCTGAGAGAAGCACCAGCGCCTCCCCGCAGGTGACGGAGTTGAGGCCCTGGGAGGTTGTGGCACCTGAGACACAGAGCCTGGGCCCTTCTCCTGTGCCCGGCTCCCTCTTGGGAAGGGCAGCAAAGGGGAAGGATCCCCTTCATTGTCACTGTGCCTCCGAGGGGAAGTGGCCCTCCTTAGGTGGCTGTTCCCGTGTGGCGTGAAGAACAGTCTAGAGGACCTGGAAGCTGACATGGACTGGCCCCTGGGGAGCGTTTGGGGAAAGCACGGGAGAATGGCGGATGGCTCGTGTCTGGTGTGACCGCTTGATGGAACCCAGGCTCCTCTGACATCTCCCGAGTTTGCTGAGTGTGGGATAGTCATCTCAGGACAGGTGGCATCAGGCCCTCTGGTCGCCACACCTCACCTGGAGATCCCTCAACTCCGGGTTTCCTGAATCTGTGTGCGATCCTCCAGGAACCCCTCCCTCAGCCCCCTGGGCGCGTGGTCCCGAGGCCACAGGGGTCCTGTGAGGAAGGCTGGGCTGGCCTGTCCCTCTCGGACACTCACTCTTCACACCCCTCTGACGAGCACTCGCTCCCTGCCCGAGTGCCAGGAGGCTCCGAGTGTTTCCCGTGTTGGTTTAGGGGCCACACTTCCCAGCTTCACTGGAGGTTCCCGGAGCCCCTCAGGAGCCGGCCACACATCCTTCCTCAGACCCCGGCCTCCTGGGAAGGGTGTGCCGCGCTCCGGGTTCTTTCAACACTGCCAGGTACCCTTCCTCCCCGGTGCTGTGCCCTTTTAGATAGAGATGTGGCATCGACATCCATTTCCTCAAGTTACTTCTTGTCATGGACTGAATTGTCTGCCCCCAGATTCGTATGTTGGGGCTCTAACCACCAGTGTGACTGTATTTGGGAGGTGGCGGCTCTAGGAAGGTGATGGAGGCCAAATGAGGCCGTCAGGACGTGGCCCGAATCCGCTAGGACTGCTGTTCCCGTCAGAAGGGGAGGAGATGCCAGGGACCTCTCTCTGCACACAGAAGAAAGGCCGTAGGAACCCAGGCAGCAGGTGTTCTCTGTGCCGGGAGGAGAGGCCTCACCAGAAACCACCCCTGATGGCACCTTGATCTTGGGTTTCTGGCCTCAGAACAGTGGAAATCAATTTCTGTGGTTGAAGCCACCCCTCTGTGGCGCTTGGTTATAGCAGCCCGAGCTGACCAGCGCGCCTCTCATCTGTCACTGACGGAGCCCGAAACTAGAACAACTCCTCCCAACCTGTATGGGGGAGGCTTTCGTGGTTTCTTACAAACGTTCTTTATCTCATGAAGCACATCAAGTCCACTGACTACAACATCTCCCAGTGTGGGCGGAGTGAAGCAGAGCTTCAGCTCTCACGCCCGCACGCACACACCACACACACACACCTCATCCCCCATACGCCACATCCCACACTCGCACACGTGTCCTACCCCACGTATGTATTCCCTCAGCTGTGGCTTGGTGTGTGTGTTCGGGATGCAGTTACGATTCCTGACTGGGAATCAGGATCTATGCTTGGAATCCCAGGTGCGGGGACTGGATGGCGGGGAAGGCTTCGTCGCGGGCACCGCTGGGACCGCCTGGACTTGGTCACTCCCCTTTCTCAGTGCGGGAAGTGCTCGCCGCTGCAGGCCTTGGCAGAGCTGAGAGAGATGATTCCTTCCCGGGCTGGGGCTGTTTGTCCTTCCTTTGTTCAGTCAGTACGGTGCTGGGTTGAGTTGCACCCGCCAAAGGGTGTGTTGAAGTCTTACCCCTGGGACCTGTGAACGCGGCCTCAGTCAGAAGTAGGGTCTTTGTAGATGCAAATCAGGATGAGGGCACACTGGAGTGGGGAGGCCCTGAAGCCAACGACGGGTGCCCTTCAAGGAAGAAGGAGCGGGAGGTTTGGGTGAAGACACTCGGAGGGGACTCGGGAGGAGAGCGGCGAGGACGCAGGCAGAGGCTGGCTCGGTGCTGCTGCAGGAGACGCCGAGGCTGCTGGAAGCCAGGGAGTCCGGGGAGAGGCCTGGAACGGACTCCCCACAGGGCCTCCTGAAGGAGCCAGCTCTGCGATGCTGTGATTTGGACTTCTGGCCTCCTGACCAGTGAGAGAATACATTTCTGTTGTTTTAAGCTGACAGCTTTTGGTCGTTGTCATGGCAGCTCCGGGAAATGCAGTTCCATAAACATCTCCCGAGCCCCCGCTAAGAAGCAGCCACTGTTCCAGGTGCTGGGCAAATAGGACGGACTGGGTCCTGCCCTCCTGGGACTTTCAGCTGGTGACTCGAAAAGAGGTAACGAGGTGACACATGGAAGTGGTTGTCCCGTGGGCCCCAGAGGAGGGGCTCTACCAGGTGACACGGGGACTCTGGCTAGTGGCTGGTGTGTCCTGGAGCCTATGGACCTCAAGAGGAGAGGGTTTGTCCAGAATGATCTGGACCTGTGGGGGTGGGGAGGGCAGGCAGATGGGGGTGAAAGGGCATGGTTCAAGGTTCAAGTTTAACGGTAGCATCCTGGACAAGGTCTGAACCAGCCTTCCAGTGGCACGGGCTCCCAGGTGCCCCTGAGGGGCCCCCAGCCTTGCCTCCCCGACCTGCGCCCTGCGTTGTGCCTCGACCCACACGTTCCGGCGTCTTTCCAAAAGTTGCTTCTAAATAGCCTCCTTTCTGGCCTCTGAGGCCGCAGGCCTGAGGTGGCGTCCACATTCCCTTAACGTGTTTAGAGTTTATTCCAAAGCAGGGAGGCCGCCCTTTCCCTTTGATCAGACTTTGAGCGTGCGATCGGATCGTGTTCTGGCAGTCTTCAGTTTCACAGACCCCTCCTCCTTCCCGTCTGAGATTGGGCCCACGTGGCTCATGTCACAGGCCTCACTGGGCCCTGGTGACTGTGTGAAGTTACTCATCATTTTCAAGAGAACATTAATTTCCCCTCTCACTGATTCCCCCTTGGCAAGGCCTGTACCCCAGAGGCAGCTTTTAGAACTGTTCTGCTTCCCCTCGAAGGAAAAATGCACCAATGGCCAGCAGCATTTTATAGACCGACTTTGGAAGCGGAATTCCTCTGCCCCGGGGTTGCCGCCCATTTGAGCGTCCAGACCTCCTCCCTGGCTGCTCGGGATGGATGGATGGATGGATGGGAATCGTGTAGGTGCCGAGCACAGGGCCTCTGCTCCTCCGTGGTACCAGGAGGCCTGGGGATCAGGCAGGAACAAAGGAAGGAATGACGGGTGGATGGGGAAGAATGAAGCTTCCCTTCGAAGCGTTGACCCTGGCTTTGGGGCTGAGCGGCTGGGCGGTGGCTGATTGGAAGCCCCTCCACCACGTTCTCACACCTGATGCTGTGCTTTGAAGTTCCCCAGTGTCTCAAACCCTTGAGCTGCCCCTGCAGGTTTACAGAACCGTACTGTCCTGTGGGTGCGAATCGGAAGAGATGTGTGGGCGGCTCGCGGAGCTGTGCTCTCTGGACAGTGGCAGGTGGGCTGGCTGAACTCTCCAGAAAAAGAATGACCTGCGGGAGGGTGCCTGCCTGGCGTCTGTCTTGGGTCGTGGCCTCAAACAAGCGGCCAGGAGGTGGAAGGTCCTCCTGACTCCGTGGTGGCTGGTCCCCCGCCCTGCTCCCAGGCCCCGTGTCTGAGCCCCGGCCTACCTCACCTACAGTACACTTGAGCTCTCTTTCTTTGGGACGGGTTTTCCCCGAAGTTTCTTTTTGTAACTTTTTATTTTATACTGAAGCATAGTTGATGACCAGTAGTGAGAGCTTCAGGCGCACCACAGAGTGAGTCAGTTACACGTGTCCACGCGTCTATTGTTCTCTCCCGAATTTTCTGCTTCCTCCTCCCTCCGCAGCCACTGGCTGGACAGGCATCAGGGGGTCCCAGGCTCTGCTCTGGGCTCCGGGCATGTGGCGGGGCCCTCAGGCTGGTAGGGACCCTGAGATGGGAAGTGTGCCCCCATGTCTGGTGTCCGTGCGGTTCATTCTCCCTCGGGGCTGGCAGCTGGCAGACGAGAGCCCCTTGGGTCTGTCAGCCTGTCCTGCGCTTACACCTCGCCTGGATGAGTCCTCATCTTGTGTCTGTCTGGGGAAGAGAGGCCGCCCTCACCCCCAGGACCCACCCCCGCCACCAGCCGCCTCAGGCCTCCCTGTGGAATCTGCGGGGCCAGGGCACAAGTCAAGGGCACTTTGGGCCACTAGCCATGAGCCCACCAGAGTGGAGGAGGTCCCACCGTCCTGAGCTCTTAAACCCCTGGGGCCCTTCCCACCATCCCTACCCCATCGCTGATCTGCCCACTTGAAGATCCTTGACTCATCCTGGCATATTTATTCATCTGTACCTCTTGGAAGTTGGCTTTCTGTGGGGGAGTGTGAGTCACTCTATTTGATAAGACAAAAGTGGTTTTGAAGAAACGCAAGTAGCTGAATATAAAAAATTGAACATGACTTAAGTGCTCCTGGAGCTGTGTGGTTCTCAACTGCAGGGCACAATGCCATGGCAGGAGGCGGTTTTGGTGATCACACCTAGGGGGTCGCATCCAGTGGGCAGGGGCCAGGGCTCTGCTCAGCCTCCTGCAGTGTACAAGACAGCCTCCCAACATAGATTGACATGGCCCCAAATGTCAGTAGCATCACTGTTGGGAAGCCTGGTCTGGAGCAAGGTGCTTTGGCTCTTGTGGGACGTGTTTGCTTTTCTTCTCGATTTCTCTCTCCAGGGCAGGCTGAAGCTGCCAGGATCTCACTGGTTGGGACTGCATGCCCACGCTAGGGAGGGTACAAGCCTTTTCGGGCCCCACCACGCCCCCCATGCTGACTCTCCACAGTGACGCTTGGACAGGGTTCAGAGCCCTCCTCCAGGGAGTAGCGCTTTTGGAGGTACAGGGGGTGGAATCCTTGAGTTCTCTTTTCTCTTTGGAATTGTTCCTCTCTCGAGGAGCCCCGAGCTGCCAGCATGGATCACGGGTGGACAGGCCTGGCCTTCCACTCCACTCCCCTGGCTCACAGCAGGGCCTGGGACAGACCACCTGGGGGAGATCCACTCTCGGCTTATGTGTTAACCACATTTACTAGCTTCTGTATCTGATGTTTTGATATCTGGGGCCTTGTTGACCCGGGAGAGGTCCCCCACCGCCAGGTCAGCTAGTTTCTAGAGACAGCGAGCTACTCGCTGGTGAGCACAGCTTGACCTGCAGACCCCCCAGCCCACCTGCCTTATCTGGGCTGCTACACTGCTGAGACACTAGCCCCTTCCCCTTCCTGACCGGCCCAGGGTCAGGCATCAGACAACTAGGGGCAGCCCCTACAGACCCGCTAAAATTATCCAAACCACCCAATCCTGGCCTGGTCAGTCCCCTTACCCTGTCCTGCCCCTTCCTTCCCTCGGGAACCCCCATAAAGACGTTCCCACAGTTCCCTCACTCAGGCTCTCTGCCTGTGACCGGCCTTGGTGTTTCCTCCTGTGGCCCCATATGGCATGGTGCCCCCTGCCCCCATTCTCTTGGGAACGGTGAGTAATAAACTATATTTTCAATGGCACTTGTCTCCTGACCTGTTGGCCTCACCTTACCTGAGTAAAGCCAAAATCCCGGATACATTTTTTTTTTTTTTTTGCGGTACACGGGCCTCTCACTGCTGTGGCCTCTCCCATTGCGGAGCACAGGCTCCAGATGCGCAGGCTCAGCGGCCATGGCCCACGGGCCCAGCCGCTCTGCGGCATGTGGGATCTTCCCGGACCGGGGCACGAACCCGTGTCCCCTGCATCGGCAGGCGGACTCCCAACCACTGCGCCACCAGGGAAGCCCCAGGGTACATTTTAGCGCAGCTTTAGGGAGGGACGTCCTGTGCCATCTTGCTCTTCTCCGGAGGTTACTTGAGCGTCTGTCTTCTCTCCCCCCACCCTCCTTCCCTCACTCCCCGCTTTCTTCCCTCCATCATCATGGAATCCACACATCAGCAACTTACACTGAGTACCTCTGAGCACTGTGCCAGGTCCTGGACGCAGTAGAAAACGGGATTGGCGAGGTCCTCCCCTCATGGAGCTTCCATTCTAGGCCCCCCAGTGTCCCTGTGGACTCCGGCCACCTCGCAGCAGACCTCAGAGGGCTAGTGGGCACTGCATGCCTACGTGACTGGCCTCAGCTACTCAACCCCCAGGGCAAGACTGGCATTCGCCGTGGGACACAGTGTTGGCATAAAGTATCTGATCACCTGGTGCAAGCTCGAGTCATCCTGCCCTGTACTCACCTGCTGCTTCTGAAACCTTTTCTTCAGTCCCTGTCATCCTTGCAGCATGGGGTGTTTCAAGATTTAGCATCCTCTCTCAGCCTACCTCTAAAAGTTCAGATTCATTTTGTACCCCCTGGACCCTATTTGCTGTCTTAATTCTAGAGTTTTGGAAATGGATCACCTTTCTGATGGTAAGGCTGTCCTCTTGTTTGGTACACAAGCCTGCGGGTGGTTGGAGGAGCCACTTACTGGGCTCACCCAAGACCCTGGACCCTTTCTCTTTCCCACAGAAGAGACCTCATGCCCTCCAGCTACCCATGGGCCAAGACCCCCCTCTCCTCATTATTACTCTTGAATCCCTTTAGGACACCTGTGCCTTACATGTCTTGGTTGTTCTCCCATTCTTATTTTTCGTTTTTAAATATTTATTTACTTATTTATTTTTGGCTGAGCTGGGTCTTTGTTGCTATGCGGGCTTTCTTTAGTTGCAGCAAGCGGGGGCTACTCTTTGTTGCGATGAGAGGGCTTCTCATTGCAGTGGCTTCTCTTGTTGCGGAGCTCGGGCTCTAGGCGCACGGGCTTCAGTAGTTGTGGCACGCAGGCTCAGTAGTTGTGGCTCGCGGGCTCTAGAGCACAGGCTCAGTAGTTGTGGCGCCTGGGCTTGGTTGCTCCATGGCATGTGGGATCTTCCTGGACCAGGGCTCGAACCCATGTCCCCTGCATTGGCAGGCGGATTCTTAACCACTGCACCACCAGGGAAGCCCCTAAATATATTTAGAATTGCATCACACGGTGTTATAATTTTGTTTCACACATCAAATATAAATTACAAAACTCAAGAGGAGAAGGAAAGCCTATTGTAATTCTCCATATCTTTTTCTTATATGTGTTTTCCTTCCTTTCTGACATTCCAGATTTCCTTCTTTTACTGTT
The DNA here is from genome assembly GCF_003031525.2 of Neophocaena asiaeorientalis asiaeorientalis. Classification (NCBI taxonomy): domain Eukaryota; kingdom Metazoa; phylum Chordata; class Mammalia; order Artiodactyla; family Phocoenidae; genus Neophocaena; species Neophocaena asiaeorientalis. The sequence goes on along the minus strand of NW_020171809.1, from coordinate 2,436,399 downwards.
TCCTTTCTGTTTAGAGACTTATCTTAGTCATTCCTTAGGACAGGTCTGCTGGTGACAAATTCTCTTAATTTTCATTCATCTGAGAATGTCTTGATTTCACCTTCATTTCTGGGCGATATTTCTGCTGGGTATAGCATTCTGAACACAGTGTTTTTTTTTTTTTTTTTGAAACTTGAGAAATATTGTGCTACTTTTTTACTTTTTTCTGGGCTCTTTGGTTTCTTATGAGAAATCTGCTATCACTCCAGTTGTTTTTTCTGTACAGTAAGATGCTTTTCTCTGGCTGCTTTCAAGATCTCTTTTTTTTGTCCTGAGTTTTGAGACATTTAATGATGATGTGTCTTGGCACAGATTTCTTTGGTTTTTCCTGTTTGGTGTTTGCTCAGCTTCTTGAATCTAGATGTTTATGTCTTTTGCCGAATTGATGAAGTTTTCAACCATTATATACTTAACTATTTTTCAGTCTCTTCCTCTCTCTCCTCTCTTCCTGGACTCTGATGATGTGAACGTATGATCTTTTGTTATATTCCCACAGGTCCCTGAGACTCTTTATTATTTTTTTCAGAACATTTTCTCTCAGTATTCAGTTTGGTTGATGTCTGTCGTTCTGTCTCCTGGTTCACTGAGTCTTTCCTCTGTCTTCTCCATTCTGCTGTTGAGCTTCTCAGCTAAGCTTTATATTTCAGTTATTAAATGTTTTAGTTCTTAAATTTCCATTAAAAATATATTCTATTTCTTAGTTGAGACTTTCTTTACTGAGACTTCCAATTTTTTAATTAGTTTCAATCATGTTTGTAATTGCTTGTAGAAACATGTTTATCATGGTGGCTTTCACGTCTTTATCAGCCAGTTCTAATGTCTGCCAGCTCACTGATGACATCTATTGATTGTCTTTTTTGTCACTCAGTTTGAGATCTTCCTGGTTCTTGGTGTGATGGGTGATTTTTATTGGAAGCCTGTGACCTGCTCTTGTGGAGGAGGGGGTCCTGCCTTGTTACTGTCTGGTGGAAGTAGAGGTCTGAGTTCCCCAGCAAAGAAGTCTCTGCTGTTGTAGGTGAAGGGGGGGGCACAGTTTTCTCTGTGGTGTTTGGCTGGAGCAGAGCGGTCATTCTCGAAAAGTTTTCTGCCCTGCCAGGCTGCCTCTTTTCTGATACTTTGGCTAGAGAGAGCAGACTTTTCTTGTTTTTACTGGGGGTGGGGTGGCGTGGTATCTTTGCCCATTGACAGTTCTGGGTTGCAGCCTTGTGCATATCCAAGTCTGGAATATATGAGGCAAAGAAAAAGCTGGGCATCTCCTATTGTGTTGTCACTTGGGTCCTGGTCTGCCATCTTCTCTCCACCTTTCAGTGTGTTTTATGTTCGTTTTATATATAATGTTCAGGGCTTTTAGCTGTACTTAGGGAAAAGTAGGTCTGCTTTCCATTCCAGAAGCAAAAGAAACATGAATTCCTTTTATAATAAGAAGAACTAGGATGCAGTCATGTTTCATCAAATGTTTCAGGTTAATTGGGTTGCAGAGATTAGAGAATGAACAGAAGACTGCCTTCCAGCTGAAATAAACTTGAGGGAAAACTCAAGGGGCTGGTTGTAACAGACCGAATAATAAAAGCAGCTCTTTTGCTCATAAACTTTTCTGTTTAAATATTTTGACCAGAGTCTCCAATGAAGTTTTGTCTGTTTACATTCATCCATGACAAAGGAAGGCTGATTCAAGGAACGATTGCAACCCCGTGTAGTTCATAAAGTTAATAACTGAGAAATTGGGCTTTTGCTTCCCCATTCTTATTGTGCTCTGGCTTTTAGCTGAACCAGTGATTATTTTTCGTACCAGAAGCCCTTCCCCAAAGGTCTGCTTAAGTGTTCCAGCAGATCGGGAAAGCATCAGGGGGGTGGCACACGGGCAACTGCAGCCCACAGCTGACCTGCAGGCTCCTCTTTCCGGCTGCAGGCGCCCCCGTTCCCGCTCCTCGAACCCAAACCATTTCCTCCCTCAGAAGGCAGAGCAGGGATGAGGTTTCCAGATTCAAAAGGAGGCTGAAAACAACCTCAGCCCTTTTTATGGTGCTTCTTTTCCTGGGCAGCACGTGAGGGGGGATGCAGTGTGTTCTGAGGACAGGACAGGGCAGCAGCAGGCCCTGCAGTGTCCCCAAGTCCCCGGCCCTCTCTTTGTGCTCTGGTTCTGCCGTTCTCACCTGCGACACATGCTGCACCAACGCGACGCCACGTAGGGGCGGGGGTGGGGGGAGAAGGACTCTTGCTGACTCTCTCCTCATTGTCAGAGTCACAAGGACAGTCGGTGCCCTTTGGTTCTGGGGACAGTGACATCCTGTGGTTCATTCGTCCGTCAAGCACACAGAGTGCTGACTCTCCGACTCCGTGTACCCAGCTTCACAAGGTGCTTGTCGTACCGTCTGGCGATGTCTCTGTGGGGCAACATGTGATTGCCCACTTGACAGCCACACGGTGAGGCTTTTCATAGCCTGGTGCCCAAAGGGAGGCAGAGGGTAGGTCAAGGGTGGAGAAGGCCCGGTGGGCACCTGCTCAGTCAGGAGAGAGTGCCAGAGAGAGCTGCTTCCCATCCCTGCACTGCACGGACTCGCCGTGTCCCTACTTGTCACACACAGCTTCTAAAAGGTGGGGGAAAGCATGGGCCTGGCCACAGCCCCCCATGCAGGTCGAGTCGAATCCAAGAACTGGGTTGTGTTTTGCATCGAAAGCTGTGCTCCCCCACTTCCTCCTCCTTCCCTTGTGTCCCTGCTCCCAGCTGGACCAAGCAGATTAGTATTAATTCCAGTTTCTTCCATCTTTCTCGGCCCCTCTGTAACTTAAAAATCCAATAAACTAGGGGAAAAAAGTGAATCACTCCGAACCCTTGTTGTAGTTCCTACTCTGCCACAAACAGGCTAGGCCACCTGGAGCAATCACCCCCCCTTCCCTGAACTTTGGTTTCCTAATTGTCGCAGTCGAAGGGCTGGGCCCTGTGGCAGCCCATCGGAGGGGCACTGGCTTTGGGCATCAGCCCAGATGCTGTTCTGCCTCCAGGATTCAGACCGAAAAGTTAGAAGCACTCTTTCCTGTGCACAGAATATCTTCTGATGACTTAGATCCACCTCAAACACATTTTAAGAACGTTACTCTCTACTTCTGCAAGGGAGGCGGGGGATGAGCACGGCCGTGCTGTCTGTCCTCTCGGGAGGTGGAAGGTGTCTGGACAGGAGGTGCCAGTGCTGTGCCGAGGGCGTGTTCTTACTGGCTCTTTACTTGCGGGAGAGTTCTTTTCTTCTCCACTTAGGTTTCTCGTGCCTGGGGGCAATCTGATCTTAGCAAGGATGACCCTCAGACAAGACAGAGTTTTATTGATATAATCAATTCCTGACCTTGAGACATCGAGAGACTTGTTTCTTATTCAAAAACAAACTACAGGGACTTCCCTGGAGGTCCAGTGGTTAAGACTCGGCGCTTCCGCTGTAGGGGGCACGGGTTCAATCCCTGGTCGGGGAACTAAGATCCTGCATGTCACGCTGCACCGCCCACCCACCAAAATAATAATAATAATAAAATAAAAACAAACTACACATTTGGACTCTTACCCTGTGGATGAATGGGGGCCTCAGAGGATGGTGTGATCCCCAAAGTGCCAGGTGCTTTACTATTTACACAGGTCCCTCTGGTGACAGCACGGGAGGAGGTCTGGAAGGGAGGGGAGGTGGGCAGAGACTTGTGGTCCCAGGGAAGGCTGACCAGGGTTTAGGTTGGGGCAACACGCCGGGGGGACAGGGGATTCCAGAAATATGTAGAAGTGAAGTGAGCAGGCCTCGGAGAAGGGTAGGGTGAGGGGTTGAGGGGAGCTGAAGGAAGAGGCTTCCAGTCTGATGACGGAGCAGGGAAGACCGGGGCGGAGGATGTTGTGAAGAGCAGATTTGGGGCGGGCGGGAGGAATGCGCTCAACCCTGTTGGGGTGCTTGTGGGGGTCCGGGTGCCTCTGCTCCACAGGGGGCCGGGCTGACCCTGAATGAGGCGGGAAGCAGCTGGGCCGGCGCGTAGACCTGGGGGCTTCAGCACAGGAACGGGGAGCAGTTATCAACCCGTGAGTACCCACTGGCATCTTGGGACCAGGGGATTGGGTTTCTCAATCCCGGACAGAAGGAGGACGGCCTCCAGGAGGTCATAACCCGCCCTAGTAACCCATATCCCATGGGAAGGAAGGGGCATATGTGGAGAGAAGGGACTGTCCCCGTGCCCTTCCTCTGCCCCACACGCTGTTGTCCTGGGCTCTCATGTGGTCATCGTGTCTTCCTGGGTGAGCTCCTGACATCTTGCAAGGGTGGTACCGGTCCAGGGACCCCGCGGAGTGGCTGGACCCGCCCATCAGCGAGCACTGTCCGTCGGGAGGAGCTGCAGGGAAGGGAGTACGGGGCAGGGTTTGAAGTATCTGCTGACCTCAGACCTCTGTCCTTTAAGCTCACTCTGCTGTGCTCACCCTAATTCCAGGGTGCTCTTCCCTTTGGGAAACACTCTGCAGTATACCAGTGATCTAAACTGTGATGTGCATGAGTTCACCTGTGCAGAGCATGAGATGATGGTAACACGGTAGCTGGAGGGAGACGCAGGGAGAAACCGGACACTGTTAGCAGGTGTGCTCAGAGAAGACCCCCGAGCCCTGCACCAAGCAGGATGAGCCTGCAAGGCCTGGGCACGGGCCAGGCAAGGGCGGGGACGCTCCGGGGCATCTCGGGGGCGGGTCTGCTGGCAGCTCATGTTTTCCTGTAGAGTGGGAGACAAGAGGTGAGGGAGGTGGAGCTGGGGCAGAGGCCTGAGGAGCAGTGGGAGGGGCTGAGCCGAAGTGGGGGCCGGCACTGTCCCGACGAGGGCGCCAGCTGTCATCTTGCTGGACCAGGGTCTTGGGCTCCAGGCCCACCCAGGACAAGGTTCAGTTAAGGAGCGGGGTTCCTGGCTTTCTGGACCAAGTCACTGGCCGAGGCGGGTGTTCTGCCTTGAGCTGCTGGGGAGGATGGGGCCTCACCTTGCGGGACGGGCTAAGGCAGTGATGGACACACACCTGTAATGTGGGCCCCATGGCTGTTAGCTAATTCCACCTGCTTCTTTTTGCTTTTTTAAAAAGTGGCTATGAGAAATTTTAACATTACATCTATGCCACTGTTAAAAGAGGTGGCATTCATTTTTTTTGTGTGTGTGTGGTACGCGGGCCTCTCACTGTTGTGGCCTCTCCTGTTGCAGAGCACAGGCACCGGACGCGCAGGCTCAGCGGGCATGGCTCACGGGCGCAGCCGCTCCGCGGCACGTGGGATCTTCCCGGACCGGGGCACGAACCCGCGTCCCCTGCATCAGCAGGCAGATTCTTAACCACTGTGTCACCAGGGAAGCCCGAGATGGCGTTCATTTTGATAATATAGTTTATTTAACTCACTGTCTTCTAAAATACTATTTCAACCTGTAATCCATACACAAATTATCAATGAGACATTGCACATGCTTTTTCACGCTGAATCTTCGACACCCAGTGTGTGTGTGTGGGGCCCTTCCTGCATGCTCCAGTGGCCTCTTGTGGCCGGTGGCTGCCATACTGGACGCTGTAGCTCCAAGAGGGGCTGAGACAGGGAGCCTGCTGCATGGCTGGCTTGTGCGAGGCTCAGGGCCCCATGAAGGGAGGGGGTGTCTTCTCGGGCAGGTGAACCCCGCCCTCTGGGAGGAGTGCGTGGAGGTGAGTGGAGGTGAGTAGGAGGGAATCCTGCTGGACTGGACGCCGCAGGGACACATTTCCCCAAACATGCCCTGATTCTCTGAGGCGGCCGGCGGAAGATGAGGAGCCGACGCAGTGACCCCGGCGCCGGGGCTACACGGGGAGGCCCCCGCACCAGGCCTGGAATCTTGGATGGGGGCTCTGGCGCCTTCTCCTGGGCGCCGCTCAGCACGTCCTGCAGGAGCACGGAGCTCCCTTCACCCGCAGGGAGCTGACAAGGGGCTGGTGGGGATGCTTGAGTCAGGCCGGGCGCCCCTTGTCAGGGACAGAAGCTCCCCTCACTGTGTGACTCCCACACCACCAGCCCCTGCACGGCCGTGGGTGTTGGGACATCTGTTCTGACCGTCCAGATACGATAATGAGGTCAAAAATTGGTCTTTTCTACCCAAATCCAAGAACAGACCCGTGATAAACGTGGCAGCCTTGGAAATCTCGTGTTTTGTCTTTAAATATCATTTGTGTTTTGACTGAGGGGGCACATTTCGAAAGCCTGGTTCTCCTGCAAACCTTTCTTACAAGTAGTTTCTTTCCTCAGCGCTTCGTCTTCCTGTGGCACAATCAGGGTCCACGCGAGATGTCATAGCCTGACGGGGCGGCCGGCACGGCCAGGACCCCGGGAGGGGACCTGACCACCGGAGGACGCCCGCGCCCCCTTGGGCCTCGGCGGGTTCTGGGAACCAGGAAGGGGGTGGGCTTACTGTCCTTCCCGGGATGTGAACCGATTCCAAGCCTAGGCCCACCTCAGGGGCCCTGGGGTTAGCGCACCTGGGGCGGCAGGGCAGGGGCTGTGGCTGGAGGGCCCAGTGCTGGGAGGTGGGAGGCGGCCTGCAGAGGCCCCCGGGGCGCGGTGAATGGGCCGTCTGTGCGCTAGGAACAGCCCAGTATCCCAGGAATGTGCCCCTGGCCCAGAGCTGGGAAAGAACCAAGCTGAGAGCCGAGAAATCATAATAAAACACCACTCCCGGGAAACCACTTAAATGAATCACTGCTAAGGTAATAATAACCCTTTTGGCAAATGCATTTTCTCTGCCCCAAGCCAAGACATATTCAGTCCTACAAGGGCCCTGTGACTGGAGGTGGTGGTGGGCAGCCCCCGCCAAGCGGACGTTCTCCCGGCCCTTAAATTCCGTTCTTTTCACAGGGCTGGGCCTGATGAGGAATTTAGAGGACTCTGATGCTTAATGAAACATTCCGGGGCTGTATTTATTTAACAGACACACACATTTATTGGGGTCCTAGACAGAGCAAAATAAGCTTTTAAAAATATCTTTATATCGATCTCATAGTCTTTTTCATATTGAGCAATTTTTTGGGCCAAGAGAATTGAAAATACCCTGAAGAATGCTATGTTGGCAGCCTGAGGATATTGAAAGCGCTAGTGATCATTTTCTCCCTGTTAAACTCAACCCCATGCAACATGGTGACAAGTGGCCAGTGGAAAGGCCAAGGGCGAACGAAATCAATTCACCTCTTCTGCACGTGGTGATCTCAGATTGGAGGTGCCTGTGGCAGCCGGGGGTGGGATGGGGGCACTTCCCCAACAGGTGCCAACTCCGGCCAAGCGACTGACCCTCACTCCCTCTGCTGCAGGGGGACCTCCCTGGAGGTGGTTCTGGTGACTGGCTGCGTGCCACATGCTTTCCCCTCTCTCCTGACTCAAATCGACCTGGGGTCACCCTGCGGACTTCACTCTCTCTCAGGCTTCCGTTTCCTTATCTTAAAATTAGGGGAAAGGGCTATTTCAGCCAGCAAGCGTGAAGCCCCCAACTGCCACTGGCACCTCCCACGCCACGCCTGACAGACACCAACTGTCCATGGGTGACACCACCTTCACTGAGGACAGACGTGGTCTCAGGGTCACCCTCTGCAGACAGCCCACAGGCTGACACTCTTCTGGTCAGGAGACCGATCCTGTGGGCCATCCTGTTTGCCCTCAGGACACCAGGTCATCCATTGGTTCACTCACACGGTCACTCCTGTGGTCCCTTTACTGTCCGCTCAGTGCTGTGGGTGGTAAAGGTCACACAGGGCTTCCAGCCTCAGGTTGTCTATTAAGCCGGAGTGCACTGGAAGTCAGACAAAGATACGTGATGAAGATTCAGGTTAGTACAGCATGTGATTATAGGGCAGGGCAGGAATCTCCTGCAGATTTATCAGAAGGAATAAAATATTGATGCTCCTTTACTTAACAAGTATCTATTGCTGGCCTATGACAGGCAAGGCCCCAGTCTGGGCTTTGTGAGAAACAGGAGTGTGGATTAAGTGTGCTTACCATGAGGGTGCATGTGCGCCTCTGTGTGTGTGTGCTTGCACACCCATGCCCTCGGCTGGGGCTGCAGAGGAGCAGGTCATGTATGGAGCCCCATTAGGACACTGGACGCCTTCCCAGAAATACACGTGGATTCTTACTAAATTTTTCACCACTTCTTGTGCTGAGTGGTGAAATTTATCAATTGCCGCTTAAAAAGAACAGGTGGCCAAACTCCTCAACTATGACATAAAATACACGCACGTATCTGAGTGCACACTCGTGTCGGTGTAGACTGATAGGATAGCATGACGTTAGCCTTAAAAATGTTTGTGTGTATATGTGTGTGTGTCTATATAGTGTTAACAATCTACCTACATTTACATACATACACCCATGATTTAATTTTTCTGGCAGTAATTGCAGTGACTGTTCATTGTAGAAAATTTGGTAAACATAGAAAATGTAAAGAAGAAAGCGTAAACCCGGTTACCCACCATTCTGAGAAACACTGTGAATATTTTACACGTTTTCTTCCAGCCTTTTGTGTCATGCACAGTCATGTAATTGTGTCCTGCAGGGGCCCTGCAGTCCAGGTGATGTCTGGCACTTGCCCCCAAGCTTTGAGGGCCCACGGGTCCCTGGGATGTCGGGCGCTCTCCCAGGGAGATCTGAAAACTGCCGGTTGTGTGGGAGCGCATTACTTTTTCTCACACAGCCCATGGGCTGTTGAGGCCACTTCAGACCTTTGCCCCTGGGCCTGGTACCCTTTGTTACTGAACCAAACTTGCCTGCCGCGCAGCAAAGCTAATCTACTGACACTGGGTTGTGGTGAAGGAAAGTACAGCATTTATTTGCAGGGCGCCAAGCAAGGGGAATGGGCAGCTAATGCTCAAAAGACCCAAACTCCCTGATGGTTTTCAGGGAATGGTTTTTAAAGGCAACATTTGGGGTGAGGGTTGCAGCTCATGGACTTTCTTCTGATTGGTTGGTGGTGAGGTAACAGGGTGTTGTTTTGGCAATCTTAACGATCAACCATCTGCTTTCAGCTAGTCTAGGGTCTACGTGCTTGTGGTCAGCATGTAGTCACCATCCTCCACCTGGGCGGGGTCTTAGTTTCTGCAGAATAACTCAAAGATACACATCAGATTGTTATATGCGTTCCTTGTGGAGGAACTAGGATTCTGTTTATTGTTTAAGCTATCATTACTTTTCTTGCTTAACTGCTTTTCCTTTGTTTCTGCATTCTTTCACTTCCCTAATTAGTAACTGCTTGAGTCTGCTCTTTGGAACTCAGGGAAGGCTAGGGGATTACAGCCTTATTCTACAAACAAGAAACAGAGGACATGGAGGAGCTTTTGTACGTGGGAAGGCCCCACCATGTCCTGCTCGATTTCAATCCCCCCTTTTCTTTGATTCTCCTCAATTCTGAGGGGAATGGGGGTGGGATAAGAAGGGGAATAAAATTTTGGATAGAGAGGTTTATCATAAACATGGCAGGGGAACTTGATTTTAAGGGGGACTTGGTTTCACCTTTGCCCTGGTGTCCTTGGCTGGCTCCCTGCCCCCTCCTCCCTCTGTGGCCTCTTTTTTCAATGTGCTGGTTGACAGCAAGGCCTTTTCTGGACCCGATGCTTCTGCCCCAAACAGAGGTGCATTTCCTCTGCATCCAGGGTGGACCCCAGGTCACTGAGCTTGGCCAGCTATGTAACTGGCAGGCCTCAGTGCCAAATGAAAACACAGAGCCCCTTGTTCAAAAAGCAGGAAAAAAACCCTTTTTCTGTGGTTTCTCTCTTGACCTGTTAGTGTTTTTTTTATTACATGTGCAGACCCTCACAGGAGCCTGGGCCCACCCTGCGACTTACCTGCCCCCAGCCCTCCTGGTCAGGTCATTGGGCTGGGGAGCAGTGAACTCCTTTGTCCCACTAGACTTTGTTCACCAAACACAAGTTCAAAGGAAATTGTGAAGAATCTCAGGACAGTGATGGCAGAGCACTGACCACCACGTGCAGGGCCCCCTTCCGAGCGTGGGGTGCTGTGTGATTTCATGGTCACACGCCCAGGGAGCCATCCCAGTGGCTGACGAGGGACAAAACTCAGAAGGGCTGAGGCCATAGGAGTGACACCCTGTTGCACCAGGACATTGGCCTGGGCTCAGGCCTGGACCCAGGGGGAGGACTGCACAGGCCCCTCCAAGGCAAACGGCCGTCACGGTCCAGAGGCCAGGCCTTGCTCTCATCTGCCACCAGAGCAAAAGCAATTTCTCTGAAACATGTGGGTTTACCTGCTAATCATGTTATTCTGCTCCTCTGTCCTTTTATTACCTCTTTTTAAAAACTCACTTTTGCACAAGTGTAGAGTGGGATTCTGGAAGGAAGGCAGGGTGAATTTTGGTGGGAATCTCTCACTTTGTCTGCAGACGGTTGTTCCCTTGCTCGTCCCTGCAGTGGGAGCTGGAGCATTTCATGGTCGCAAATCGCTAGCCTGGGTTCAGACAATTTATGTGACAAGAGTTAGCCCTCCCGCTAACTCTGCTGTATTTAAAAGACCCAAGAGAGGGCTGCCCCAAGGGGTGCCCAGCTGGGCCCTGACTGCATGTCCATCACAAAGCTGTTTAAAAGAAACTGCCTCAGGGCACACCGAGCTCCCAAGGCCTCGGGAGGGCTGCCGATGGATCAGATGCAGAGGGATATCCAGATAGGAAACACCTGTCCCCCACCTTGAGCCCGGCCAGGCACTGTTTCATATCTGTGTTTTCCTTTCAGTTCATTCAAACTGAATATCGAAGTGAAATTCAGTACATCATCAACCTAAAGCTACCAAACCAAATACATAAGTGGTGGGATTTAAAACATGTGCTGCAGCGGGGCCGAATCTGGCCTCTGGCCAGCCCAGGCTCGTGTACAATGGGGGCAGTGTGTGCTCCAGGCCCTGCCAGAGCTTTGAGACCGCAGGCACCCCGGGTGGCCCAGCCAGGATCGAGTCCGAGGACGGCTCCGATAGGGCCGAGGGAGCTGGGGGCTGCGGGGGGCTCTAGCCTGCAGACGGGAGCCCCCCACCCCAGGCCAGCCGTGCGGTGTGGGGAGTGAGGACGCCGGACCTGCTGGGTGAAGGTGTGGAAATCTGACACAATTGCCAATGTTTTGCCTTCTAAATCACCTTGGTCTTCGCAGTTGAAATGCGTCCTGAACTTCCCACCCCAAACGTCTTTGGCTGGTGGCGGGGCTGCAGAGGGGGGAGCCTGGGGCTGCGTCTCGCTCTCCAGACTCGCAAGTCATAATTCTTTCTGCCCGGGCGGCTGGTCACGGGCTGAATTCCGGACGTGCCGCTGAGACGGTGTGAGAATCCCGGGAATATCCTGGGACCCTCCACCTCCCCTGCTGTCTGCAGGGTGGGACCAACCAGAGCAGTTCTGTTTGGGGTTTGCTTTTCCAGGGTCACTTCTGGCTGTGAGAGCCCGGCTCCTGTCACTAAGGTGTGATCCACTGACCAATTTCAACCCAGCCGGTTGGCCTGTCACCTCTGCCCTCCTGTGAGGTGATGCCCTGTCCAAGCTGGGGGGACCGTGGCTCCCAGGAGCCAGTCTCAGGCATGTTGTCAGACGTCCGAGACGCCTGGACACCCCGCTGGGCTCAGGACTGGACGCGTGACCCTGCTCGCAGTGCCCACAGGCTGAGTGGCTTCTGGTCTTGGGGGACCCAGGACTCAGGGACCCCACGGGCATTGGTCCCATCCTGCCTCTCTCGTTTCTTCTTTGTTCTCAGTCTCTCCTCAGTGTCCATGTCAACTGCAGGAAGGGTGCTTCCAGGAGGGGTGCATTTGTGTCCTGGGCCCCTGGGCAGATTGTATTAATTATGTATTAATCATGGCCAATTCTGTATTGGCTCTCGGACGTCTATTACTCCCACCCTCTCCATTCATCTGCTGAATCACAGGCCGAGACTAATGACCCACGTGGTTTGTCTTCACTGCAGACTAGCTTTCTTGGGCCCCTGACCACTGACCCAGAGGGGACGTTTCCTGTAGGCTCTTCCTGCCACCACGGTCATAATGGCGCATCCCAGCTGCTTTGTCGGTCTGCTTCCCCACCCCCTCGTGTGGCAGGCGCTGTGCCTCTGTCTCCAGGGGAACTGGGACGATTAAAACTCTTCTTTCAACGGCATAAGCCTCTCTGGGTGATCATTTGGTCTCTGTGATAAATTTAAGACCTGGACACAATACACAAATTGCCACAAACATAGCGGCTTAAAATAACACAGATTTGTTCTCCTTACAGTTCTGGAGGTCAGAAGTCCAAAGTGAATCCTTCTTGGGGCTCTGAGGGGAAGACACGTTTTCTTGCCTTTTCCAGCTTCTAGAGGCCGCCTGCATTCCTCCGCTCACGGCCCCCTCCTCCTGCGCCTCTTAGGGTGTCAAATTTACAACCACCAGACTGTGGTGCACTGAATCATGGTCCCCAAAAGATGTCCGTGGCCTAATTCCTGGAGCCCATGCATGTGACCTTACGCGGCAAAAGGGTCTTCGCATGTGTGATTAAGTTAAGGATCTTGGGACGGGGCGGGGGGTGTCCTGCATTATCCTGAATGCAGGTGGCCTCTGGAAGTGGGAAAAGGCAAGGAGATGGATGCTCCCTGGAGGAATGCAGCCCTGCTGACACCTTGATTTTAGCCCCCTGAATCTGATTTTGCATTTCTGAGCTCCAGACTGTAAAATAATCAATTTGTGTTATTTTAAGACACTAGATTTGTGGTAATTTGATACAGCAGCAGTAGGGAATGAATACAGGTGGTCCCATAATTTAGGGGAGGAGAGTTAGTTAAAAGGGGTGAGGGAGGAGGGGACTTGGCTTGAAGCTGCCCATACTGAGGGCATGAACAGTTTTTACCTAGAATTGATGTTAATTCAGGATTCACACGGTCCCGGCGCGTGCGTGTGAGATGAAGATTCAGGCTGATGCCGTCCCTGCACAATCCACCCCGCTTCCTGGACTTTTGCTGAAATTTCTCAGTCTCTACTCTGGCTTTAGCTTGATATTTTCCTAGGTTAAAAAAAAACCTTATTTCTTTAAAAAGTTAATTGTCCTTTCTATCAGTTACACATGCAGAGAATTTTAAGAGTCAAAGCAGCCCTTTCACAGGTCCCCTCCTACAATTCCTCACTTTCACTCTTGAAGCCAGTTCTGCTGGTATTGACCCCATATCATTGAATAACATGTTTACATGGCTACTTCCTGATTTTTCAAATCTGTCGACTTTCTACCAAGTAGGGGTCCAGCTCTCTTTGAGCCCCTCACTTACATCCTGCCCCCACCACACAGACACACTTACACACACACGGGGACACACACACACGCATGTGTGCACACCTCCCTCCATCTTTCTAAGCTCCACCCTCACCTGAATGCCCTGAGGTGCCCTGACTATGTCAGCTGGCCCCCCTGGAAAGTGAGCAGGACCCCCCAATCCAGGGACAAGTGTGAGGGTGGGCCCAGTGTGGCTACTGTTTCAGGAGCAGGAGACCCCGGGCAGGGGGTACACCGTTGGGCAGGTTTCAGGTTCTCTTCACCTGAAGAAAGACCCCTGGGGGACAGGGCAGGCACTCTCCATCCGGAGCTGGGAAGGCTGGGGTGCACAGAGGGCACCCTCCTCTGGGCCCCCGTTGGGGCAGCACTGATGACCCTGCTGGAGCAGGGTGGGCCCTGGTCCTTAGGCACTTCTGGGCTTGGAGGACACCTTGGCTGGCTCTGGGGTTGGCTTCTCTGTTCTTCTGGCAACGCTGGCACAGGGAAGCGAGGAAGGGGCAGCCTGACTCCAGAGCTCAGCAGGGATGTCCCCGTGACCATCTTGGAGAAGGTCTCCTTGTCCAGGTGGGTGGCCACCTTCTATCCGGTGTGAGGACAGCTGCCTTGGGCAGCTGTGAGTTAGTGGTGGGCTGTGGGACTGTGCCCTGTCCCTCACTCTGGCCCCACCGCTGTGCAGACGCTGCTGTGCTCTGTGAAGGTGGCCCCAGCAAGTGCCACGCTAATGCCCCGAACAGGAGACCATAACTCTGGAAAAGGGTCTCTTCCAAGTGTAATTCAGTTGAGGATCTTCAGATGAGATCATCCTGGATTTTCTGGGTGGCCTTAATCCAACGACAAGTGTTCTTAAAAGAGACAGAGAGGAGAAACATAGACACATAGAGGAGAAGGTGACATGAGACTGGTGACATGTAGCCACAACCCAGGAATGCCAGTAATCACCAGAAGACAAGGAAGGACCCTACCCTCGAGCTTCTGGAGGCAGCATGTCCCGGCCTCCAGAACGTGAGAGAATGAATTTCTGTTGTTTTAAGCTGCCCTGTTTTGGTACTTTGTTATGATAGCCCTGGGACATTAATACAACAGTCAAGAGACGAATTCAGGGTGATGCCATATTAAGGCCACATGGCATCTGTGGTGGTGGAGATGTGTGTGTATGCATATGTGTGCACATGTGAGTGTGTATACGTATGAGTGAGCATGTATGTGCATGTGAGTGTGTCCATGCCCATGTGTGTGTGTGTCTGTGCTCATGCATGCCTGTGCAGGGAGTGGGGATTCAGGTTCCTGTGTGTCTGGAAGGTTTGCAGGAAGGGTGGTACCTCTGCGGTGGTCCTGGTTTCAGAAGCCTTGGCTGTGGCTGCAGCTGGGATGTTCAGGGGCAGGAGAGGGACCACAGCACCACGACCCACCATAGCTTGCTACAGCTATGGTGCTCCAGTCCAGGAGGCTTCCTCCTGCCCCATTCTTTGAACCTCTGGGATCCTCAGCCACAACTTGGGATCCCAAAAAAGGTCACATAGAATCCCGTTCAGCCTCATTCCATCTGAGGCTGGCCGAGCGGCTCAGGATTCTCACAGCCTGTGTGATTCCTGTGCAGGTTGGGGTTGAGGTTACGTTAGGGTTAGAGATGCAGGGATCTCAATCATGGGTGAATCTGGAGACAAGATGGTCCCTTTCATCATCCGATAGTCAGTCTTCGATGAGGGGCCCCTAAAGTGGGAGTTGGGACCAGTGGAGAGACAGCTAAGCTTGAGGTGGCTCAGGTCACCAATCGGACACTAAAGCAACAAAGGGAAGGCAGTTCTGCCCGGCTGGGCCCTGACCCACACCCGGGAGTCCGAGCAAGGGCAGTGGGCGCCATCTATGGCCATGAAGCCCATGGTCGCTTCCCCGAACACTCAGCTGCCAGTGACGGCTGGGCCATGGTCTTTCCCCATCTGGTCCTCTGTCCATTCATCTTGGCTAAAGCCAAGGATGGCCTGACATTGAGGGAGACTGCTACCATGGACGAAGATGACAAACAGAACTATTGGCTCTGCAGAAAGTAGACACAGCTCAGGGAACATTAAACAATGTTTAAATTAAATTATAATTGGAAAAAAAATTTTATAGCTACTTATGGGGACAGATGTTAACTAGACTTGTGATCATTTCACAATATATACAAATATGGAATCATTGTACTGTACACCTGAAACTAATATAGTGTTTTATGTCAATTTTACCTCAATGAAAAACAAACATGTGAAAGAACAAAAAAAATTTTAATTAAAAATTAGAATTTAGAAGGACCTTCAAGGAGGTGGAGGAGTAAGACATGGGGATCACCTTCTTCCCCACAAATACATCAAAAACCATCTACATGTGGAACAACTCCTATAGAACATCTACTGAATGCTGGCAGAAGACCTCAGACTTCCTAAAAGGCAAGAAACCCCCCATGTACCTGGGTAGGGCAAAAGAAAAAGAAAAAACAGAGACAAAAGGATAGGGATGGGACCTGCACCTCTGGGAGGGAGCTGTGAAGGGGGAAAGGTTTCCACACACTAGGAAGCCCCTTGGCGGGTGGAGACTGCGGGTGGCAGAGGGGGGAAGCTTCGGAGCCACGGAGGAGAGCGCAGCAACAGGGGTGCGGAGGGCAAAGCGGAGAGATTCCCGCACAGAGGATCGGTGCCGACCAGCACTCACCAGCCCGAGAGGCTTGTCTGCTCCCCTGCCGGGGCGGGCGGGGCTGGGAGCTGAGGCTCAGGCTTTGGAGGTCAGATCCCAGGGAGAGGACTGGGGTTGGCTGCGTGAACACAGCCTGAAGGGGGCTAGTACACCACAGCTAGCCGGGAGGGAGTCCAGGGAAAACTCTGGACCTGCCTAAGAGGCAAGAGACCACTGTTTCGGGGTGCATGAGGAGAGGGGATTCAGAGTGCCGCCTAAATGAGCTGCAGAGATGGGTGTGACCCGCGGCTATCAGCGCAGACACCAGAGACGGGCATGAAGTGCTAAGGCTGCTGCTGCCGCCATCAAAAAGCCTGTGTGCAAGCACAGGTCACTATCCACACCTCCCCTCTCAGGAGGCTGTGCAGCCCGCCACTGCCAGGGTCCCATGATCCAGGGACAGCTTCCCCGGGAGAACACACGGTGCACCTCAGGCTGGTGCCATGTCACACTGGCCTCTGCTGCTGCAGGCTTGCCCTGAATTCCGTACGCCTCCCTCTCCCTGGCCTAAGTGAGCCATACCCCCTAATCAACTTCTCCTTTAACCCCATCCTGTCTGGGCGGGGAACAGATGCCAGAGGGTGACCTACATGCAGAGGCAGGGCCAAATCCACAGCTGAACCCCAGGAGCTGTGTGAACAAAGAAGAGAAAGGGAAACTTCTCTGTGCAGCCACAGGAGCAGCAGATTAAATCCCCACAATCAACTTGAGGTACCCTGCATCTGTGGAATACCTGAATAGACAACGAATCATCCCCAAATTGAGGCAGTGGAATTTGGGAGCAACTGCAGACTTGGGGATTGCTGTATGAGACTGACTAGTTTCTCAGTTTTATGTTTATGTTAGTATAGTTTTTAGTGCTTGCTATCATTGGTGGATTTGTTTATTAGTTTGGTTGCTCTCTACTTTTTTCTTAATTAAAAAATTTTTTAATTTTAATAATATATTTAAAAATTTTTTATAAATTTATTTTATTTTTATTTCTTTTTTGTCTGCCTTTTCTTCTGGGTCATGTGGCTAACAGGGTCTTGGTGCTCCAGCCGGGTGTCAGGCCTGAACCTCTGAGGTGGGAGAGCTGAGTTCAGGACACTGGACCACCAGAGACCTCCCGGCCCCACGTAATATCAATAG
>NW_020171809.1:2381106-2419167 GCF_003031525.2 Neophocaena asiaeorientalis asiaeorientalis | reverse complement strand
AGACACCAAAAACAATGGGAACTATGAGCCTGCAGCCTGTGAAAAGGAGACCCCAAACACAGTTAGATAAGCAAAATGAGAAGACAGAGAAATACGCAGCAGAAAAGGAGCAACGTAAAAACCCACCAGACCGAACCAATGAAGAGGAAATAGGCAGTCTACCTGAACGAGAATTCAGAGTAATGACAGTAAAGATAATCCAAAATTGGGGTTTATTCCAGGAATGCAAGGATTCTTCAATATACGCAAATCAATCAACGTGATACACCATATTAACAAATTGAAGGAGAAAAACCATATGATCATCTCAATAGATGCAGGGAAAGCTTTTGACAAAATTCAAATCCCATTTATGATAAAAACCGTGCAGAAAGTAGGCATAGAGGCAACTTTCCTCAACATAAGAAAGGCCATATATGACAAACCCACAGCCAACATCTTCCTCAATGGTGAAAAACTGAAAGCATTTCCACTAAGATCAGGAACAAGACAAGGTTGCCCACTCTCACCACTCTTATTCAACATAGTTTTGGAAGTTTTAGCCACAGCAATCAGAGAAGAAAAGGAAATAAAAGGAATCCTAACAGGAAAAGAAGAAGTAAAGCTGCCACTCTTTGCAGATGACATGATACTATACATAGAAAATCCTAAAGATGCTACCAGAAAACTACTAGAGCTAATCAATGAATTTGGTAAAGTAGCAGGATACAAAATTAATGCACAGAAATCTGGATAGACCTAGAGTCTGTCATACAGAGTGAAGTAAGTCAGAAAGAGAGAGACAAATACCGTATGCTAGCACATATATATGGAATTTAAGAAAAAAAATGTCATGAAAAAACTAGGGGTGAAACAGGAATAAAGACACAGACTTACTAGAGAATGGACTTGAGGCTATGGGGAGGGGGTAGGGTAAACTGTGACAAAGCATGAGAGAGGCATGGACATATATACACTACAAAACGTAAGGTAGATAGCTAGTGGGAAGCAGCCACATAGTACAGAGAGATCAGCTCGGTGCTTTGTGACCGCCTGGAGGGGTGGGATAGGGAGGGAGGGAGGGAGGGAGACGCAAGTGGGAAGAGATATGGGAACATATGTATATATATAACTGATTGATTTTGTTGTGAAGCTGAAGCTAGCATACCATTGTAAAGCAATTATACTCCAAAAAAGATGTTAAAATGAAAAAAAAAAAAAACCACAAACACATGGAGGCTAAACAATTCACTGCTAAGTAACCAAGAGATCACTGAAGAAATCAAAGTGGAAATCATAAAATACCTAGAAAAAACTGACAGTGAAAACACCATGGCCCAAAACCTATGGGATGCAGCAAAAGCAGTGCTAAGAGGGAAGTTTATAGCAATACAATCCTACCTCAAGAAACAAGAAAAATCTCAAATAAAGAACTTAACCTTACACCTAAAGCAATTAGAGAAAGAAGAAGAAGAACAACAACAAAAACCCCAAAGTTAGCAGAAGGAAAGAAATCATAAAGATCAGATAAGAAATAAATGAAGGAAACAACAGCAAAGATCAATAAAAGTAAAAGATGGTTCTTTGAGAAGAAAAACAAAATTGATAAACCATTAGCCAGACTCATTAAGAAAAAAAGGGAGAAAACTCAAATCAACAGACTTAGAAATGAAAAAGAAGTAACAACTGATACTGCAGAAATGCAAATGATCATGAGAGATTACTACCAGCAGCTATATGCCAATAAAATGGACAACTGAGAAGAAATGGACAAATTCTTAGAAAAGTACAACCTTCTGAGACTGAACCAGGAAGAAATAGAAAATATAAACAGACCAATCACAAGCACTGAAATTGAAACTGTGATTAAAAATCTTCCAATGAACAAAACCCAGGACCAGATGGATTCACAGGTGAATTCTATCAGACGTTTAGAGAAGAGCTAATACCTATCCTTTTCAAACTTTTCCAAAATATAGCAGAGGGAGGAACACTCCCCAACTCATTCTACGAGGCCACCATCACCCTGATACCAAAACCAGGCAAAGATGTCACAAAGAAAGAAAACTACAGGCCAATATCACTGATGAATATAGATGCAAAAATCCTCAACAAAATACTAGCAAACAGAATCCAACAGCACATTAAAAGGATCATACACCATGATCAAGTGGGGTTTATCCCAGGAATGCAAGAATTTTTCAGTATATGCAAATCAATCAATGTGATACACCATATTAACAAATTGAAGGAAAAAAACCATATGATCATCTCAATAGATGCAGAAAAAGCTTTTGACAAAATTCAACACCCATTTATGATAAAAACTCTCCAGAAAGTAAGCATAGAGGGAACTTACCTCAACATAATAAAGGCCATATATGACAAACCCACAACCAACGTCGTTCTCAATGGTGAAAAACTGAAACCATTTCCACTAAGATCAGGAAGAAGACAAGGTTGCCCACTCTCACCACTGTTATCCAACATAGTTTTGGAAATTTTAGCCACAGCAATCAGAGACAAAAAAGAAATAAAACGAATCCAAATTGGAAAAGAAGTAAAACTGTCACTGTTTGTAGATGACATGATACTATACATAGAGAATCCTAAAGACTCTACCAGAAAACTACTAGAGCTAATTAATGAATTTGGTAAAGTAGCAGGATAAAAATCGAATGCACAGAAATCTCTTGCATTCCTATACACTAATGATGAAAAATCTGAAAGAGAAATTAAGGAAACACTCCCATTTACCACTGCAACAAAAAGAATAAAATACCTAGGAATAAACCTACCTAAGGAGACAAAAGACCTGTATGCAGAAAACTATAAGACACTGATGAAAGAAATTAAAGATGACACAAACAGATGGAGAGATATACCATGTTCTTGGATTGGAAGAATCAACTTTGTGAAAATGACTATACTACCCAAAGCAATCTACAGATTCAATATAAAAAAAACAAAAAACCCAATATCAAAAAATATCAATATCAAAACCCAAAAAAATCCAATCCAAAAGTGGGCAGAAGACCTAAACAGATATTTCTCCAAAGTAGATATACAGATTGCCAAGAAACACATGAAAGGATGCTCAACATCACTAATCATTAGAGAAATGCAAATCAAAACCACAATGAGGTGTCACCTCACACCGGTCAGAATGGCCATCTTCAAAAAAGCTACAAATAATAAATGCTGGAGAGGGTGTGGAGAAAAGGGAACCCTCTTGCACTGTTGGTGGGAATGTAAATTGATACAGCCCCTATGGAAACAGTATGGAGGTTGCTTAGAAAACTAAAAATAGAACTACCAGATGACTGAGCAATCCCACTACTGGGCATATACCCTGAGAAAACCATAATTCAAAAAGAGCCATGTACCACAGTGTTCATTGCAGCACTATTTACAATAGCCAGGACACGGAAGCAACCTAAGTGTCCATCGACAGATGACTGGATAAAGAAGATGTGGCACATATATACAATGGAATATTACTCAGCCATAAAAAGAAACAAAATTGAGTTATTTGTAGTGAGGTAGATGGACCTAGAGTCTGTCATACAGAGTGAAGTAAGTCAGAAAGAGAAAAACAAATACCATATGCTAACACATATATATGGAATCTAAAAAAAAAAGAAAGGTTCTGAAGAACCTAGGGGCAGGACAGGAATAAAGATGCAGATGTAGAGAATGGACTTGAGGACACAAGGAGGGGGAAGGGTGAGCTGGGGTGAAGTGAGAGGGTGGCATTGACATATATACACTACCAAATGTAAAATAGATAGCTATTGGGAAGCAGCTGCATAGCACAGGGAGATCAGCTTGGTGCTTTGTGACCACATAGAGGGGTGGGATAGGGAGGGTGGGAGAGAGATGCAAGAGGGAGGGGTTACTTATATGGGGATATAAGTATACGTATAGCTGATTCACTTTGTTATACAACAGAAACTAACACAACAATGTAAAGCAATTATACTCCAATAAAGATGTTAAAAAATTAGAATTTAAATTAAATCTAAATTAAATTAAATTTAAAAATTAAAGTTAGAAGAAAAGAATTATATTAGTATCCTCAGAGAGAATTAAGAAGATATTACATCCATAGACTACAATGTTATTAAAAAAAGAACAATGTTAAAGCAAGAACAAGCTGAAAAAAAATGCAAATATCTTCCTTCTCTATGTCCCAGTGTCCTCTGGTGTCTGGGGTCACTCCTTCCTTTGATACCCAGTAAAGTGGCCCGAGTTTCTGACCCCTGTGCTGTGCAAGTCTTGCCTTTGGATTGACTTGCTCACTGGTTCATTTCCTGCACTGCTCTGCTTTTAAAGCAGCAGTTGAAATGGATGCCATTCCTCTACTTTCTCTCCTCAAAACACATCTAACACAGGGCTGTTGTGTGTCCCAAAAGTAACAGAAGGTTTTGGCATCACAGAGCAACTGAACCACAGGGGAGAAATACCCTCAAAGCGAATGATCTGGGGTCCAGCTCCCATCCTAGGATCCTGGTTCTGTAACTTTGTCATCAGATTAACTTCTTGCTTTGTCTTCACCCTTTGTTCCATGCTGTTCTAGGGCCAAACAAGACTATGAAAGGTGTTTTCCTAAAGGAGCAGGAATGCCCCATCTGAGGCCTGAATAACCTTTTCTCCTCCCCTACGTTGATGTACAGGCAGGATCCTATAGGGTAGTTACAAGGGGAGAGTGGGTATTAGTTTTGTGTTGCTGCCATAACAAACCATCACAACTTCAGTGGCTTAAACAGCACAAGGTACAAGCTAGTGCTCATAGTTCTGTAGGTCAGAAGTCTGACTTCACTCAATTGGGTTCTATGCTCAGGGTCCAAAATTAAGGTGTAGGACCCTAAGGTGCTACAAAGTAATGTGGGCTCTTCTGGGGAAAATCCACTTCCAAGTTCGTTCATATCGGTGTCCTAATATAGTTATTAAGGATGTCAGGCTTAAGTCCCTGTTTTCTGGCAGGTCTTGCACTTTTCCAAGGAGAAGTCAGAAAACTTTAAATGTAAGGAGTGGAAGGGGCCACGTAGAAAGCATGATGAGGAAAGTGGGCAGCCTCCAGGAGCAAAAACCAGCCCCTGGTTGACAGCCAGCCAGGACATAAATAAATAGGAGGCATCCAGGTTGTAGAGGAAGAAGTAAAACTATCTCTATATACAGATGGCATGGTTCAATGCATGTCAAAGAATTTGTGGCCATCTTTAATCCACCCTGTTGGCCCTGGCTAGAACCTCTACTATAAAATATTGAAAAGAAGTAAGAGCAGACATCCTCGTCTTGTTTCTGATCTTAGGGAGAAAGCATTCAGTCTTTCACCATCAGGTATAAATTTAGCTGTGGGCTTTTTGTAGATGTATTTTATCAGGTTGAAGAAGTTCCCTTTTGATCCTCATTTGTTGATTGTTCTTATCACAAAATGGTATTGGATTTTGTCAAATGCTTTTTCTGCATCTATGGAGATGATCATGTGATTCTTGCTTTTTATTCTATTGACATGATGTATTATAGTAATTGATTTTCAGATGTTGAACCAACCTTGAATTCCTGGGACAAATCCCATTTGGTCATGGTATATAAATCTTTTATATGTTTCTAGATTTGGTTTGCTAGTATTTTATTGATGATTTTTGTATATTTATTCATATGAGATATTGGTCTGTGGTTTTCTTTTCTTGTGATAGCTTCCAGCCTTGGTATCAGGAAAACAGTGGCCTTGTATGATGAGTTATGAGGTATTCTCTCCTCTTATGTTTTTTGGAATAGCTTCTGAAGAATTGGTGTTCATTCTTCTTTTAATGTTTGGTAGAATTCACCAGTGAAGCGGTCTGAGCCTGGGCTTTTCTTTGTGGGTGTTCTTTGATGACTACTTTGAGCTCTTCACTTGCTATAGGTCTATTCAGATTGTCTTTCTTTTTGAGTACTTTTGGTAGTTTGTGTCTAGGAATTTGTCTATTTCATCTAAGTTATATAACTGATTGGCACATAATTTATAAATGTGTATATATACCATAGTTCATGGCATACAATAGTTCCTTTATACTTTTTATTTCTGCAGGGTCAGTAGTAATGTCTCCTCTTTCATTTTTTTTTAAATTAACTTTTATTGGAGTATAGCTGCTTTACATGTTGTGTTAATTTCTTGCTGTACAGCAAAGTGAATCAGTCAAACATATACATATATCCACTCTTTTTTAGATTCCCTTCCCATTTAGGTCACCCCAGAGCATTGAGTAGATTTCCCTGTGCTGTACAGTAGGTTCTCAGTAGTTATCTATTTTATACATAGTAGTGTATTCCTTTTTCATTTCTGATTCTAGCAATCTGAGGCTTCTTTCTCCCTCTCATTTTTAAAAAGTTAATCTAGCTAAAAGTTTGTCAATTTTGTTAATCTTTTCAAAGAATGAGTTTTAGTTTCACTGATTTTTCTCTATTGTTTTTCTATTCTCTATTTCATTCATTTCTGCCCTAATCTCATTATTTCCTCCCTTTTGCTTGTTTTAGGTTTGCTCTTCTTTTTCCAGTGTCTTAATGTGGAAGGTTAGGTTATTGATTTGAGATTTTTCTTCTTTTTTAAAAATTGAGGTATAATTGACATGTAACACTGTATTAGTTTTGGGTGTACAACAATACGAGTCTATAGATGTATATATTGCAAAATGATTACAGCAATAAGTGTAGTTAGCGTCCATCACCACACAGTTATATTTTTCCCCCTGTGATGAGAACTTTTAAGAGTCGTTCTCTTAGCAACTTTCAAATACACACTACAGTATTGTTACCATGTTGTACATTACTTCCCTAGGACCTATTTTTCTTATAACTGGGAGTTTGTACTTTTTGACCATCTTCACCCAATTTCCTATCCCCCACCCCCTGCCTATGGCCACCACCAGAGATCTTTCTTCTTACTATAGGCAGTTACAGCTATAAATTTCCCTCTGGGCACTTTTGCTTTTGCTGCAACGTATAAATTTTCATAGGTTGTGTTTTTGTTTTCATTCATATCAAAGTATTTTATAATTTCCCTTGTGATTTCTTCTTTGACCAATTGGTTATTTAGGAGTGTGTTGTTTATTTTCTTCAGCGGTTTCCTCCAGTGTATGCAGTATGAGGTTGCAGCGTTTCCTGATTCATGAGTGACTTTTTTCCTTTAAAAAGTTAGTATGGTGGATTAAAGATGGCCATAAATTCTTTGATATTTCTCCTATCAAGAGGTGGGGTCTATAGCTCCCCTTCCCCTACATCTGGACAGGCTCTATGACTGTTTTGGCCAACAGAATGCAGAAGAATTGAGGCTACATGACTCCTAAGGCAAGGTTGGAAACAACTTTGCAGCTTTTGCTTTGGTATCTTGGAATACTTGCTTGGGAGGGGGTCAGGGTAGATAGCTACCATGTAAGAAATCCAACTACTCTGAGACCACCATACTATAAGAAGCTCAAGCTAGCCATGTGGAGAAGCTACCTGAGGAGTGGGAAGTGCTGACCATCCCTGTACTAGTCTGCTCAGGCTGCCATTACAGAATACCACAGATTGGAGAGCTCAAACAACAGAAATTTATTTTCTTACTAGAGAAACTAGTTCTAGAGACTGGAATTCTGTGATCAGGATGCAGCATGGTCAGTTTCTGGTGCAAGCTCTCTTCCTGGCTTTCAGATGCCCCCTGCTCACTGTGTCCTCACATGGCAGAGAGAGAGCAAGCTCTCTAGTGTCTATTCTTGGAAGGAACTAATTCTATCAGATCAGGGCCCCACCCTTATGACCTCAGTTAGCTCGAACTACTTCCTTAGAGTCCCCATCTCCAAATACAGCCACACAGAGGGATAGGGCTCCAATATATGAGTTTGGGGGGGACACCGACATTCAGTCCATAACAAGTCCCCAGCTGATCCAGCCATCCCATCCCATGTTCCAGGTAGGTGACAAAAGAAGTCATCTTGGTAGTTCTAGCCCCAGAAGATGCCACATTATGAAGAATTGAGCCCCAGACACATGGCTCTAGTTGAGCCATCCCTGCCATCTCCTGCTATTTGAGACATAATAGATGAGGCTGTAGACATTGTACAGCAGGGATGTGCTTTCCTCATTATGCCTGCCCTGATTCCTGACCTGCAGAATTGTGAGCAAAACAAAATGACTTTACACTACCAAGTTTTGGGGTGATTCACTGCATAGCAAATAGAAGTGGGAACAGGAATTTGTCCCATTTATATTTATTGTTATTATAATTATCAATTAACTTTGGGCTTCAGTTTCCTTATCTGTAAAATGAAAATAATACTTAAGGATTAAGTAAGATGATATATGTACTATGCTTACTTAGCACAGTGAGAGAGAGAGGGCACTTAAAATGGTAGTTTGACAAAAAGGTAGCTAGATGTATATATATTTGCATATATTCTTTTATTTGCTTGAGAAGATGAGCAGTATTTTTGGTAAACTTTAATTTCTTGCAGCAAGTGTTATGTAGTGTTCTCTTCATCTGCTTTCTTGTTATATTTTGATGTTTTGATTGTGAATCCTTTCATTAGTGAAGATGTTGGATTTCTTTCGTTTACTCATCTTGGAGGGGAGTTTCATATGGGTTTTCCCTTAGACCCAAGTCAATACAGGACCTAAGAGCAAAGTCCTTGTCCTGTATGCCTGGTGCCTGTGCCTTGCCCCCACCCCCCTCCCTGGCCCTCAGCCCTGGGGTTTTGCCTGAAGCCCTCTCTACACATCACCAGCTGGTTTCCTCCAGGTCATTCATCGCAAGGTTGTGGCTTTTCCTGATTTCAGAATCCTTGATCATTTTCTTTATTTTTTGTGGCACTGGTTAAAAGAGAGGGTGTTTTGAGGTGTGATTTATGGACAAATGTATGGTATTATGATAAATGTGCATTATTATGCCATTTTCTTTCTTTTGTCATTTCGGAGGGAGCAAAACACTGCCTCAGCCCTGGAATTTGTCAAAGCTAACGAACAGAAAATCTCCTTGGTCCATTTATGGGGCAGCCACATCTGTAAGCCCAAATAACAGCAACTCTCTCACATCAAGGCTCTTGCTTCGTTGAAATGTCCATCCAGCTTTGGAGCAGGAGACTCATCAGGAAAGAATTCTGTCTTGTCAGAGGTTCAGGAAGGACTGACATGAATCAAGAGACTGTTTCCTCGGAATCCTGTAGGGTTTCAATGGTTTTCATGGAATTTGAATACCCTTTTAGACTCAGGAGGCTTAACTGGAAAGATACAGTGTTCATGGTTCATACCTGATGGTTAGCTTCTTCTAAAAGAGCACCAAACCTGCAGAACCTGCTGCGAATCTGCAGGGGTCACCTCAGTCCCCAGCGGGGTGCGGGTGGCAGGAGCCTTGCTTTAATTAGACTTGGACTTTCCATCTGACACAGAGCTGCATCTGATTTTCACTCTGAGGGCTTCCGCCTCCCAAGGCAAACGGAGAGTCCGAGCGCTTGATGTTTAAACACATTTCACACACACGTCCGTGTATTTACTTACACAGACACACACTTGCACACACTCAGACCCATACGTTCCTGGCCTCGCCATGTGTAGGGCAGATTTCGCCTCCTTCCCCACCCTCTCTGTGCATCCCAACAGAGCTGGGTCATCTCTCTGTTTATTTTTACATGGAGGGATTCATCAATTAAATGTCCAACTTTGAGATCTGGCCTATCAGGAATGTTCCCGCAACGTGAACTCATTGCTTTAATCTGCACCCGAGGCCCCTATTAGCTTCTCTTCAACCAGCATTTTTTGGACAAGGACCCTGCAACCTTTCTTACCTAGAGGGAGCACAGGAAAAGTCAAGGCGTTCTCACCATCCTTCAGGGGTCCCCACTGGCTCTGGGGTTGCATCTGCTCTCTGAGGACCCCCTCCACACCCACGGAGGCTTCACCAGCCACAGTGGTTGGGTGTTGAATCCAGAGGTTCTTATTCAATTTTCAGTGCTGGGCCCCGGGGGGTATCTGTTGAAGATAACCGGGCCTCTTCCCAGGGGTGTGCACATACCCACACACATGTACCTGCGTGTACACACACACACACATCTTCTGGTCTTTGGGGCAGTGTCTGGTCCAGCCTGATATTAAAGACCAGAAAGCCAGGCCCAGGTGAATAAACAAGTCCCTGGTGACTAGTGATGGGGCTGGACTGGAAGCTGGCTCCCTAACCCCTGTCCCCCCTCCCATTTCCACGTCAGAGCCTGCCCTCCCCAATCTTTGCCCAGGTTTTCCTGAATGCGTCTTTACTTCTCCCATTTCAAGAGGCCTGGCTTGACACATAGTGAAGCTGGTTGGGCCCCTGGAGAAGGGTCAGGGGTGGGCTCTGCCCAGGTCAGGTTTGGCTTCTCCCTCGGTGCTCACAGAGCTCCCACTCAATCTGCAGCCCTGTCCTCTGGGGGCCCAGCCACTGGCAACCCTGGTCCCTGGAGGTGACCCAGGCACCAGGTGCTGCTTTCCCCACAATCCCTGCTCTTCCCATGTCCTAGGAGAAGGATGTTTTTCTAGAAAGGTTTTTAGTGAGCATGTTACTGATGTGTTGCGTGAAAAAGCCAGGTCACAAGATAAATCTTACACTTTGGTAAATATGTATATATTTATTATATATAATATAGAAAAAACACAAGAATGAAAACACTAAGTAATTATCTCTAAGTGATGGGATTTACAAGTATTGATAATTGTTTTTATTTTGGGAGCTTATCTCTTTTTTCTAAACTTGTGACTATGAGCATGTATTAACTTCATAATTAAAATGTTAGTTAAAAATAAAATGGAATGGTGGAAGAAACTGTTTGGTCTGAAATAAAAAGGACTTGGGGATGCACAATGATCGTCTTAAAATATTTGAAGAAATGTTGCACGAAAGAGGGATGTTGACTTTTTTTTTTGGCTGAAGAGGATGGGGGAGCTGATTTACAACTGAAACAAACAAACAAAAAGGCAAAGAACCTTCTGTTAGCAAAACTGCCTGTAAATAGATTGAGCTGACTCAGGTGGTGGTGTGTTCTCTGCCACAGAAGACCACTTGGTGGGATAGGGTGGTGGCAGGACTTCAAGAGCGGGACTGATGATGGTGACGATGCCAATGGTGATGTTTATGCCAATAATGGTGGTGGTGATGGTGACGATGATGATGGTGATATGATGGTGGTGATAGTGCTGATGGCGTTGCTGGCGGTGATGATGATGATGGTGGTGATGGTGATGACTGTGGTGGTGATGGTGATGGTGGTGGTGATGGTGATATCATCTTCTATGTTCATGTTATGCTGACAACACATACAACATTCCTTTTCATACCCAGCTGATACTTGCCTGACCCTCTGGGGAGACACTCAGGCACTATATCAATCACCGGGTGGAGTGCATGAAGCCACGAGACGATGTCACTACTGACCCAAAGGTAGACCTTTCGCTCCCCAGCCCCGTGCTCTGCCCCTCTTCGGTCTGAAAGTGGTGGCACCTTGTTCAAACCAAAGACTTCTGGAAAGAGAGGTATTTTCTGTGGATGCGTAGGCTCAGAGAAATGTGGCCACAGCCCAACCCCCAGGACCAGGACAACGTAGATGAGGGGCAGGTCTGCAGGGACTGAGGTGGAAAAGGATGTTTCTGTGGGGGAACCAGTCTGCTACGAGGGCTGCAGCCTGTGCCCACAGGCCTTAGGACCTGCCCCTCCTCCAGCAGCAGGGGGCCTGGACACGTGACTGTGTTTCCTTAGGGCGGGCTGAGACACCCCCAGGACCCCTCCTGGCATTCTGCCCACCTTCCATTTCTTAGCCCGGCCCTTGGCCCTTGGATAGGGATGCTCCCCTGGATTCTCTCCGTCCTCAGCCTCTGCTTTCCCATGTTCGCGTGGCTCCAGGTCCCTCCCAGGCTCTAGCCCAGACTGTCCTTCTGATCTCCCAGTGCAGCTTGCCCTTGGCCTGGCATCCTGCCACCTGGTTCAGTCACTTCACCTGGAACACGGCCAAGCTGAGTCCCTCTCCCACCCCTGCTCCACGACTTGCTCTGCAGAAAGCTGGTGGCGTGGTTGTCACTTGTCCCTGTCTAATCCCAACAGTTCTCAGCGCTGCCTCCTCCTGCCACCTGCCGGGGGCCCCTCGCTGCTGTTCCTGGGTGTGGCGGCCACTATATTAAGCTGCTCGCCTGCAGCCCCCAGTCTAGTCTGCGCCTCACACTTTCCAGCTGGGCCACACCCCCTGCTCTGAGGATAAAGCACATCCCCCCTCGCGGGGCCTGGGCCTCCCCTGCCCTTCATCACATCTTCATTTCTGCCTATTGGCAGTTTTTGCTTTAATGGCCCAGGACTAAATCCCTAGAGGCCCCCAGGGGGGTCCCACTCTCTGGTGTCTCCAGTAGCCACAGGCTCCATCCTCCACCTGGACTGGTCTTCCTTCTTCCTTCTCTCCACCCTCCAGGCTCAGTCAGCTTTGGGCGTCAGCCTGAAAGAAGCGTGCCCTGCTTCTCCGCTGTCAGGGTGAGAGCAGGACACTCTCAGCGTCCTGCCATCAGAGCGTCGCAGCCCTTGGTACCTAATGTCGAGGCACGGAGCAGGCTCGGAGCGTGCTTGCTGGGTGCAGGAATAAATGAGGAAGTGACTGACTGAATGAATGGGACGTCCGGGGTCCTGCCGGCTCCCAGTGACAGAACTGGAATTTCCACTGTTGAGCAAGTGTCTGCCGTGTCCCCCACCCCCTGTGTTCAGAGCCAGGGCCACAGCGGCTGACAAGGCAAGCAGGCCCTGCCCGCCTGGAGGTGGGACGCAGCCTGTGGACTCCCAGTTCAGTGCTCTTCCCAACAGGCTGCAGCAGCGTCAGGGGCTAGCACGGCCCTGCAGGGCATTTTGCACCTTTGGTTCGAGTGAGTGAAGTGGGGTCCAGGGCCTGGCAGCTCCAGGTGCTCAGGGCACACACCCTGCTTCCACCTGTCGCTGGCAGCAGGAGCCTCATCCTTATTTACCCCTTGCTTTCTGGCGGCCGCTGCAAGAAGGAAGACATCAGAGGCTGGCCAGCTCCCTCCAGTGAGCCGCAGACGCCAGGCGTCAGGAGAGGGCGCTGCTGAGCGCTACTCTGGGAGGACGGGGCGCTCATGCCCCACTTCCCTGCAGATCCCCTGCCTGACGCCATCAAAGGGATGGTTCGCTGCTCGCCTCGGAGGATCGGATAAATGCTGGCCCAGAGCGGGGAAGCCAGCCTCGCTGTTAAGCAACAACCCCAGACCTCTTTGTTTCTCTGCTTCTTCCAAAGTGGCAAAAGATCAAGGCCCCGAGCTTGAAATAACAAAAGGGAAATAGCTTGCAGGCCCGCATCTGGAGGCCAGAAGGGGTTTTAATAGCCCCTCTTGGGAGGGAGGTGGTGGTGGGGAACGGACCTGGGCGCCGATTCCCAAACTCTTCTCTCTGGCTTCCCACAGCCAAGATGAGATGCTATGTCCGACCCCTTAGGCAGCATCCACCTGGCGGCAGCCCCTCCTTTGTCACCTGGGAGGGTGGCGCCTTTCACTTCCTCTGCCCCCTGGTCCTCACTGCAGGTTCTTGGCCTCATAGCTCTTGCATTTCTGTCTCTGATGCCATCAGCTCAAACCTCCCCAGGTCCAGCTCTGGGCTGGCCAAGTCCCACAGGCCTGGGGGTAATGAGGCCTGTGGCAGCAGGGTCGTGGCAGTCTGGCCGGGGTCGCATGCTGACACATGTCTGTAATTACTTCAGGCCGAGGAAAGCCAGCTCCAGAGCACCGCAGACATTTCTTGCAGGCGAACGAGATGGGCCTTCTTCTGGGGGACGTCACCCCACGGCCTGAGGCAGCAGCAAGGGGGCGCAGAGGTGTCTTACTTCAGAGAAGGGAGGCCTCTCTCTCTCAATGGACCCAGATGGACGATCCTGGAGGGCTCGGCCGGGATGAGTTTGCACAGCACGTGATTCTCTGGTCTGAAGTCTTCTCCTTAAACGCAGTGAGAAGGGACCCGACGGTTCTTGGGAAGCTGGGAGGTGGAGGGGGCCTCTTGGGTCCTACACTCTGTACTAATGGCCACCAAAACGGCACCTGCTAACACAGAGTCACAGGAGACATTCACGCCAGCCACAGCTTACACCCACACGTGCGGTGCCACTAATGAGCATCCACCACGTGTCAGGCGTGGCGCGTTCGAGAAGACATCCCTGTCGGGCCAGCAAGGTGGGGTTTCACGCCATGTCCAGGAGAAGCTGGTGTCGGGAGAAGGCTGGCGAGTTCTTCGCAGGCCCGTAGCTTGTCAGAGTCAGAGCTGAATTTTGAATCCAAACCCTCCTGACAACCAACGCTTGGACTTACCAGAACCCTTTGTCTCC
Source organism: Neophocaena asiaeorientalis asiaeorientalis (assembly GCF_003031525.2). Classification (NCBI taxonomy): domain Eukaryota; kingdom Metazoa; phylum Chordata; class Mammalia; order Artiodactyla; family Phocoenidae; genus Neophocaena; species Neophocaena asiaeorientalis. Next base: position 2,404,843 of record NW_020171809.1, on the reverse strand, counting down.
CGAGATCTCAAGCAAATGAATTACCCGACCTGGTCCAAGTTCTGTCTCGGAGAGCAGATTTCCCTGAAATACAGTTTGGATCTCATCACTTCCCACCTCAAATGTTGGCAGGGGCTCCCTTTCTTGGCGGCCCTTTTGGATGGCTGCAGTGACAGATGACCCGGGATGCTGAGGCTGCTCAGGGGCCCAGCCCTTGGCGGGAAGGCTACGTGGCAGAGAGAGGCAGATGGGTGGGACGCGCGTGTCCTCTGGCTCTGAGTGGGTAAGCGAAGCCAGTCACCCAGCTTTTGGGGGCTCAGGCCACTGGACAGACTTTGATTGGTTGGGTGCAAATGATCAAGGCGTCCTGTCCTGGACAACCCAGCCAGCCGAAGGTGCTGCAGCCAGGGGGAGGCGGAGGGAGAGGGGGAGGACCCAAACCAGATCCCATCAACACCACCCAAGGCTGTCTGGGCTGGGTCAGCCATGGGTTCAGCAGAGCTGAGTGCCCTCTGGGAGGGCCTGAGTTGAGATGGGGGAGACCAGTCCTCCCAGCAGGATCCTCCCCAGGAACTGGGAGAGAAGTGGAAACCCCAGTGCATGGTGGGATTCCCGAGTCAGTCACGTGGTAGGAACGAGCATAGCACCCCCCAGGACATGGCATGTGCAGAAAAGGCAGGGGCTGGGTGGTGGGCAGCAGGAGGGAGGAAGTGGCGTGCTAGTGCTACAGAGCGTGGAAGTATGATACTAATTGGCAGACTGTGTTCCAAGCCCTGGCAACCATAAGTAGCTTTTAGATCTGCAACTGAGAATCCAATTTAGTACACGTTCAGGCCGCTCCAAGGTCTGAGAGGTGGTTCCCTTTGCCTAGTACGGGGGCCGGGGTGGCGCTGGTTTAGTGAAACAGTCAAGCCGACAGCTCCGCCATGCCAAGGAGCAGAGACTGGCTCATGGGATCTTCTGGTTCTCGGACTGCAGTTCTCGGGTTGGTTTTTACTAATCGAAGTTATTGGGACGTCCCTATGCTAGCAGGTCCCAGGGAGGCATTATCCCGGGGTGACTTTGCCACCCTCCCAAGCCTCTGTTTCTTTGTCTTCCTCTGTTCGTGTTGGGGACTGGTAGGGGACCGCTTCAGGCCTCTCTGTGGCCGTAGGCTCTTGTTGTGGCCCCCAGGCAGGTCACGCCCTCACTTAGGGAACTGTTCTCACTGGCCATAGCCTGGTCAGGGGAGAGGGAGTGTCTTGGCCGAGCTCTCTGTATATATTCTACACCTATGAGGTCTTCTGTGACCCCCATAGCTGTCCCATGCCCCTCTGCTGCTCAAAGCCACAAATGTCCCCAAACATGAATTTTTTCCGAGGCTCCTCAGGGAAAACCAAGCTCCCTTCCTCTCCAAGGGCCCAGTCCCAAGCCTGAGCTGTGTTTTGGGCTTCTCAACTCTGCATGGAGTTTGCATCAAAGTAATGCTCTCTACTTTATGTCTTCCAGAATTATGGCACCGCTCCCTATTTTCAGTGCTGCAGGAAGTATATTCTTATTTCCACATTTATTTTGTCATTTCAATGGGATTTGTGGTAGAAGATGTAAATACTGTAGCCTGCCATTTTGAACTGGAAGAACAGAGTAAAATTCAAGTGGATTTTGAAATCAGGTAAAATGAATAAAATCCAAGGAACCTCACCAACGCAGATTCTTATAGACCATTCAGCTTACTGGGGGCAGAATAACATTTTGAGATAGGAACCGACTGTATTTGTCTGATTCCCTGTGCCTCCTTCCCCTTTTGTCAGAAGCAGCTGTGGCCTGAGAAAGAGGAGACGCAGCAAAGAGCCAGGTATTTGGTCCTCGATGTTTTGAGCTGCCAGATGGGGTGTTCCTGGGGTACAGGACAACCCTGGCTGCCGTGGCTGTCCTTCCCCACCCAGCTCTGAGTGCTGGACAGGGTCAAGGCCTCAGCCAGCGCTGGGAAGGTGCCCAAGAGCAGAGGGCTCTGACCTGGCGTTTCTACTTCAACAACGTCAAGGCTGTCCTGGCATCAGGAGTGTTGCTTCCAAACCTCTGCTTCTCCCTCCTGGAGCTGGAGACCTGCCGGAGCTGATGGCTCCCGGGAGGTCCTGTCACCACCCTCTGGGTCCACCGTTGGGAAGCTCTCACTTTTTGTTCTTCAAGTGGGTTTGGCAAATCCCCTTGACCTTCCTCAGGAAAACTGGTGGTCCGTGTGAGTCTTAACCCCCAGTGTTTGCTCATTGCAAGGTTTCTGATACCTTCTGATCCGTTTCTGACACCTGCACACGTGGCCCTGGAGTGAGGCTCCTGGCCCGTTGGTATTAGGTGTGTGCGTCCAGGGGAGATACTGACTCCAGGGTGATGGGTGACATGCCAAATAACTTGCCCAAACATACTGACATCTACGACAATCTGCAATTTCCATCAGTATAGGGTCACCAATGCAGCGATTCCAGATATAGATTCCATGACATGGAGGAATTTATCATTTAATAAGGGTGACATTTCAAATAAGTAGGGAACATTGAATACAAGATTTTGGACTATTGGCTATAGCTATAGGGGAAAAAAGTTACCTGAAGACTGGCCTCCCTTTCCATGTCGTACCTCGAATAGATTCCAGCTGGATTAAAGATTAGGTGTAAGAAAAGAAGACTGCAGAACTGCAGAAGGAGATATAGGAGAATGTTTTTGTATTCTTGGGGAGGAGAGGATATTAGGAATGAGATAGAACCAACGGTGGTGTCTCGGAGGTTAAAAGCCACAGAGATTTATTTCCTCCTCGGGCTCCACGTCCCACATAGGTCAGCAGGGTTTCTGCTCCGCCCAGACACTCAGGGACCCAGGCTGCTGAGACGCTACTGTCTGGGATAGTATAGCAGGGGAGAAACACTGGAGAGTCACACACTGGCTATTCTATATTTTGGCCCAGAAGTGACACGCGTCACACCTGCTCAAAGCCTATTGGTCAGAACCAGTCATGTGACCCTGCAAGGGCCTGGGGTAGTGTGTGGAGCAGGTTGAACATTTTTGAAGAGTTCTGCCACAAACTCTATCCTAATACATTAAGACATCAGATGGAATGGATGATTTTGGGGGATGTGTACATCAGCAGAGTTGATCCAAGAAGTAAGAAGTTGAAAGAGACGCATAGGAGGAAATGGAAAAAAGATTCTAAGAATTCCCTGCAAGAACTGCACCCCATCCCAGGTGGTTTTATTGGGAGGATATTGAATGTGTTTCTCGGGGGCGGGGGGGCCAAGGAGAGATGCCCCCAGAATCCACCAGGGGCTGCACGCCATGTGTGGAGTGAACAGAAGTGAAGGTGGCTCTGGAAGCCAGGAGGCAGGAGGCAGGAAGTGCCACAGCATGGCTTTAGTGGAAGGCGCGGATCCCTACCCCTGCCCTCCAGTTATTGCCACTCCAGTGAGGGCGTGCTCCCGGCCCTGCCCCTTCTGTAAACGGAAGCTGATTACCTGGAATTATTCTGTTGTGGTTAATTTTATGTGTTAACTTGTCTGGGCCACAGTGTCCAGATATTTGGTCAGATGTTTCCATGAAGGTGTTTTGGGATGAGATTAACATTTAAATCTGTGGACTTGGGCTTCCCTGGTGGCGCAGTGGTTAAGAATCTGCCTGCCAATGTAGGGGACACGGGTTTGAGCCCTGGTCTGGGAAGATCCCACATGCCGTGGAGCAACTAAGCCCTTGAGCCACAACTACTGAGCCTGCACGTCTGGAGCCTGTGCTCTGCAATGGGAGAGGCCGCGACAGTGAGAGACCCGTGCACCGTGATGAAGAGGGGCCCCCGCTCGCCGCAACTGGAGAAAGCCCTCGCACAGAAACGAAGACCCAACACAGCCAACAATTAAAAAAAAAAAAAAAAATTCTGTGGACTTAATGTGGGTGGGCCTCACCCAATCAGGTGAAGGCCTGGAGAGAACAAAGACTGACTTCCCCTGAGTAAGAAGGAATTCCGCTAGCAGCTGGCCTTTGGGACCCGGACTGTAGATTTGCCCTGGGTCTCCAGCCTGCTGGCCCACCCTGCAGAGTTTGGACTTGCACCTTCACAATTGCTTGAGCCAATTCCTTTAAATAAATCTCTGTCATGTATATCCTGTTGGTTCTGTTTCTCTGGAGAACCTTGACCAATAGAACCATGGTCTACTTGGAGAACACCTTCCCACAGACCATGGGCAACAGGGGAGAGGTGATTCCCCACTAGGAAACTGGAATGCTGTTACAGGCAGGGAGCTTGGGTATTCTGCAGCCAAAGAAAATCTAAAGAGAGCAAAGAGAGATGGACACTTGTGGAGCGTCAGATATAGCATCCTCCTCAGAGGCGTGGCCAGCTTGCAGTTCATTGTATGAAGCTACTGGGATAACAGAAAATAAGGGATGTTATTTACAAATATATATATTTAAAGTTACGAGTCTTTTTGTCAATCCTTGGACATGGACATGATTCAGTCTTTAGCTATCACGCTCGTCTCGGCACCGTTGAAGCTTCATCTCCACGCTGGGGGCGATGGCCCTGAGGCTGTCACAGCTGTGCCCAACGGGGCAGGAGCAGAGCCCACACGTGTGTCTCCCGAAGGTAGAAATGGACCTGATGTTCCCTTACAGGGGAGGGGAGGAGTCCAGGTGCTGGTGAACCAGAGCCACGTGGCTGTTCATGGGAGCAAGGTCTGCAGAAGGTTTTGAAAGGTAAGAGGTTCATTTCAGAGCCTCCCCTATAGCCCGGAGGCATGTGCCTCTTTCACCAGAACAGAGCAGAGGAAATTGTCGATGGACGGCTCTCCCCTGACAGCTGAGCAAACTGAGGCTGCCAGGCTGGGCGCCGGCTTGCTCTTTGATCAAAGGTCCCGGGCTCACTTCTCATTTCCCATCTTCCTGCTCTCAGAACACCACGACCTCTGTACTGTGCCACTGAAGACGGGTAGAAGGGAAGGCGGGTGAATCCAGTGTAAGTCCCTGTTCAGCCTGGATCACTGGGAAAGAGAGGAATGCAGAAAAGGGAAGGGAATGATGGACACGGTGATGATGAACACTGACTTGTGTGCACATTCCACCAGCAGCGATCTATGAGTCAGGGGCTCTTAACATGCCCCAAATTGAAACTGGGTAAATACTGCCACTTTTTGTTTGCCTTGAGGGTTAGCTGTCTGCAGGCATGTTAGGAAACCATGGCAAAGAGCATTCCAGATGCATGTGGTACCTTTGAGTTTATTTATTTGTCTCAATTTATTCCAGTTACATTTGAGCATGGCGTGATTATACATCTCACACTGATTGAAGACCATGGCCTGTGGGCAGGGCAGGAGGCGGGGGAAGGGCTTCCTAGCTCCATCTAATTTAAAGCACCTTTGGCTGAGTGATGCAGTGAAAAGGATGTGGCTAAAACAAATGAAAATCACAGCAGGATCAAAGTACACGCACAAATGCATTCCTTCTGGAAGCAGCTCCTCTTTCCCTTCCACTCTCTCCCCTGGCCCTGTCTTCTTCCTTATTCGAGTCCCAGGGATTCTTCTGTGGCAAAGCTCCAGGACGTCCTCGTGTCCTCCGAGTGCGACCGCAGTTTCATCTGTGACTGATGGGGCGCAGGTACAGCCACCGCGGGCTTGAAGGAGCTCCGGGGGCCTTCCTGATCTCACGGTGGACACGTGAAGCGTGACGTCAATCAGCCCTTCCTCTGAGCAGTTCAGAGACAGTCAGAGACGTTGGGAGGCACTTGTCTGAAGCACAGCTGGAGGAGTCCACGATGTGATCCGCAACCCCCGGCCTCCACCCCCCTCTCCAGTGCAACTGCGCCACTGCTGTGCAGGATTTCATGTGGGAACCGTGGGGAGCAACGGGAGCCCAGTATGGCCCAGTCCTGCCACACTTCACATGCTGACGACAGAGGCTCGGAGGACACTCCCACTCAGGGTCACACGGGAAGCACATCCGGCCTGGAGGCAGGGGGTTGCTCAGACTTCCTGGTTCCGGTGACAACTCAAAGGGGCGCAACACACGAGGTGAGCCTTAGCCCCACCCCCACAAATGACACATCACACACACACACGAACCACACATACTACACACACCCCACACATACACACACACACTACATACACACCCATACATACGCTCCACACACCACACGCACACACACCACACACCCCTTCCCTCGGCCTGCCTGTGGGCGCTTCTCCTGGCACAGCCTGTGGTCGAGAGGAGCCCTGGCAGCCCCACCCACGTCACCGCTCACAATCTGAAAGAGACTCTCTCCTGGTCGCACGGATCTAACCTAAGGGCAGGACCTGACTGGCCCTGCCTGGTCACATGCCCAGCCCTGCACCAATCACTGCACATGGGAAGATGGAGCTCTGTGATTGGCCCAGGGAGATCACGTGCTTACCCTGATGCGATGAGGGGCCTGTGATTGACAGTGCCAGCAAAACTGTGAGTGTGTGTGTGTGGTGTGTGAGCGTGTGTGGTGTGTGTGTGTGTGTGATGTGTGGTGTGTGAGCGTGTGTGTGGTGTACGTGTGTGTTGTGTGTGTGATGCGTGTGGTGTGTGAGCATGCATGTGGTGTGTGTGTATGTGGTAGATGGTGTGTGCTGTGTGTGTTTCTCATTTAGCGAGGGGCTCTGGGTGGAGCACAGCCCTGGCCGAGTGTCCGGGAGGTTCTTTCCTGCGGTGCCGTCCGGTGGGTGGGCGTGGAGCCCTGGCTGAGGAGATGTCACGGATGGCCTCTGATGAAAGGGATCGGGGCCAGCGTGCTGGGGAGGCAGCTCATCTTGTCACGCTCGTGTGCAGTTCTGAATCCCCGAGGCAGGGAGATTTATCAGTGTTTCCTGCACTTATTGGTCCAAGAAGACCTCTCTTTCCTCTCGAGCAGTAGAAAGGAAAATGAAGCTTTAGGATAATTTAAACTGGAATCCAGGAAGCCCTGTCATCTTCCAGATACAAATCAGCAATCTGCTCGGGCATTTTGGGGCAGATTCCCTCCCCAGCACATGTCCTGCCCAATCATTTTCGACCAAGCTACCAGCACCTGACCCTGAGTGTGAACTCTCAGCCACTGTGACTTTGTTTGTGCTGTCCCCTCTGTCTGGAGTGCCCATCTCCCCAACATCACTGACTATTCTTCTGGGCAGCCCTGGCCTTTGAAACTGGGGTGGCCTTCCCTACCTGCTCACAATACACTGGGGAGGTACACCTCGTGTACCAGGGAGTTCCCTGCATGCTCGAGCCCCACTGTGTGCAGAGCATCCCCTGCATCCTCCATCATCACTGTGCACCAGAGCACCCCCTGTACCCACCATCACCTCGTTTCTTCTAACACCCCCAATCTCAGATTCTGCGGTTGCAGCAGAAAGAATAATCCACAACTTGGTGAGATCAGTTGTTGGTCTTACTGTGTCTGGAATGGGATCCGAAAATTTCCTGAAATCCTTGTAGTTTTGGCAAAACAATGCTGAACAAAGTATTTGACATGGGACCTGTGCAAAAAGATTCCAGAACAAAAAGAAAGATAGAACATATCATACAACAAATAAAGAAGATGGTTTAAAAGTTTATCCAGAAAAAAAATTTAGAGAGATATTCAATACCTTGCATACACAAGACAAATAAAGAAAATATGGACTTTTAAGAAAGAGATGAAATATGAGATGAAAAGATGCTTGAGAGCTGATAAAGGAAAGATGATAAACCAATAGGCAGTGGGAGAATTTAAGTTATTATTAGAGCAACAAGGACTGGAATTACTACTCTAGACAAAATTACCAGTGGGAATACAAAACACAAACAGAAACAAAAAGCTCTGAGATTAAGGAATCAAGAGCTGCTGGTCGGTATGAACAGCCAGCAACGGGATGCAATGTGAGGAGAACTGGTTGTGTGAAAAGGGGACCAGACCAAAAGAGCGGGAATAATACTTTGAAGCTGTAATAGGAGAACATTTTCTGTGACTGAAGAAGACAAAAATCTACATTTTAACAAATTTTAGGGTGTCCGAGAGAACATTATTAATTCCATCTGGTGCCAGGTGAAGCCCCTACCTGTCCAGGATGAGGATTAGAGTCTCGGGGATCCAGGAATAACACGAGTTACTTAGAAAGGGAATCCGGGAGGCTGGCATCAGTGTTCTCTCGAGGCCGGATGACAAAAGATAATAGGTCAATATCCACAGGTTTTGAGGGTAAGCATCTGTGAAACCAAGATATTTCCCCTGCCCATCCCCAGCTTGTGTAATGGCACCGGAAGACATTACCCCCCCACAGGAGGACTCATGTCCCGTGCGCCTGCTGTCTCAAAGAAACAATTCTACTGCTATTGCCAGGAGTTGAAGGTCTGTTCTAACCAACTAAAAGAGACTCAAGGCATCCACTGAAAATGTGGATTGGGGAAGGAGAGGGCAGGCAGGTGGTGAGCACAGACTCCATTTAAACTTCACCTTAAGTCTGAATAACGGTAGTATGCTTCACATCAGAACATAAACGTTGTCTGGACTCCTAATCTAATCATGTCTCCACATGGCTGATGGAGATTGTCAGAGGCCACCAAGTGTAAGACACATCTTGATCTCAGAGAGGCTGAGAAAGAAAAAGCATTTCAGAATGGAAATGGACTACACGTCTCTTTGTAGGACTTGTCACGAAACAGTTCGCTTCTCTTCCAGACTGCAATCTTTCTGAGCTTGGGTATGGGGCTGATTTAGTTTTGTCTATTGCTGTGCCACCAGCAATAGCAGAGCCTGGCACTTAGTAGGTGATCAATAAGTGTTTGCTGAAAAATACGAATAATTATTAGAAGATAAAAATAGCATCTTAACTCAAATGGTTAGATAAAATTCTCAGAGCACACCACCCAAAAATAGGTGAATGGGGGAAGTGGGGAAAGTGTACTTATACTAATTTCTTCATATTATTTTGTTTCTGAAGATCATACACTCAGAAATACAGGTTGAGGTCGTCTATTTAAAGGCGTAAAAACAATGACAGCTAAAACAACCACGCTAGATTATATTCTTGCAAACTGTAAGAGAAGACAGAAGATAGGAGAAAGTAAACAACGTAGCAATAAATAAAACAATGCAAGGAGACTGCTAGGAAGCATGTAAAACTGGAGATCTAGATACATCCCATCTCCTAAAGTAAGACCAAATGTATCCATTATATTATAAAAGTAACCTTTAAGAAAAAGAGTCTCAAGGTGGCACATAGAACAAACCAGTTGTATATTAGCTCTCAGAAAGCTGGACATAGATTAATAAGAATGTTTGTAAGTAAATGAAAAAGAAAATAAAAACAGAAGTAAAGTAGGGCTCTCACACTACTCTAGAAAAATTGCGTCAAAGCAGGAATATTAAACTGCATGAAGAGGGTTTCTTTTCATTGATGAAGGGATCAGTCCACAATCAAGTTATGCATTTTCACAAAACTGTATATAATATATAATGCAATAGCAATATTTATTTGAAAAAGGATCAGAAATACAAGAACTTTTCACACATGCAGTTGTGGGAGAAACTCTGCCAGTTGCCTCTCAGGTCTTGCTAGATTATGTGGACAAAAGGAAAGTGGGCTTAAGGGTGTTCACTGCACCACACCATTCAGAGTGCAGGTGATGACACGTGAAATTCTTTCCCCCAAATCAAGTTAAATTCAATGGAAACATCCACCAGCCAAGATGGGTGGCAAGTCTGATATGAGATTTTTGAAAAACTGAAGCCTCACCCCCTTGAATCTTACACGGGAAGCCCTCTGGGTCACAGGGGAGAGAGCCCTGGTCCTCTGTCCATTGGCTTCTGCAGCTGTGCCCTGCCCAGGCCACGTCCGTCTACCTGAAGTCTGCCAGCTCCAGCTATGGGTCTGAGGCCTTGCGTACACTGTGCCACAGGCTGCCCACAGCCCTTCTTTGTTCCTCTGCTTCTGGGTGCCGGTGAGGGCCTGTGTGTTAACTTGGGGTGTGGGCAGTGGCAGTGCCCCTTCTCCCTCTAAAGCAAAGCTTTCTTGCCTCTCCCTTCCATTCTCAGGGGGGATGACAGCCCAGTGGGAATTTTGTGGTCTAGGTAGGCAGGCTCAGAACCCAGACCCACCAAAAGGAGCTTGATATTTATTTACAAAGGCAATATCTGGGTTTCCCTTCCCCGCAATGGGCAGTGCCCCTACTAACTTGAGAGAAGTCCCTCCTTGCTGCCACCTCCTACCCTGCATTGATTTAAGTGAATAATGTACGATGGATCTAAAAGTCTACATTGTAACTGTACCCTGAAGATGTCGAATGACCCTTGTTTTATGTGTCCTTGGATCAGCGATAAATCCTAAATGACAGAAATAGCACGGACGGTGCTCTCCAACTGCAGAGAATGAAAATACAAATTAAAGGACAAATTAGAAACAGACAGAAGACCAACTTCTTGCAAAATTTAAACAATCATCTGATGGATAAAAGAGAGAAATCAAATCAGCAATGACAAAATATTTAGAAAAGAATGGAAGAGAAAAAGTTATGTTAGAGCTTATTGGATGTAGCTGGAACTATACTGAGAAAATAAGTTTATAATTTAAAAATTGTCAGAGGGAATTAAGAAATTTCAAGAGAAAAAAACCCAAGGAAAGCAGAAGAAAGGACTACAGATAACAGCAGAAGTAACTCATTAGAAAACAGAAACAATAGAATTGATAAACGGAGGTCAAGAGATCACTCTATAGAAAAAGAAAAGGGAATAAGCTACTAGCTAATCAAGAAAAATGTAAGAAAAACATGAATATATTACATGAAAATAGCCTCAGAGAAACCAGTATTTGAAGAGAATAATTCTTACAACTCTATGCTGAAAGAGTTTGAAAATGTGGCCAAAGAGATTAATTTTCTAGAAAAGTATATATCATTAAAATTAATTGAAGAAGTGCTAGAATATTTAAATGTGCCAAAATCTATACAAAATATTTGAGAAAGTTGGAAGAGTTGCAGCAACTTAGTGTAGCTTTGTGTGTGTGTGGTGTACGTGTGTGTGATTGTGGAGTGTGTGTGTGTATATATGTGTATGTGTGCTATATATATGTGTGTGTGAGTGCAGGTGTATGTGTGTAGTGTGTATGTGTGTGAGTGTGTGTGGGGGGTGGGTAAGAGTGTGGGTGCTTTAGCCTCCTGTAATCTCCCTCAGGCTTCCTAACTCCTTCAAGTACAAATGATGGTGATGTTGATGATGATGGTGATGATGGTGATGATGATGGTGGTGATGGTGATGATGGTGATGGTGATGATGGTGATGATGGTGATGATGGTGATGGTGATGATGATGGTGGTGGTGATGATGGTGATGATGATGGTGATGATGGTGATGATGGTGATGGTGATGATGATGGTGATGATGGTGATGATGGTGATGATGATGGTGATGGTGATGGTGATGATGGTGATGATGATGGTGGTGATGGTGATGATGGTGATGATGGTGATGATGGTGATGATGGTGATGATGATGGTGATGATGGTGATGATGGTGGTGATGGTGATGATGGTGATGATGGTGATGATGATGGTGATGATGGTGATGACGATGGTGGTGGTGATGATGGTGATGGTGATGATGGTGATGATGTGGTGATGATGGTGGTGGTGGTGGTGGAGGTTAAGTCCTAGGTCTTTTGGGGATGGCCATGCTTTGTTGGTGGCTGAGTTGGCTAACTGCCCCCGTTGCCCTCCTTGCCATGCAGGATGGAGCTGGGTTGCAGTGTTGCAGGAGTGTGGCAGGAGGCTGCCCTGTGGGATGCCAGGGCTTCCTGCTCTCTGACTTTGGGCAGGGTTGACAGTTGGAGGGAGAGTAGAGGGGCAGAAGGTGAGGGAGGCCACCCCTACCCGACGTGCGGCTGTCATCCGGATGCCCCCTCCTACTGATGGTCTCGGTCTTGGCTCTTCCCTTCCAGGAAGGACCGTGGCCCAGCAGCAGGGCGTGGTCAGCAGCCTTCGGGGTCTGTCCCTGGTGGAGACCCATCTTGTCTGGTCAAGTTCTTGGTGACTGAGAGGCTGGCATGGAGGCTTGTCTCATGGCCACCCCTTGCTCTTGAGCTCCCCACAGGGCTGGCTGAGGCTGCAGTGGGCCTGTAACAGCTGGATTTCACCTCTGTCATCTGCCTCCTTTACAAACACCTGGCACCTCAACTTCATCTCAGCTTCTGCTCCTGCAGACCCCAGCCTGGAAGCCGGCTCCCTCTCTCCAGGTCCCATGAGCTATCCCCACGCCCCTTTCAGGACTAGGGTGGCATCTCCCTGTGGTTGTTCGAATAATGTGGAACACTGCTACCTCTACTGCTTCCTTTAAAAGTTCTGCTTGTATTTTTGTAAATCGTTCCATAAAAAGTGCTCCTCAGATTACTCAATCGGAGATGTCCTCTGTTACCTGCTAGGATCCTGTCTGGCATACAATCTAAATAGAGCATACACCAAAAAAAACCAGGTGCGCTTGCTGAGCAAAATCTGCTTCAGGACCATTTCCCTAGGCAACCTCCTTCCCCACCCTGATTGCTGCCCTCAGACCACCCTCTGTAGAAATTCTGGAGCTGTCCCTGTTGACAGAGGACTTGTGGTTAAAGACGCAGGACTGCGCTGCCCCTTCTGAAATCCCGCTAAGTGAGGACCGGTGAGGAGAGAAGAAAGGAAAAGGGACATTGGCGCACGAGAGACATTAAGAACATTGCGAAGCTGGAAAGTGAACGGATAAGTGGTGAGTGGTCAGCAGACGGGAGAGTATCCGTTTGAGTTTCCGCTGGGTGGGAAGCAAGGCCATTCAGGCAGCTGAACCTCGGGGTCCCGGGTGCGGAAGGCTGGTGGCCCAGGATGTGTTGGGAGGGGGACTGGGTGATGGTGGGACAGAAGCAGCAGGAAGATCCCTGCCCAGCCCCCTCACCGACAGTCACAGCGAAGGCGTGCTGAGGAGGTGACACCAGGGCTGGGGCCGTTATGTCAAGCTGGCACGATGAGTGGTGAGAGGCCCCGGCCCCTAATGCTTGTGGCCAGGCTTTGGCCCCACAGGTGTGGCTGCAATGCCCGGATGTCCTGACAGCCACCCAGGACAGCCTTAAACTCGGCAGGAGAGTCAGCCCCTCTCACTGCGTACAGGCCCCAATGTCCCACATCAGGCAGGTCTCAGGGGATGCTTGGCCCTTGGTTCTGCTCTGAGGCCCCCAAGCAGGAGTCAAGCATGGGTTGGCGCTTTCTTCTTGTCTCTCTTTTTATTCCCCACCACCCTTCCTTCCTTCCCCCTTTTTAAAAAGAAGCAGGCGGGGAGGGGCCCTAGGGGAGAAAGGGAGAAGGTCACTCCAAGTGTCTTGGTAAAGACATGGTGTGGACTCCCGTGCCCAGTGCACCCACAGCCCTCTGCTGCCCCACGCAGCAGCAACAGGAGAGAGAAAGGGCCTCTGGACAAGGACCAGTCCTGGTTCATTTGGAGAAAGGGAGGCCATTTAAACTGTTCCCAGCACTGTCTAGCAGCTCTGACAGGGCTGCAGTTTATGTCCTTAGATAGTTTCTTCACGTACTATAGTCCTGAATGGCTAACTCAGCTCCGGGTGCTCACAGAGCAGGAAGGACTCTTGGAACATCGGCGGCCCCTGAATCGTACATTGACTTCCTAAAAATGGTCTTTGGGGTGGCGGGGGGCGGCCAGCAGCAGAATGGTGGGTGGGAGGAGAGCCCAAATGAATGTGTGCTTCACAAACAGCGTCTCTGTGATGCTCTGGGTAACTGCTGATTTGTGAGCAGCTGCAAAGTAAGAGACCCTGCCATGCGGAGACGGTATCCTTAATCTGCGCCCCCCTGACCACAGAGCTGCCACATGTGCACCAGTGGCTCTGGGTCAGGAAGAAGGTGGTCAGCAGCAGGGAGACCCCAGGGAGGGCGTTCTGTCTGGGGGCAGGGAGGCGGCTTCCTGATGGGGCAGGGGTGGCCCTCAGGCACAGGGACGCCTGGGAGGGGAGCTGGGTCACCAGCTTGTCCTGGTGTGTCCGGAATTTTATTGTTTTTAAAACCGAACGTCTTGCATTTGGGGGACCCCCAGTCCCAGGTCATGGGGATGAGTCGGTCACCCTGGAGCTGGTGGGGTGGTGACAGCGGAGTGGCTGCCCCAGGTGTGTGTGGGGTGCGGGCTGGGCTGGGCTTCTAGAAGGGGAAGGACAGGTCAGGGTGGGTCCCTGAGGGCTCCCGCTCGAACTTGACGCATTAGACTCCAAGTGAGTAAGGTTCAGAGCTGCCCTGTTCAGCTTGGTGTAGAATTGGCACTTTGAACGCAAAGGACGTGCATTTAAAGTTACACCTTAAGGTCCTGTTTCTGGCGTTTCGTAGCTCGTCCAGCTTTGTGCAGCTTGCCTGGGGGCTGGGCTCTGTGCTGGGGGCAGGGGCCTGGCACATGCCCGGCTCTGCCCTCCTCCTCTGTGAGAAGCGGGGGCAGGTTCACCTCTCTGGACCTCAGTTCCCTCCTGTGTAAGGTGGGCCTGGATTCTGCACACAAAGGTGCTGTCCAGAGCAGCCCTTTCTGACTGTCGCCTGGGCCCCCTCTCTGGCCCCGGCTGGGGTCATTAGGCCCACACATGCCGGGCTCCGGTGTGTGGCCGGGCCCGGCACAGGGCAGCTTGGTGGCCTGTCTGGCCTCCGTCCCACCTGCCTCCTTCCCTTTGTCCAAGCTGCTTCCTCAACACCTCGTCCAAGAACCGGCGGAACTGACCGCCTTCTTGCCTCTTGTCCTGGCTGGCCTCGGTTCCCTGTTTGTCCCCTCACGGAGTGAGATCCTTCCCGGGGCCCTTCCTCTCCCCTCCCGTGACCTGTCGTCTCGGGGGAAACTGTTCCATCTCCAGGTGAGGCAAGCACGTTTTTCTCAAGAACTATTAACCTACAGAGAAAAAAAATGTTGAGGATGGTAGAAATAAGGTGAAGTTAATTTAGGGTTTAGCTATACTTTTAGAGATGATCTCAAGTGTTTTTCTCGTCTGTTTTTCAAATTAAGAACTGGAGGCATTAAAATAATCTCCAGTGTTATCCGGTGGGGTGGTCAGGGCCAGGCCTGTTGTATAAGCCACTCTGCGTGGCGGCTATCCAGAGATACCACAGCGCCCTGCGAGAAGGGGCTTTGAGGTTTGGTTCCAGCTGCATTGGGAGGCGGTGAGGGACACTCAGCACCCAGCATCACCTCTGGGCGCCCCGGCTGCTGGGAAACAAACCAGGGTGGGAACGAGAACGTCCCTGGGTCAGCACCGCCAGCAGGGGGACCGCGCAGAGCACACACGCCTGCTGGCGCTTAAATCCATTACGCTAAGTGCTTCGGGCTTTATATGCTGTGGAACTCTCAGTCCGGCAAAAATCCCTTTTACTAATTCACTGTTAAAACCATTTGCCTTTCGACTGCTTGCATATGTGATTCCTGAAATACGTCTTTGCTAATTGTGCAGGATAGTGAGAGTCAGCAGAGCTCTCTCCCCTCCAGGCCGGTTGCCCCGTCATAAAGCTGCCACGGTGGCTTTGCGGTGGCTCACGAGGGCGGAGGGCGGAGGGCTCACCCACCTCCACTGCTCGGGGACCACCTGCTTGGGGGCGAGGCGACTCCAGCCCCCCTGCGAGCCTGGAGGGTCAGAAGCCTCAAAGTGTCCACAGGAAGTGGTAGGGAGGGGTCCCCGAACGTGTGAGCATTTCTCCTGACAGTGGAGGGGCCCCTTGGAAGAGGGGAAAGGGGGGACAAGAGGGGGTGGGCTGCACCTTTGCCACTTCGACCTGTAGCAGCGCCCTGGTCCCTGAAATCCTCCTGGGGCTGAAGAGATGGCGCCCTCAGGCTACGAGGTGTCGGGCCAGCCACATCCCCCACGAGCCAGTGGGCCCCCAAGGCAGCAGACGCCACCTAGTGAGCCCTTCACGCTCCTGGTGGCTGAAGGCGCACCCCTGGCATTACCACACTGGGATAAATGTTATCGGGCCTGGGTACACAATTTGTGGGACCCAGGGCAAAATCAAAGTGTGGGCCCTTTGTTCAAAACGTCTTCAGGCTCTCATGACAGGGACAACAGGGCATTATACCAAGCGCAGGCCTTCTGAGCAAGGGGCCCGGGGTGGCTGCCCAGGTAGCACATCTGGTGTCACTGTCATCTTCCACCTCCTCCCACCTGCCCAGTTTTTAGGTTAAGAAACAGGCGTGGAGAGGTCCTGGTCCCACTGCTGTTGGTATCAGAGCTGGGCCTGGAACCCAGGCATCTGACTGCGGAGTAGACCCTGGGGTCTCCCCACACCCCCAGCCATGAGGTCGTTGGGGTATTCTCAGGAAACATAGGGGGCCTGAGCATCTGTCACCCCCAGGAGACACCAGTATGCTTCCCCCACTGTCCCTTCTCCTTCCATCGCACGACCGCGCTGGGAGATGTCACCTGCCGGGCTCAGAGGGCAGTGCACTAATGCAGCGTTCGGCTGTTACTGACTGGGTGCCTTCCCGGTGCCAGACCCTGCGGGGAGCTGGGGACGCGGCTGTGAGGAGGGTGGACGTGCTCCCTGTGCCGAGGAGCTCCGGTCTCGGAGGGAGACAGACATCACTCAAGGGCTTACAGAGTTATTTACTCATGGTTGTGAAAGAGCTGGGAAGGGTCCAAGGGACAGCGGGCACGTGGTGATGCTCTCTGGAGCCTGGCTGCAGGGAGAAGGGCATCCTGGGGAAGGGGAGGACAAGCACAGGGGGCTTGAGGGAAGGCTGTCAAGGGACAAGGTGCCTGGTGCGGTCCAGGAGGTGACGGAAGGCCAGAGTGGCAGGGGGTGGGCGAGGGAGGGGCTCAGGGTGGTGACATGAAACAGGTGTGGCTGGCAGGGGCCAGGGTGTGAAGGCCCTGGTGAGAGTGTTTCATTTTTTTCTTGGAAATGAAAAATGAAGAACAATGGACAGAAGATGCCCTGATTGCATCCGTGTTTTCTGAGTCTCCTGCTGGCCGCAGTGTGCAGGCGGGATGGAGTGGGCTAAGTGGGACGCCAGGAGACCCAGGAGAAGGCTACTGCACCAGCGTAAAGCTTGGTGGACACCAAGAGGGGCACACAGAGCCCTCAGACAGCGTAGGGGAGCAAACACCAGTCCAGGTCAATCCCTGCTTCCGGGACGAATAAACGGGGGGAAAATCCAACAGGGGACCTATGATATGAACTGGCAACTCCTACGACCTTGAAGACAAGGAGAAGACAAGCTTCTCTGAAAACACCGTGTCTCCTTTAGTTGCTGTTACCTTGGATTCTACCTGGAGGGCATGTATTCCATTTTAATTTTAATATCAGTTGCCACTTTGCTTCCTGAAAGCACCGGGACTCTTCACATTGCCACCAGCAGTGTATGGAGACCCCTTTCTCCATATCGCTACCATGAATATGTATTACGGATTTTTTAATTTTTAAGTTTTTTGGGGGCTGATGGGTGTAGTGATGTCTCTCTGTTGCTCTAATCGGCTTTCCCTGACTTCTAGTGATCGTGAGTGCCTTCTCAGGTGTGTGATGGACATTTATTCCGATTCCTTTCTCTTACCTGTTTATATCTCTTGTCCATTTTTCTATTGGGTATTTGGGTCTTTCTTGTGAGTTCACCCTCACTGTATATTTTGGGCACTTACACTTTACAGGTCATCTCTGTTAAAAATATATTTTGTACATTTCTTCTTTTCTATTTTTTGTGAGATCTTTTGCCATATACATTTTTTTTAAGTAAACAAAGTACACATAAATACAGAAAAGTATATACATTATAAGTGTTCAGCTTGGTGAATTTTGACAAAGTGAACAGGCCTGTGTAATCATCACCAAATCAGGATTAGAATGGTACAGAACACCTCACCCCCCTTCGCCACATCCAGAGATTAACGCCCAGAAGGAACCTCCGCCCTCATTCCCAGCCTCACAGATGAGTTTCTGCCTGCTTTGGAGCTTTCTATAAATGGATCCATACTGCCTGTACTCTCTTCTGATGATGAAATTTAGAAAATGCAGTAAACTATAAAGAAGAAAACATGCGTTAATGTGGTTTAATATATTTTTAATATAATTTTTTGGCCATTTCCATGTTTTTCTTCTGTGAATTTCCTGTGAGGTCTTTGCCTCTTTTTTTTCTATTGGAAGCTTGCCTTTTAAAAAATGTGTTAAAACACCCTTTTCTAGAGTAAGATATTAACTCTTTGTCATCTTTGTTACCCATATTTTTTCTTGATTTGTCATTTGCTTAAGCTTATCACTTGAGGTACAGACCCTCTTACATTTTAGGTAATTTTTCCTCTGCTATTTGTTTTCATACTTGATAAGATCTTACTTACCAGTGAAGTCAGTAAAATATTCAACTATATTTTCTAAAACATTGTCATGGTTTCTTTTTATGTTTAGCTTTTCCATCTATTTGGAATTTATTTTGGGATATGGCTTGGAGTGAGGCTCTAGCTTAAAGTTTTTCCCATTGAGTCAGTTTTTCAAACACCATTAGTTGAGTGTTCATCCCCTCTCTAGCCATCTGTATAGCGGCCATGGCTCACGGGCCCAGCCGCTCTGCGGCATGTGGGATCTTCCCGGACTGGGGCACGAACACTTGTCCCCTGCATCGGCAGGCGGACTGTCAACCACTGCACCACCAGGGAAGCCCTGTAATGCTTCTTTGATCGTGTATTAAATTTTACTAATAGGGTCTTTTTCAGGTGTATCTTATACCCACCATTGGTCTATTGATCTTTGCACCCTTAAGTTACTGTTTTTATTGTTGTAACTTTCTCATGTGTTTTAATATCCCAAATGGCAAGTAACCCTCACTGCTCCTTTTTCCCCAAAGTCTTAGGTATTCTTATCAGTTTATTCTTTCAGGTAATCTTTGGCATCTTTCAGTTGAATTTTGGGGGTGGCATTAAACTCATGAAAATTTGGGAAAATCTAACTTATTTAAAAATGTAATTTACACTTAGAAGCACAGTGTGTCTTCCCATATTTTTTCCTTCTCCTTCACATCTTCCTTAAGTGAATCACGATTGTTGTTTACTGCTACATTTCTCCCACTGGTGACCCGTCAGTACTCTGGGGGCAGAGGCAAGATCGTCCAAGATGCTTTTATCCTCAGGAATGAACACAACACTGGGTGTGTTGCTGGGCTCATACAAACCTCCCCTGAGGACACACGTAGGCACATACTAGAAACTGGCGTCCTGAGCTGTCCCACTGTCCCTCTGTCCCTCTGGGGAGGCTGGGCGTTTCCACCTGGTGAGGGAGTCCTTTGTTTCCCCGGCTTTCAGGAGGCACCTACCTGAGCTCTGTGGGCTGCCTGGAGCCCACCCAGGGGTGAGGGGAGGCTCTGGGCCCACCGCAGCCAGCAGAGCTCCACAGTAATTTATTCTATAAATTAGGTTGCTGCGTAAGATTTCATTTTACAAATGATGCCTCTGCTTATAAATATTTGAAATCGCATACCTTAGTGCAAAAGACTCAACATTTAGTAATGAGATTAAGACCCCAGATCCAGGAAGGGAGATATGTACAATCTGGAAATTCTTCTGGCAACCCCGGCTTCTACCACGTGGGTGGCCCTAGGATCCCCTTACACATAAAACCTCAGCGCCCTTGAGCTCTTTGAAAGGGAAGTGGGGGTGATGTAAGTGGAAGTGATCGTGAAGTGTCTCTTGTTCCCCTGGAACATTCCAGTGGAGCAGTCTCCTGTTGGTAAGGAAGAGGGTGAGGATAGCTCTGATGGATGGGTGGTCTGGACAACATGAGGTCACCCAGAGTCTCCCCCGCCAGCGATGGAGGTGGAAGAAGTGTCTTCACCTCTGCAGAAGCAGCAAATGAGAAGATCCTCTTTTTTAAAATGTTTATTTTATTTATTTATTTTTGGCTGCGTTGGGTCTTCGATGCTGCGCGCAGGCTTTCTCTAGTTGCGGCGAGCGGGGGCTGCTCTTTGTTGTGGTGCGTGGGCTTCTCACTGCAGTGGCTTCTCCTGTTGCGGAGCACGGGCTCTAGGCAAGC
This sequence comes from Neophocaena asiaeorientalis asiaeorientalis, assembly GCF_003031525.2. Classification (NCBI taxonomy): domain Eukaryota; kingdom Metazoa; phylum Chordata; class Mammalia; order Artiodactyla; family Phocoenidae; genus Neophocaena; species Neophocaena asiaeorientalis. Next base: position 2,384,869 of record NW_020171809.1, on the reverse strand, counting down.
AGGCTTCAGCAGTTGTGGCTCGCGGGCTCTAGAGCGCAGGCTCAGTAGTTGTGGCACGTGGGCTCAGTAGTTGTGGCTCGCGGGCTCTAGAGTGCAGGCTCAGTAGTTGTGGCGCACGGGCTTAGTTGCTCTGCGGCATGTGGGATCTTCCCGGACCAGGGCTCGAACCCATGTCCCCTGCATCGGCAGGTGGATTCTTAACCACTGTGTCACCAGGGAAGCCCAGATCCTCTTTTTCTGATGGCTTCAGAGAGCATGTGTGTGTTTCCTGGAGAGAGGGGCAAGTTCACAACAAGAACCCAATCCTTTTTCCTTCCACCAAAAGAATTTTCATTCTTTATCTGCTATTGGGGCCGAGTTCATTTCCGGCAACACGAGATCGGCAAGCCCAAGGGTCTTTGATGGGTCTTGCTTTTGAAAGGAAAGCAGCCCTTTCCTCTCTCTTCGCTTCAGCCCTGATAGGAGCTGGCTGTTCCCTCTTATGAATCCTCCAGAGAAATGGAAATAGCAGCCCCAAGTCTTAAAACAAAGCCCTTTGATCTAAATGTTGCAGGAAATAAAACACCTTTACAGTTATGGAGTCCAGACAGGGATGCATTTCCAGGGGTCCCTGAGCGGTGCTTCTGCCTTCGCTTGTCAGGGCAGCATCCCCAATCCTGACTGACACGGCGAGTCTTCTCGTGCAGCCTGGCTCTCCTCCCTGTGCACAGACATCTGTGAGTGATTCCATGGGCGATGTGCACCCTCGCGGCCCATGCCCCTTTTATATCCTATCACTTATCGCCAGGACGATTGCTGCAGCCTCTGAGGCCTCCCCCACCCCGGCCTCTTCCTGCTCAGATCCGTCCTCCCCCGCACAACAGACACACTGTCTGAAATCCGTGTGAAGTGTAGACGCTGCCGGAATCAGCTGCGGAAAGACAGCCGGAGCAGGGGCTGCTTGCCAGGGGCTGGCCTCTGGGTACCGGGAGCCGAGCTATTCTGATTAGGGCTCATCCAGCATGGTGTTCTGTCCACATGGAAACAGAATTCTGTACAAGGTGCCCCCCAGCCCCAGCCCCGGGCATCTCTACTGGTCAGGTAGCAGGTACCTGGCTGGCACGGGCGGACCTGTGTCTCCCCACCGCACCAAGTTCACGTGTGGAAGCCCTAACCCCCAGTACCTCGGAATGTGCCCTTATGAGAAGAGGGGATGAGGACACAGACACACACAGAGGGAGGACAGCCATGTACACCGCAAGGAGGGAGCCCTCACAAGAAACCCGGTCTTGATCTCAGCCTCCAGGCTCCAGAAGTGTGAGGAGACAGATTTCTGTTGTTTAAGCTGCCTGGTCTGTGGTTCTTTTTTAAGACGGCCCGCACTGACTAACGCCCCGGTCAACTAGCCCTCGAGAAGTTCCTTAACTTTCTGAATGTGTACAAAGGATTCGCTCAGGTCTCCTGAACCCTCCCATTCCTGGGGAATGTGTGTACAGCAGTTTACAAGGATTATGGCACGAACTCCACAGCCCGTGGAGCTGTCTGGACGCCTCTAACAAACAGGCTCTGAGGGGTGAACCTCGGAGGTTTGATTAGCTGGTCTGGGGGGCGGCCTGGGCTTCGGGCTTTCACCAGCTCCCAGGTGGAACACGACTGATGTTTCATCCGGGGCCGGGTGGAGGGCGGATGCTCTGGAGGACATTGCCTGTGTTGTGCGCCAGTTCCCAGGTCTCCCCGTCGGGAGCCCGCTGTCCCCACAGGGGTGACCGGGACCTGTCTGCCAGCTGGACACTGTCCTCCATGCGGCCAGACCTCCCCGGCGGCCTGTGTCTGCGAGGGGCTCTGCAAGGGGACTGAAAACGCTTGTTGGCTGGAAGACTCATTTCCCCTGCTGCGGGAACAGTGTTCTCACAGGCCACACACGCAAAGTTTAAAAAGTAACCACTTTATTGGGTGTCTCCAGTTTGTGAAAGATTCATTGAGCTCCACACTTACAGCCGGCGCCCTTCTCTGTCTGTATAGTGCACTTTAATAGAAGGTTTCCAAAGGTAATTATTATTTCTCTGTAACCAAGCGTATTTTTGGAATCAAGGCTCCACGGAGCCTGGTAACTGAAATGTAACCAAATGTCTTCCAGATTGACCCCAGTGTTTAAACCTTCAGTTCAGGGGTCCCCCCGAGTCTCCCCAGGCCGGGTCTCAGCTTGGCAGGGACAGGGGTGGGGAGAGGGGTCCCTCGGACCCTCCGTGTCTCTGCTAGCCTCCCTCTACTGGCGGGCATCGGGCATGGATCCCAGCTAGGCTGTCATCTTGCCGGGAGCCCGGGTTCTGGCACTACCTGTAAATAAATCCCAGCCTGGGGGCAGGGGTGGCAGGTCTCTGCATCCCCGGCTGGGATGGGACAAGGTGCGGTGTGAGAGCCTTGGAACGTGGCTAAGTGCCAGCTGCCTGGGAAGCTCCTGCTGAGGGGAAGGCGGCGAAGACGTGGTGGGTGGACCAGGTGGAGCTGAGGGCCACGGTGACGGCCAGCACAGCACAGGGACACCAGGGGTCCCCACGGAGAGCGTGCGGACAACCGTCAGAGGGGGGCACCGGTGCGGGTTTCCGCAGCCCCTCACCATCCTCTCCTCCCCGGTACTCCCCGGCCTGGAGAACCGTCGGGGTGGGTGGGCAGAGGAGGGGCAGGTGGGGAAGCAGACCAGCCCCTCTGCTCTGCCCGGCTGAGGGTCAGGCCTGAGCTGCGGGTGGCGGGAAGCTTTAAACGGGATGAGAAGTTCAGGTTTTCATTTAGACCAGAGTGGACTGGCCGGGTGGGGAGGGAGAACCGCCGGCACGGGTGCCAGGACAGTGCAACAGCTCTGATGCCCCCTCCCTATCGCTCATTCAGGGCCCAGTGGCCCCTGCACCTCCGCGTGGATGTGGCCGGGTGCCCCCTGCCCACGGGATCCCGGAATCAGAGACCCCAGCTGACCGCGCAGCCCATGACATCCAGAGAGGATTCTGGGGGTCCCCGCAGACCCTCCACTCAGCACCCCTGCTCCCTGAGCCCCGTCATCTGCGCGGAAGCCCGGGGGGGCTCCTGGGGCCCCTGCGGATGGGCTTAGCACTATGTGTGTGAGCGGACAGGTCCTGCTGAGAACAGAGGAGGGGGTGCCTTCACAGCAGCTCAAACCACCGACGGGCTCTGTCCCCGACGGGCTCTGTCCCCGACGTCCGTTTCTGTCCCGATTCTCCTGTGTGTCCCAGGCCCTGGCTGTCCTGCTAACATGCTGTGGGCCCTCTGGGCACCTGGAAGCTGTGACTCCGAGCGCTGCCCACGGCTGAGGGTGGAGTTGGGGTTGCGCTTCCCCCAGGTTGGGTGGTTCGTGGCCCAGTCTGCCCGGGCACTGGGTGACACCCGCTGCGGACCTCCTCCCACCCCGTCTCCGCTCCTCTGCACTCTTGCTGCTGTTGGGGGGTCATGTTTCCCAGGACAAGCCAGCTGGACGAGCGCTCTGCCCCCGGCGCTACTTTCTACCTAACCTGGATTAAGTCATGCTTTGTGCTGTCCCTGGATCAGCTGGCACTGGGCAGCAGGTCCACGGCCTGGAGGCTGCCCTGGCCCTGGGTTCCCCACTGTCTCACAGGTACCACAGGTCCCGGGGGTCCTGGAGTGGCTGATCTGCTCACCCCGGGCCTCCAGGTCTGCAGCTGCACCCTGTTCTGTTCCAGCTTCCCAGGCCTCTTCTGGGAGCCCCTGGGGGCCTCCTCAGCCCTGCCTTCTGCCCTGATCTCTCTCACAGGTG
>NW_020171809.1:2380471-2381062 GCF_003031525.2 Neophocaena asiaeorientalis asiaeorientalis | reverse complement strand
CCCCCCCATCACCCACCGGGTTGGGGAGGTAGGAAGTGCCAGAGTCACAGGCCAAGCTGCACGTTTGGGCTTCCTGATTCTTCTCTGCTTCTTTGCTTCCTGATTCTTCTCTGCACCTTTCATCTTTATTAAAATATTTACAAAACCAGCCCACTCTCCAGAGCAGACTTCGAGCCAGAAGAATTGAAATATAGCCCCTGCTTCCCCACTCACCTGCTGTGTTACCTGGTACAATTCGCTTGGCCTCTCTGAGCCTCTCTCTGCCTTTTTAGGAGATCATAACACTTCTTCAGGGCGTAGCTGTGAGGACGAAATTAGATCTCACGCCCCAAGCACCGAACACAGGCCCCAGCCATACGCTGGGGCGGCATCTGCTCAGGAATCCTGCTTGGCCAGGAGCAGGGGGTTAAGTGCACGGACTGAGCTGCTATCAGGGTCTTTGAGGAATAGAACAATGTCGGGGGCATTTAGTCCTCTACGGATAATTTCTTCTGAACAGAAACAGTGTGTGAAGCCAAAGAGAGGGAGACCTCCCTTTCCAGAAGCGTGTTATTGAAGCCAAGCCCCGGCGAGGTCTGCCCATGCGTAGGT